>NW_005841851.1:4047766-4081838 GCF_000455745.1 Alligator sinensis
CCCCCCCAGGGGCCCCGCCGCCCGCCTCCCGTGGGCCCGGCCCTCACCGATGTCTATGGCGAAGCACTTGGCGTTCTCCAGGTTGCGGAAGATCTCGTCGGGCGGCAACGTGATGCTCTTGTCCTGGCTGCAGTGCCCGCTGCTGCCGCCGCCGCCGCGCCCGCCCCGCGCCGCCATTTTGAACGCGCCCGGCTCCTGCCCTGCCTCATCGGTATGCAAATACATGCGCATATATTTACATGTTAATACCGGGGCTGCATACATTATGCTAAGGAGCTGCGCTGCAAGGCCCCGGCCCTAGGGGGCGCCCGTGGCGCGGGGCGGGCGGGGCCCTGCTGCTGCTGCTGCCGCCTTGGCGGGAAAAACCCACCCCGTGGCCACAGCCAGCCCATCCCTTTGCACTGCCCCTCGCTCCTGTCCTCGGCTGGTGGCGCCGCACTGCTGCTGGCCTGCACACACGCCATCGCCCTGTGCCCAGCGCCCTCCTTCGGCGCCTCGGGAAGGGCAGGAGAAGGAGGAGGAACGCGGAAGCCGTCGCGCCTGGCATGGGCTGCACGTCCCTGAGGCCGTGCGCGGGGAGGCCACGGAGGCACCTGGGCCCGAGGGGGTTGCTCCTGCCCAGGCTTCTGGTGGCGGGGCGCGTGCCCCTGTGGGCACACGTTTGTGCTGCACCGTGCACGCCTTCGCGTGGCTGCCCTGGGGCGCCCCCGCAGGCAGTGTGAGCCCACGTGCCCGCTTAGGGGGTCGGCGTGGAGCATCTCACGTAGGGTGGCCATTCGTCCGGTTTTATAGAGGACAGTCCGGTTTTCTGATCCTGTGTCCTCTGTTGATATGAAACTGGACGCCTTTATGTTCTCTATTTTTCACCACCTGGCACCCCCCGCAGCTGTCTGTGGAGCTCCCTGCTCGCCGCCCTCACGCCACTGACACGGCCGCCTGCGGGAGCTCGCCGTGCCCCCCAGCCTCGGGAGGTACGCGGCGTTCACGGTGGTAGGGGATAGTTGCATGAAATGAAATTATCCTCTATTCTTGAGGTGCCTCGATGGCCACCCTCATCTCGCGTGCCCTTGGTCCACGCCGTAGCTGGCGTCGGCTGCCTCCCCGCGCACCGCTGCCCGCAGGAGCCTGGCTGTTGCGTGCACTCGCGGTGCTTCGGTTGGGCCACAGGGTGGCAGGGCTGCTCGTGTCTAATCTGCGCTCAGTCTCACCTCAAAGCAGGATGTGACTCAAAACCAGAGCCTTGATTCAAAGTGAGATACAGAGGTTACTCAGAGCCACACCGCCGCTCTCCCTGCCTTAACCCAGTAAGAGGACAGTCAGGAGGAGGAAAAGCCCTAGGGCTCAATGTGAGGTAGGAAGCTTGGTGGATGCCCCAGCAAAATTGAGGGATAGGCAGGATGCAGCAACGCATGAAGAAATGCTTTGCAGGAGACAGCAGTGCCCTCGGGCAGCTTGGGCAAGTCCTGACAGCTGGCTCTTTGTTCTGTGGCTCTGGGGCAGATTCATTTCCTCATTGCAAGTGCCGGTTTCTTAAGTTTTTTCTTTGTGTATATGATCCTTTAATCCTGTGAGGAACAGGGAGGCTGGTAAGGAATGGAGGAAGATACAGATTTAATTGCAATGAAGGAGATTTAAGAGATGGAAGCAAATTTAGAGTGCTTTTGTGACCGAAGCAATAAATGTTAATAGTATAACAGATCCCTACCTATAGTGCTTCACATCGTTAGATCTTCAAGCACCTCAAGCAGGAGGTTGGTATCATTCCCATTTTACAGATGGGGACACTGAGACACAGAAAGGTGAAGTAATAGATAAGGTCATCCAGTAGGCCAGTGTCAGGTCTGGCAATAACACCCGAGTCTCTTGTGGGCCAGCGCGATACTTTTTAACGCGCTGCCTCCTGACGTAGATTTTCATTTTTTTGTCCCCAAATCTCCCTTCTCTGCGCCCTAATACTTCTGTCATTGGCCTCGGTGACCAAAGTGCTGTTGATTTCAGTGGCATGGAAATCATTTTGTCTGTGCATTTTGGCTTTTCCCCACCAGGATAAAGTGAACAATTACACACATTTTCCCTTTTGTATTGGAAGAAAATGTGAGTATCTGAAGTTTTTTACAACGACAGCCATTGGCTCACACCTGTATAATAAATGACAGCAAGGGAACATAGCACAAATTCCTTTAGTAACACTTCTTTTCACTTGGGAGGTGGTTTTACCTAATTCAGAATGCCTCTAAAACAATGGTCCTGCTTTTGACAGGTCTCACAGGTAAATTGGTACTATCCCACTTTCTTAATCCGGGTGTGGAACTGAGACTCGCTGCTTTGACACTCCTGGTCTCTATAACCTTTGCCAGATAACTTGGGTCTATATTTTCAAATGGGCATTGCTTTTGGAGAGCTCCAGACCTAGTATCGGTAAAGTGAGGATAGTAAGACAGGAGGGTTAGAAGGTACCCGTGTAATTATTTGTTAAAGAGATGTATCTGGTGTGTGACTAGTTGCAAAAGGGTCAGTGGTAAACATTTGGGGCTGTGAATCTGTTAAAAGACCAGGAGAGCAATGAGAAAACGGTTGCAACAGAGTTCCTGCCCCATGTCTGTGTACAGTCTCAGTACCAGGGCCACCAGCCTTGTGTCCAATATATTTGCCTTGTTAAACCCAAAAGGTGGATGTCAGCCAGCACATTCAACAACCCCACTCTCACCCTCAACCCTCCTTCCTCCCTTCCCTTCCCTTCCATACCCCCCTGCCCTTTACTGATGAAAACCTCTAATTGCAACAAGTGAATTTACAGAGAAGGTTGAGTAGTAGATTCCCTGAGGCTGATCCTGGCACATCTCATTCCCTTTGCCTACTCCTTTCTGCTTTCCACAGCCAAGGAAGCCTGATTGAGGTTCTTTCTGAATCTTTGTCAGTGCCACAATCTGCTTTAACCCCTAGGACTTGCTTAAATTTCTATGCAAACCTGGGCTGCTCCGCAGCTGAACTCTGATTCTTCTGTATCTATTATGCCTCCAGATACGTCTGTAGTGCAGTGAGTAGCTTGAGTGTGTCACAGTGTTCCTGTTTATATTGAGCTGTGAGTGCAGTGTGGACACCTCTTTGGCACAGCAGTTCTTTAAATCACAGGATCCTGCAAATCATTTTACAAGAGAGGCCCCAGCTGGTAATTTCACAAAGAAAAGAACAACTCACCGGATACAGATTCAGTAACCAGATTTTATTGTCACTCAGAGCCAAATTTTTGTGACTTTTGAAATGCAAAGTAATGCAAAACAGATTACAGAGTCAGTGCAGCTTAAACGTACATATCACTCCAAGGATGGTAGCAAATCAGCAGTCTGCCCCAAGCACGAGGGTACCGAAAACACAAATAGAATTTGTACAGTCACCTTTTCATGAAAGGCTTTGCTAAGCATTTCCTGTAAATTCGACAACACATGCCGTAACTTTCCTTTCCTATAAGGAGACAAGTGATCTATTGCCTTTACAAAAGGCATTGCACATACTAAACCTAGCAAATTGTGCTCTGCTCCGAGAGCCATACATCCTGAAGAATTTCCTCTACAGAACTGGGGTTGCTTTTCATAGTACGCTTAGCGCACCCTACAAATATTGTAGAACTTGTTACGGCAACCAGGTGAGAGCCACATTTTCAAAGGTGTCCCCCAATGCAGCTACCCAGCTTGGGATTTTCAGCTGTGACTGGAGTCAAGCAGGGGTATCCCAGGAGTCTTGAAATGGGTGGCTGAGATGGAGGTGCTCCAGCTGAGCAGACACCTTTGAAAATGTGAGCCTATACTTCTTAGAAGTTACTTCATTTTAACCCAGCATGCGCATGCACCACCTCAGCGTGGTCACACACCAGGAAACGTTCCTCTCTGAACAACTCTTTTCAGTCGTCCTCCCATGAGGACTACAGGGTACATTCTTTTAGAATAACTCTCCAAGTAGTGGGAGCTTTTAGGTCCTTCTGGGAGAAGGGAAACTGATGTCCAAGCATCATCGTGCTCTGTAAAAGGAAAGTGCTCTTCCCTACTCATTAGAGGAGTGCACATACTTGCACAGCAAGTTGCAGGCTCCTCTGGAATACAAGCACATATCCAGAAATAAAACAGAAGTCCTTCTCATCTACCAGGGCCTCCAAAGGCTGCTGGAGGGCTTCAGCACTGCCTGTTTTGCAGGAGCTTGGTTGGAGAAACAGGAGGCTGCAGAAGAATTTGAGTCTTTGGCAGCCACTTGAGATCTCTGGAAGTGGCGCAGCAGTTTTGTCTGAGTTTCCATGTTGGCTGAATGGAGAGACAGGAACTGAAGAGCCTCTTTGAGGCACCAGGAATACCCTTCACTGTAATCCTGCTGCAGATGCTGAGATGAGGGGAAAGCTGGAATAAGAGGAAAGACAGAGTTTTAGACAGGTCTGGCCTAATCTTCAGCCTAGGCATAAGTAAAACTAGCAGACAGGAGCAGTTTGAAAACAGAGAGGGAGATGCACTCACTTTGGCTGTATTTCAGGTAGCTGACAGTCATCTCCAGGATGTCGGCTTTCTCCAGCTTGGAGTTGGGCTGGTGTCTCTGGAACTCCTTCTCCAGCAGGACTTTCAGCTGCTCGATGCTGCTGTTAATGCGATCCCGGCGCAGCTTCTCCACCATTGGTTTTCTCAGCTGTAACACGAGAAGGCAGAGAGAGAATTAGCTACCACCTTTCCTTTCTCATCTGCTCCAGCTAGGAGGCTTTGCTTTGAGCAGCCACTCTCAGACACATGGGTCACATGCGGCACATACTTACTCTGTTTTTCTCTTTGGGTGTTAGGATTTCCAGTGCAAGAATGTTAGGGGCCATTATCCCAGGAGTACAGGTGCTGACTTCACCTCGGATCTTGCTGTTCAGCAAGTGATACAGGGAGCTGGAAAGTGCCTCTATTTATACCCCAAAGCTGCATACAGATGCCTGGGGCCTAAGCTCCTTTGAGTTTCCCACACTCACTAGCCAATCCATGCATTTAGCAGAACAATAGATAGAGCATCTATTACAGCATGGTAAATTGACTGTGAATTGCCTGGGGATAATACCCTGCTCCCAGCGGAGCAGGTGGACTGGGGAGTGTGTTACACAATAGGAGCTAGGCTAGGAGGGCTGGGGAGGAACGTGGGAAAGCGTTCGCCATCATTATAATCAAACTTGCGCCTGATGTTGGGACCATCAACATCTCAATATGCTGCCTTTTCCCAGGCTGCGGTGACATTAAGCACAGAAGACAGCTCCCAGGAAGAGAGAACAGCCCCTCCCCTTGTCCTTGTCCAGAGGAGAAGCCAAAAGGGAAAAAGTTTCAAATTAGAGGGACTAAACCTTTTCATTGACATTAAACCGTGCTTGGATGAATACAGTGCTGGTCAATTTTCAGGCAACTAGTGATCAAAATCAGAAGGGAGAACACATGGGGGGGGGGGTATGTATATTTTTTTAGGAAATTACCATGTGAATATCTTTTCCTTCCTCAGTCTTACATGCATTTTGTTTTTTTCTGTGACTTTTTACAAGCCTTAAGTAAATTTTTATCTTTTGCTTTTGTCTGGGCTTCCCCAGCAAATTAATATCATAATAATCATGCTTTTTCCTAGCATCTTCCATTTATTGTCTTGGAGATCTTTGCAAACGAGCCTGAATCAAGCCTGCCGTTGCTTTAGTGTCCATCAGCTAGCTGTGCAATATGAAAGCAGGCAGTATTACTTGCCTTTACAAATGGCAAAACAAGGGCACACAGTAATTCAGCCCCCAACCCACTTTGTGCCTCAGTTATCCTGTCTCCAAAATCGTAAGCCTGCAGCACTTCCTGGCTCCTGGCCCAAGCTCACTTGCTCTCTCTTACAGCGCCATGTTTTGTCAGCATGTTTGCTGTTGTATGCCCTCTGAATTAGGTGTACTTGGCATAGTCAGATAGACCCCATGGAAGTGGGAGAGCAGGACCAGGACAGGCAGGCTCCTGGCCATTGAAAGCAGTGCTAGTTTGTTTTTTTTTTCTGGACTCTTGGCAGAAATCCTGGTTCCTATTCCAGACCTGTTGCATTACTGGTAACTTGGTTTGAATCAGTTCTCGTCTGGTTACTTCTTTCTCCTCTACTATGGCCCTGTACTCATGAGTGCTTTGAATGGCATGCTTATAAAACACATGGACCCGGATACACATGGCCTTAATCTGTATCAGCAGGAGCAACATTCACTGTTTAAAACCTTGTCTACCCATCTAACACACACAGCTGCATACCATGGGCTTCACTTAGGGTGCCTTGCAACTATTAAATCGTAAAATCCTAAAGAATAATGAAAATATTGCATCTGGAAATAAGCCCTAGCCACAGGGCTCAGGACAGAAGGGGCAAGTTGCAGAAAGGACTGAGCAGTGGGGACCCTGAAAACACTTTTCGGGGGAAAAATGCTTAGGGGCCATTTAAGAGAGATAGGAAGTTCTGGCACGTAACAAAATTGCACTCTCAAAGGGCCACCACACCACAGGCATAGTCAGGATGCGGGGATCCAACACATAAGTTTGCAAGGTCTCATGTTGACTGGGGCCCTGATTCTGCTTTGAGGTTGGGCTGCCGTGCTTGCTCAGAGCTCTGTTGGCTTCAGTGAACTGCTGTGTCCTCTTGTGTGCTATGCAGTCAGTCCAGGACGGAGCCTGAGAGGGACCCAGAGCAGAGACTAGAACGCAGACCTTCTGACTCCTATTCCAGACCTGTTGGATCGCCGGTTAACTTGTTTCACAGCAGTGCTCATTTGGTTACTTTAGTTAAGCTGAAAAACACATAAGGACCGGATTTTCTGTGCAACTTGGTTTCCCCATTAGTATGAAGAAGTTTACGAAAACCTCACCTGATGCCTTTGTCAGCCTTTCATCTAATGTGAGCCTCAGGTTAGTGACTCCCCTTCTCTGTGCCTCAGTTTCCCCATTTGTAACACAAGTACTTGAGGCTGCATATAAGTAAATAAAACTCTGCCCTGGATTGTTGTGAGGATAAACGTGCTGAAGTTTGTTTTACTAGCCATGACATTTGGTCATCCAAACCCATTCATACTGCTCACTTCTGTAATAGTTAACTCCGTGACTTCCTGTGACAGTGAATTCCATAAGTCAGCTTCCCCCTTCCCACCTTTGATATTTTAATGACTTTATTATTATTGATTGTCAAAGCACATCACAAACTTGGGTCCCCTAGAAAGTTCAGACCCTAAGTCTCTTTATCAGTTTTGTGTTGCTATTGTTATCACTGGCCAACACACGGGTGTATGCCTTGATCTTTGTCATCGCTCACGGCAAGATATAACTCGCCAGGGTGTCTACAGAGTCCCCAGGCTGCTTGTCAGATGCACTGGGATGGTAGGTTGTGCCACGCACTGGATGAGAGGGCTGTTCTGTTTGCAGCAGAAGGGCACCATGAGGTGGGAGGTTTCCTTTGGGCAGGAACGCTTTGATCCAATTTCCAGTTCTAGAAATATGAAACGAGTGGTTTTAAATAATGCCATCCTACCCCCAGCACAATGCTGCCGAGTCCAAAGGATTGAACCACCACCCATTGATTAAAGCATTATGCCTTTCTCCCAGTGCTGGCCAGATGGTGCAGCAGGCATTAGCTTTCCACTCAGGACCTGCGGAGGCACACTTCTTTTGTCAACAGTTTAACACTGTGAATGGGGCGCTGTGTGGGAAATGCTCAAGATCCCGGACTCACACCATCTGATGTGAATGGTGAACCAGGCAAGCCGCCTTGCGTTGCCAGCACAAAACAACAGCCCTCGGGGGTTACAAACTCCAGCTTCTCTCCCTCCCTCTAACCAGTTTGAAAGACGCCAGAGTTATAGCGCCACCCCCGCCTCCTCCTGAACACATCCTATTGATGAATCAAAGAAAAGCATCATTCCTTTCCCATTTGCTTTGATTGTGTTCTTCAGGGCTGAACACTTTATGATGAGTGGATATGATAACAGGGAGGGATTTGATAGCAGTCTTTAAATACAAAAAAGGGTGGTGATAAAGAGAAGGGTGATCTGCTGTTTTGTGTGCCTGCAGGGGACAGGACAAGAAGTAATGGGCTTAAATTGCAGCAAGGGAAATCTAGGCTGGATATTAATTAAGATGAACTTTCTATCAAGGTGGTTAAGCACTGAATGCATTCTCTGGAGAGGCTGGGGAGTTTCCATTTACTGAATGTTTTCAAGTGCAGATTAGATACTGTAAATATTTTATTGAGATAGTTTAGACAGGGGTGATTCTGCCTGGAGCAGGGTGTTGGACTAGATGACTTTCTGCCAGTCCTATTTTTCTATGACTCTGCAATCTCTTTGAATTGCTATTCATGATAATCTCAGATTGATAAAACCTCTTATTTTAAGGGTGCTATATGGGAAAATTCTGTATGGAAGTAAGTAGGCACTTTGTACAGGTACACACAGGGTAACTGTATTTCTATCGTTGTGGGGGAAATTGAAGCAACAGGGTGATTAGAAGAGGATATGGCTGTAGCTGCTGTGGTATGCTATACTATGCTATACTATACTGTACTAACTTGAGCATCAGCAAAATCTCTTTCTGCATCAGCATGTGTTTGTGTGTATATATATATATATATATATTATATATATAGTATGATTACTAGGTGTAATTCCAGTACAGTCAAGGTAGTTGCCTTAGGGCTGAATTGCTTTTTCTGTATTACTCACATTTAGTTTATGCCATGTGATATCTGTTTTCTTGTAATATTTAATTTTGACACATTGTAGGATCCAATATCCATAAAAAACACAGACATATTGGGGCATCTATGATACTTGCCCTCATGTTAGAAAACAATGTGTACTGTCAGGAGTTCCTGTTTATATTGGCTAAAAGGTTAGGCACTTTTTAATTATTTTCTTTTCTAATTAAGAGGAAAGCTTCAGTGTATTGAGCAGCCTATAAAGTATGCATGTGCTCCAAGATCAGCCATTATCACCACCATGTATCAGAGGGAGGAGTTTATATCTCTTGACTCAGTACCACTGCAGACCCAAAAGATGGTAGGGAAGGTTGTTCTGTGGTTGTTATAAGGTAGCATTTTTGTTTCCTCTTGTGAATGGAGTGATGGGTTGTTAGAAATAAATCACAAAACCTAGTACCATGGTGGAAATGCATTAGGCAATTCTAGTGTTTGTAAATTAGCTAAATGCTGTAGCTTGATCATTCCCTTCTTCGGGATCAGATCTCATTGCTGTGAAATATGGGTCCAATCCTGAAAGATACACCAGTGCTTGGCTGTTTAGCCATTTGCTCCAGTAAGTTCAGCTCTCTTACAGCTTTGCTCTATTGGAAAGTATTTGAGAGTCTCCTGTTGAATATAGTTCACCTTCAAAACTGTGATCAGAGTCTCACAGGAGCAGAGAGGGGCTGGTCTGTCTAGTTATGCTCACTTTGTCATATTGATCATTAAAAGTGGCAGAGGTCTCAACTCCTCACATCATTTGTGAACATACTGCACATACAGAGTCTGAATTCCAAGTAGAAGCAGCTTTCACTGAGGCAAGGTACATGGCAGTCGTTTGGTTGTCTTTGAGAGCAGTCGGTTATTATGGAAAACTGGATGGCCTAAAGAATCGGTAGTGGACCATGTCTCTGTCCACCTTGCTGTCACTGGATGGTGGATCTAGCCCAGTGATTGAATGAGTAGGGCCAGTAAAACAAGGACTTCTTATTCCAGAAGCAGTTGTTGTGCTTAATACTATTTGGCAGCCCTCTCAGCCAGCTGAGGTATGGATGAGCTTTAGAGATGAACCAGGCCTAACAGCTCAATTGTGGGGCAGCCTGAAGGAGGCAGACTGGCAAATGCATACCAGCATTACCCCTGGCAGCAGGATACCGTCTCTGTGATTAAAAATAATGCTCAGTCTCCAGGGCTGTGCACCCAGCGTCAAGTTCACATCATTCACTAAGTAATTGCTATCCTTTCTACACACCGTCTTCCCTTTCAAGCTACATCTTGCTTTCAGGATGCCCCAACTTATAAAATGTGTCATTATCATACGTGCATTTCTTAAGGAACAGTTACGATTCCTTTCTTTCTTTCCTTCTTTCTTTCTTTCTTTTTTTTTTTGTACCTGACTTGGATGGCTTAAAATTGAGCTGACAGTCCATCCGCAAGCCACCTATTTAGTGTCAAAGAGCATAACGTTCCCAAGTTTTAAAAGGGCTTGGATAATACTGATCGATCAACGTGCTCCTTAGGAAAATAGCTCTCCAGATGGTCTATCGGGACAGGAATTGCTGGTAATCACAATGCAGAATCAAAGAGCGTCACTAATGTGGGCTGTTGTGAGGCACGCTTCCTTTGTGATCCCCTTGAATGTCATAAATAGAGGAAGAAAGTGTGGGAAACTCTGAGAAACTCAGGCCCACACTCTGAGGTTAATAGGTCTTTGTCAGGAAAGTATCCCTGGGCTGTGGGATCAGCATAATAAACATCACCCTCCCAAGGGTAGGAGAGCTCTGCAAAAGGGGAGCATCAGCCTGAGGTGGGATGATCTGAAGTGCCTGCGTGTATTTACTTATTATCACAACTAATAATTAATAAAGAGTTAGCATGACCTGGGCTTTTCTAGGATCAAAGCAGGCACTCAGAATGAGATCTCAGTATTGGCAATAGCAACCTGGCTAAGCTCGCTTGCAGATGCTTCTTGTTGAGACTGAACCAAAGCCTGTGGTTAGAAATCATCAGAGCTCCACCGACACCAGCCAAAGTCCTGGCTCACTCAAATAAATTGGAGTCTTTCCACTGCTTTGGGTTGGGCTTTTACCTGAAGGCTGTGAGCCTGGTGCTTTCCATATTGTCCCCAGCTTTGTACAGCACTGGGCCTGGTTCTTATTTACGTCAAGGCCCTACCGGAAAGGGGATGGGTATATTTTTTTTGTTCTTTCTCACTGTAAAGCTTCTTTAGTGGCACAGGGTATAACAAGGTCTTAGTAGAAATGAAAATTGGACTCTATGCCTTTTCTGACTTTTCTAGGGGATAGGGGTCTGGCAGAAAGAGGTTCTGGCCTTACAGGCTTGGTTCCGATTTCACACCACTCTTCCATGGGGGTAAACTCTTCTCCAGGTTTCTGATTTCCCCCCAGTGCAAGTGAGGCCAAACGTGCACCCAGCAGCTCTATGAAGTCTTGTTCTTTTCAGAGTTTTCTCTTGATTGTATTTCTGTCTGACTTCAGCAGTTTAAAATCGAGTTGGGAATCTGTTTGGTGCATTTTTTAGCAAGATTCTACAGCACACGTTACTGAAACTAGTTGCATATAAACTGTAGGAGATATTAACTTAAAGTAAAAATATACATATACTACCAAAGAGAAATTCAGGTGTTACTAATCTTAGTTGAGGCAGAGTACAGTATGAATGGAAAATAGCTCAGGGTAGTACCAAACTGCATTCCTACTCAGTCTGATTGAGCCAGAAGGACTGTGTTTCTGATACTCATTTCCAGTGGTTTGGTTGGTTGGTTTGTTTTTTTGTTTTTTGGGGGAGTGGGGGGTAATATTCAACTGTCAAATATATGAAAATGCAGTTGAATGAGATCAGCTGATATTCAGGGGCTCACACTAATTGTTACCTATATGATTTCCAGGGATTTACAAATATTTATATAAATCTTAGAGTGTGTTTTGTTTCTATCTAAGTGCCCTTTTTGCTGTTTCCCCTTCTTGAGTAAAGGCAATTTTTATCTCCCAAAATGTGCCATATGACTAATCAAACATTGCTAACAGTGAATAGTTAAAGTGAACAGTTTCCAAGATCTATATCAATAATAAGAATGCCTAGCTCTATTTATATGGTACTTTGCCTCTCTCGATTTAGAGTGGGTACCTCTAATTTTCTTATCGTCCTGGTCCATGGAAATTCAGCTTTTCAAATGAACTGCTATCCTGGAATCCCAGGGGGAGATGGTCTCGTGCCATGGGTGGGTCATACAGTCAAGAGGGAACCCTCCTGTGCCCTAAACATAAGACAGGGCTTGGTGGGAATTTTTTTTGAAAAAAAAATTAAAATAACGTTTCTAAGGCTTGTGTGTATGTTCATTTGGGATGTTAGAGAGTAAAAGATCAGCATCCTCTGCTGCGGTATTGTGTAAGCAGGATGGCTCTGGGGCTACCCAGATGCTATCCTGCTAGCTCCCAGGCAGTGAAATCAAACAGGCTTCATTCACTCTTAAGAAGGCTCCACCTGGTACCCACTGTCAGGAACAGGAATGACTGAGTAGGACATGCAATCCATGTCCACATGTAGGAGTCGCAGGCAGCCCACTGCCTCAGTGTTGCAGTTATTACCCTGGTCATGAGTCAGGGCTCTCAAGCCGTGGAAGGATATGCCTGCTTTGCTTTCTATATTAGTATCAGAAGGGGAAGGAAGGGTTAAAGAGGGCACTTAAAATATATTTGATAGTGGTGATATTTCTACTAATAGAGCTGGGGTTAAGCACTTTAAAGCTTGCTGCTGTGTGGGAACACATCCATGACACGGCTGAGCCCAAGCTAGAGAGAGACTAGCTGGTGCAAAATAGTGCCAGCAATAAAAATACTATCTAACAGTTGCATGGAACTTAGATCTTGGAGTGCTTTCCAAATGCTGGGACACTGCTGTGATATAGGTTTTACAGCATAAGAAACTGAAGCAGAGATGAGTGACATGACTTGCCTAAGGTCTCTCAGCAAATCAGTAGCAGAGCGAGGAATCATGACCAAAAAGGTCTCTTGGTTCCTGGGCCCAGGACTTCCAGCTTTGAATTTTTGACTTGCAGTTTGGCTTCTTCAGAGGAGAGTGTTACATTTTAAAAAAGGAAATTGCAAATAAATTAATTTGGAAGAGAAAAAACTGTGTGAGATCCTGCCTAGTCTCTGACCAGATATAGCAGATATGTACATTTCTCTTTAAAAGAGAAAGGAAAAGCCTCATGTTACCTGTGAGGGCCTGAGTTTAGCAAGTAGGTTCTTTTCCATCTGAAGACTACATATGTATTTTCATGCATGTCTGACCCCCTTCCCTGTCCGTCTGCATTTCTTCTTCACTTTCAGGCCTTGAAATTTTACTGTAATTTTTGTTAGCTTTTGTATATCTTTCCAAATGGACAATCCCATCCCTTTTCCAACCAGAGTCAATGGGGCTGCTTGAACAAGTAAAAACTGTGCACCACAGTGACGATCCCCGGGTGTTTTAAACAGTCGCCCGACTTATGCAAGCATGCCAACAAAACATTTTAATAATTTAATAATTTCAGGCAAAAAGGGTCAAGGAATAAAATCATTTTATTGACATGTACAGTAAAGGAACCAAAGTCACTTTTGACATCCCATAGAAAGAAAACACAGCAACTTTATAAAAGCTTCTAATCTCTTTAAAATATTCAGTGTGGAACTGTACAGTACTTATTTCCCTTCCCCTACCCCACCCTCATAACTTAAGATACAAATCAGGTACTTCCTTTACAAAAGGCATCAATTATCTCTCAGGTGAGATTCATATGCACTGGGCATGAAGAAAATTTTCTCTACATTAATTTGTTATCATAATAACTTTCCATAAGAGATTATACTAGAATAGTACAGGAACTTCAGAAGCAACAGCATTTCTGAATCACATCTTTCACTCAAAAGGTAAAGACTCAAAATTCTTTATGATACAAAATACAGCCTCAAAAATACCCCTTCTAGAAGAAGGTTGCTGCCCAATACAGGGCCCGAGCAGCTCCTAAATACCCACAGAAAACAGTGAGAAGATTCCCATTTACTTCCCTGGGCATTGCATTGAGGGCTTTATCAAGCAAAACTCTGATGGAAGTCAATGGGAGTTTTGCCCTGTAAAGCATCAAAGAACTTGTTCCTTTTTTAGCTTGGAGCCACTCATAAAAACAGCAGTTTCACTGCAAGATACAAACACCATCCTTCACTATGAAGGAAAACTACTTTAGAGACCCTCATTCCTATTGACAGAAAAAAATACCCTCCCTCCCTCTTGGAAATCAGAGTTTCCTACTTGAAAGAGGAACCATTAAAGATCCCTCTAGTTTTGTAGCAAACAAAAAAAAAGAAGGCATGTCCATAAGTCAGTCTACCAGGGCCTCCAGATGGAAGGAGCAACAGCAGTCTTCTGGGTAGGGTGCTTCCTGGGGATCGGGCAGGGCGACGGGGGTGGGCTCTGCACAGGGGGGGAGCAGGGATTGTCTGGGATCATTTGAGCTTTGCAGAAATGCTTGATCAGCTGGGCTTGAGCTTCCTTCCTAGGCTCATAGTAGGACAGGAAATGCAGTGCTTCTTTGAGGCAGCGCAGGTATCCGGTGTTAAAATCTTGCTCTGGGCTTTTCTGACTGAAAGCTGAAAAAGACATGGGAGGAAAATGACAGGTCAGCAGCGTGTCCAATGTGGGGCAGAGGGGACAGTACGTGGGAAGGGGTTGACTCAGGGGGCCTAATCCTGCATGTCCTTGCTCACCTGGATTCATTGTCTTAGGGAGCGAGGACTGGTGTGAGCAAAGCTTTAAGGGGGCAGTTGCTGTGGGAGCAGCCCCATGGAGGGTGCGATAAAGCACGCTGTGTACCTACCTCGTGCCTGCAGCTGGCTCTGCTGCTTCAGGTAGCTGACCGCTACTTCCAGGATGTCGGCTTTCTCCAGCTTGGAGTTGGGCTGAAGTCTCTGGAACTCCTTCTCCAGCAGGACTTTCAGCTGCTCGATGCTGCTGTTAATGCGATCCCGGCGCATTTTCTCCACCACCGGCTTCCTGAGCTGCAATTGGGGAGGAGCAGTTCATTATGGATATGCTCACATTGGATTTATTTATATCATCTACCCTGATTCCTCCTGGAGCACGTATCTGTCTGTCTGTCCCCTGTATTGCGTCTGTCTATCCTTAGATCTTGTTATATAATTTTGGCTATGTAAATGCACATGGTTGACACTGGAGTTTCAGATGTCTAATCAGTGCCATAGAATACAGCCCAACACATACTTTCTAGCCCTGTCCACTTAAAGTTGTTCCACTTACTTTATTCTTCTCTTTCGGCAGGAGTTTTTCCTCTATGTGGACCAAGAAACTGTTGGTGGGAGCCATTCTGATCCCTGTGAGTTATGGGCACTGATCTCTGGGTCAGGGGCTTCTGTACTGAGCACAAGCCTATGACTCTGGAAGCTACTGACTGCCTCTATTTATACCCCAGAGCAGCCAAGCAGATATGTGAGTCTCAGGGTTGTTGGTGTTTCCCACACTTGCTCAGCCAATCCGGGCACACGGTCGAACAATAGAGGAGGCATCTATTAGTGTATGGTACATTGACTGTAAATGCCCTGGAGAGAATAACCTTCTGCCCAAACCAACTGGTGGAGTGTGCAGCGTGGCACTGCAGGGCTGCAGGAGGATCTGGGAAAGCACTGACCCTCCAGCTGGTTGTCTGGGATCAATTGCATTCCAGAGTCACAGCATGTGCCAGTCACATTCATCCTAGGGAGGAAGGCACACGTTTTGGGGAAGGCGGGAAAAGGAGCAGGGCAGCCTGTGGGTTAAAATGAATGGCTCTGTTCCTGAGGAGGGTGCAGTTCACTTGGGGAAGGTGCTTGTTTGTAGAATCCTTGTGGTTTCCCTGTGAGATATGAAGAATAAAGCTAAGCATTAACAGCATTAAGTGACAGGCTTTTTTGTCAAGTGGGCTTTAAAGATGCCAATGAGATTTGGGGGGGGGGGGGGGGGGGGGGCTGTATTTCAGGACCCCATTCAGGTGTAAATGATGGCTTCAGGTTCTTCTTTATTCCAAACTCTAGTGTCTGAGCCTCTGTTACATCCATCTGGTTCCATTCAGGCAAGGTGGGCATGCTTGAAAGCAGCATTTAACCCACTTTCACTCTGTCCCAGTGCTCTTTTGGTTCCTTCTCCTCTTTAGGCTTCATGCAGGTGTTTTCAGGGGGTGGTAGTAATGGGCGCAAGATGTAGCACCGGACTTTGAACCATAAAGGTGTAAGCCTGGGTGGGATTCAGACTACTAATGCCCTTCTCCGTATCCCAGCAAGGAGACTAATTATCTAAAACACCAGAAGTGACTCTGCCCTTGGATGGCTTGCTACAAATCTCCTAGGACTTCTCTCTTTCTGATGTTCCTGCTTTCAGGCAGTCCCAGAATACTGTCTGGGAATACTGCCCCTTTTCACAGTAGGTTGGTAAATCAGGCAAGCATTCTCTTGCAGAGGATGAGACTCTAGGCTAAGTGCTGTGCACCTCTGCCACAGACTCACTATAAATGGCCATTGGCAAATCACTTTGCCTCTGTTTCCTTGTGTGGAAAAAAGGGAAAAATGATGCTTGCTGGTTTTTGTAAAGAGGTTGAACTAGTGGATTAGAAATGTTTCTTTGAATTATTGAGTCAAAATCAGTGCAGGGGAACCAAACAGTTTTCTATTAAAAGTTAAGCAAATCTTTTTGAACGCATGGGATAAAAATAGGTTGAGCTCACTTTTTGGACAAAGGTTCGAGTCAGTCCTGGTTTTATCCAGCTGGATCAGTGCATTCTTGGATGTAGTCTTGAAGGCAGCAATGAAACTAGCAGGACCCAGGCCTCCGCTGGAATAAAATGATATAGTGCTATTGATATGCATTAGATATGAGTGGAGGTAGGTTGTAAAAGGGACGTGTGGATGACATTTCAGTAGACTGTGCTGATTTACACCAGCTGAGAGTCTGGCCCATAGTCTGTGAAGTGGAGGACCCTTTGCTTCTGAACTGATGTATGTGAAACATGGAGGAATGGCTAAGGAGCTGAGACAGTTTTTTCTGGTGGAGGGAATGCTGCCGTGTTTCGAGAAAGCCAGGGAATATTTCTTCTACTATGAACCCTGAAGCGGAGCCTGAATGTAATTGGCAGTTGTCAGGAAGGGAGGTCAGGGAAATAGCCAGCTTCATGGTTTTCATTGTATGGGTCTGAATGGGCTTAGTTCTTTGTTAAGGACAGATGTTGTCCTCAGAGTCCTTTATTCCCTGTGTTGTGGGAAAGCCAGGAGACAAGTCATCTCATGCACACTTTGAAGCAGCCAGAGGATTATAACATTAAATAAGACACAGCCCAATGACCAGCCCCAGCACTGTTAGCTTTTGCCAGCCCTAATAAGATGTTGCATTTTCCTTGCCTCCTTTCACCACTGCGTCCCATGTCTCTTGCAAGCGTGGGCTTGATGGTGGGGGAACGCGAAGCTTGGGGCTGGCAGGTAGTTGTTGTACCAGGCTGGTTAAAGACTCTTCAGTGTCAAAGAGCATCTTTTTCCCAACTTCTGAGTGGCAGCCCTGACCTTTCTTGCTGTATTCTAACTGCTAGCCAGATGGTCTTTTGGGAGTTGGATTCTTTCCCTTTAATTCATTCAGGTTCAAGCACCGTCACTAATGTTGCGAGTAGTTGCAAGGCACACTTCTATTGTCCCAACAAGAAATGTTATCAATAGAGGAAAAGTGTGGGAAACTTGGGGAAATTCAAACCCACACAGCCTGGTGCTAATAACTCCTTTGTGAAGCCTGCTCTTCTGCCACTGCGACCTGAACTCACATGGCTTTTCTGTGGGAGAAGCTGAAAAGCACATGGCTGGCCATGTGGGTAAGAGCTCCTTGTTTACCCAGAGAAGGGAGCCATGCAGGGCAAGGGGCAAAGGGATGGCAGCTTGTACACAGGTCTTAGGAAAATTGGGCTCAGTGCCCAGTTCTGCTGTTGGTTCATGCAGGGACTTAGATTAGTTAGTTTGCTTCAGTTTGCTCGTCTGTGAAATGGGCACAGTAATGCTTCCTGTGTTCCTAGCTATCTTGTATGCTGGGCTCTAGCCTGTGCCTCTGCATCTTCGCTAATACTGATCTCTTAACTAGCTTGGTTAAAACTGGTGGGGGTTTGCCTGCCTGCTCTGCAGTTACTTCTTTACCTAGCTGTATAAACTTGCTCTCATGCTCCAAGCGTCCTAGCATGTAGAACTGTAAATTCAATCCCTTTTTGTAACATTAGCCCTTCATCCTCCCAAGATGGGGAAATGGTGACCCATACAGCTTGCTGTGTCAGGGGTTCCTAAATGAGGCCTGAAAAATAAAATCTCCTCTCCACTGTGTGCAATTATTAGGATTCCTTCAGTGCTTGCTTCCCTCAATACTATGCTGGCATCGCCCCTTCAATACACTGCACCCCAGAGGTGGCTGCATTTCATTGGAACTCTGTCACATGCAGGGGAGGACCTTTAAAGGGCTTTTGCACAAAAAACTGTATACAAAGGGTAGGTCCTGAAAATCTCCCCATTCTGGGCCAGATTCTGCCACACACTGACTCATGTTGAATAGAACTTTACCCCATAAATAGGGTGACCATAATCATTTTAGGGAAACCTGGGATGGTGGGCATGTTCCCCCTGCTGCTGGCAACTGCCTGGGGCTGCCACACATAGCCCGGGCCAGAGCAGCCAGTCCAGTGGCAGGGCACAAGGCTGCTGGTGGTGGGAGGAAGGCGCTATGTGGCTGCGTGGTGCAGGCTGGTGGAACCCAGGAGCTGCTCCCAGCCAGATCCAGTCTCTGTGCATGGGGAATGGAGCCTGGCCACGGGCCTCTGCATTGTCCTGCCTGCCCCAGGCCACCCTTCTGCTCAGGTGCCTGAGCCCCAGCTCCACCCCGGCTGATCCCCTCTTCCCCCCCCACCCTGTGGTGCTCAGCCCAGCCCAGCCCAGCCCAGTCCACTGCCCTCCAGCCTGCTCAGGCGGAGTCAGACCAGGCACGTGCTGGCCAGGTGGTACCAATCTGGGACTTCTGCTTTGATACTCACCAACCAACTGGGACAGTTTATGAAATCTGGGACTGCCCTGGTCAAACCAGGACATATGGTCACTTCCACCCATAAACAGACAAGTGAACCCCCATGCTGTATTTATGGCAGAATTTGACTGGAATTTAATGGAAAAGATTGCATATTATGGTCCATCCTATGTAATGTATTATTAGTAGCAATGTGTCACCATTTGGGTGACTCCTGCCTTCCCTAGGCTAAAAGATGCGCAGGACCCTTTGTAATGGCACTCTCAAGATCATGCCCTACACATTTAACCTTCATTTAATCAGTCTCTCTCTACATCCAGCATTCTTAAACCTTGTCATTCCTAGGTGCTGAAGGGAAAGAAAGCAGGTTTGGATTGTGAGCAAGTGCTGAGTGTATGCTCCAGCTCGACCTGCATTTCCAAAGTAATTTGAGGTGAAATCGATTTCCCCAGCTGCTTGTGTGGGTGACCCTGAAATAGTCACGGGCCAATGGCATATTCTCCTTACAGCCAGTATTAAAAATAATTAAAAATTAAGAAGCATTTATTATTTCTCTGCCTAGTGGAAATCCCCCCCCTCCCACCCTCCCATCACCTCTCAGTATATTCAAGGGTGCACAAGAGGGATTTATTATTTCCTGGTATATTGACTCTGAAAGGTCTGGGGATTACAGCTGCTTTGCACATGAGTAGCCGGAGTGTGTTGTGCAAAAGGCAGGGGCTGTGGGATAATGGGTTTGGATGTGGGAAAGCGCTGACCCTCAGGGAGAGCAGGCTGGTGCCTGATGGCAGGAATCAATTACGTCTCAAAGGAACACATTGCCCTAGGACGGGAGTTTGTCCAAACTGCCACATTATGTATTTATCTCCCCTCCCCTTAAAAAAGAAAATTTGAGGAAATATAGATATTCCCCAACGACTTTGCTTTAAGTAGCTTCAGAGAAAGGTGCCAGGTTGGCAGCCAAAACAAATGGTGCCTTTTTGCAATCCATAGAAACACAGCCAGCAGCGGACCAACCACCACACTGACAAAGGGCCATGAGTGGAGGGTGGTAGGTTCTGTTTTGTAAAGTAAAATTTAGGACTTATGTCTAGCTATGACCTCTCTTGCCTGTTCCTTTTGCCAGGTCCCCAGACATCACATTAAGGCAATAGTAGTGGTGCTGTCAGTGAAATGATTGCCTGTCCCTGAAGGTGTTGGACTGAGACCCAAATCATTTCCCAAGGGACTGGAAAGCTGCAGGATAGTAAGGACTCAGAGGCACTTCTGACCTGGGCAGGATCCCAGCAGGCAGCCATCTGGTTCTAGAAGCCTGATCCAGCTCCCAGGGAAGCCAGTGGCAAAGACCTATTGGCTTAATTCAGGGGCAGGCAATTATTTTGTGCGGAGGGCCATCTGAGTTTTGGCAAGCCATCGAGAGCTGCATGATAGGCAGCCAGGGGCAGATAAATATTAATTTTCTAAATTTTTTAGGGGCCCCGCAGGCTGCATAGAATGTCCTGGCGGGCTGCATCCGGCCCCCGGGCCACATTTTGCCCACCCCTGGCTTAATTGGAAGCAAGATCCAGCCCTGTATCCCACAGCAGAGTTGTCTTCAGGACCTCAGCTTGGCTTGTTGAGAAAAACGGAGGGAAAATTATTCCATTCAATCGTCAGAGTCTGCACGGACCTGCTTTTGGGAAGTTGGGTAAATGTCTTGAAGCCTGAAGGCATAAAATCCCATGTCATATTAGAGCCTGCCTAATGGAACAGGGGATGTTCTTATTTACCCGTATTAGCAACTCATCCGCCAAGGACTTCTGCTGGGGGAGATGTCCTAAGGCTTCAGAAGCTAGTCACCAAACCCAGCTAGTCACCAAACCCAGAAAATGTGGCATTGAAGCATGCGTAGTACCCCCACCCCCCCAACTGCTCTTGAGACCTGCCTCTGGGTGTTGGCAAGCTGTGGTGAAGCCTAGAAATTTAGTATTAATATTTTTAAAAATGGAGGTTGAGGTTCTCCTGCAATCTCATGTCTGGGATGTTACACAAAAGGTCACAGAATGAAATCATGAGAGTGGGCACCATGGTTTTGTCAGAGCACTTGAAGGATGGAAAGGCTTTCTACAGAGCAAATAATACAGAGCAGCAGACTGGGAGCCAGGACTCCTGGGGTTCTATCCCCAAATCGCACGCAGAGTTATTACAGGGCTGCGAATGACATTTATCATTAATGCATTAGTCCAATCTGTTCTTCTGCAAGAATTGAGTTTATCCTCCAGGTGCATGATTCGGATCTTTAAAGTACTGCACTTCAGCTCCCTATTTCCTTGCTGTTTTGTTAGTCTGCATTAATTAATCCCACCTCTGGGACAAGTTTGCTTGTAACATGAACCTACTTCTTCCAAATCACTCTCCTCTCTCAAATCTCCATCAGTTCCCCCCACCCCCTCCCTGTGGCAGCATGTGAGCTCCTGCACGGCTGCACTTTCTCATGCTCAGTGGCTGTCAGTCACCACGCGGGAGTGAACAATGGAAGTGTGTCTTGTGAGTGTGCCTGAAGCTGGGTGTCAACTTCCCCGTGCTGGACAGGTGGGTTTTGTGTGACCCGCAAACATCTGTGGCTTGCTTCGCTGGCATGAGTGCAGGGAGATTACGCCTGCTAGGAGCAGCTGGCTGCTTTGCAGGAAGAGCTTTCAAAAGCTGGAAAACCTGCTTCAGAGCCTGCCCCTGCATGCTCTGCATACGAACGGCTACTTGCTGTGCACTGAAAGGCCTTGTCCATTCCAGGAACTCGGCCTCATGGGGTGTGCAGGACAGAGCCGTGTGCAAAGAGCTGTCCATGACTTCCTACCCTAGGGCCAGGCAGTGTCCTGCTCTTCCTCCCTTCAACATAAGTTATGTGGCAACAAGCAGCCCCTCCTCCCTGTTTGGTAGGCACTTTTGGCAGGCTGCCTTTGAGAAAGCCAGGCATGCTGCTTTCAGAGAGTGACAGACCTCTGAAGCCCTCCTCATGGGAAGCCCTAGTCCACTCCAAGCTCAGTAGGTGCATATGGCCCTGCAGACTTAGGGGCTTGGATGCCTGAAATAGGATGTGGGTCTTTTCACCTCAGAGTCACTGGTTCTGATCCAGGCTGATACTCTGCAGTGTTCTCAGGCCAGTTTCTGCTGGAAACACATTTTGTGATCTGGCTAAAAGATTTTCCAGATTTCAGTACACAGTGCCGATCCCCAGGTGTAGGGATGGGGCACTGAATGATAGGACTCAATAGTGTTGACAGGTCTGGGTGAGGACCTAGGGCAGCTGTATGTCAAGACTGAGTTGAGCTGGCTGAGCTCACTGAGCAAAGTCCATGAGTCAACCCATTTTTGATTGAATGCATTTTGGAAGCCCAAGAGGGGTGTGTTGGACTCTGAAGCTGCTGCCTTCTCATTCCAAATCTGACATAAACTCTATTCAGGGGCTTGAACAAGTCACTTGGTCCAAAAGTTTCCAAAATGGCTACTAATTTGGGTGCCCTGGCTCTCATTTCAGAGTTGTGAAGTACCTAACCAAAAGGGAAAAAAGTCCTTAGTGTGTCTGCAAACAAGGGATACCAAACCAGGCACCCAGAAATGGAAGGACCACTAGCTGCCTTGGGATGCCTTGGCCTCAGCCTCTCTACCTCAGTTTCTCTGTGATAAATGCAGCTAATAACATTCCCCTATCTCGCTAGGGAGTGCCTAGAATTAATTCGCTGGTATTTGTAAAGCACTCTGTAAGTGCAAAGCCCTGTGTCTTATACCTTAATGTCTGAATCCTCACCATACTATTAAAATCAGGATTTCAGAAGGGAGCATCTAGTCTCACAGCAGCATCCAAAACTTAAAAGGAAGCAAGACTGTTTAAACCATCAACCTTTTTCTTTTCCTGAGCCAGATGTTAAGCCCTAAAGAACTGAAGTGGCACAAGGAATTACTTTCCCAAGTTCCCCCAGCTGGGCTGACAGACCTTGATCAATGGTTTTTTCCATAGTAAGTGCTATGCAGATGGTCTACCCAGAGCAGGGCTTCTATGAAGTACAAAGGGAAGTCAAACACCATTTCTAATTCAGCTTGTAGCATGGCACACTTCCTTTATCCTCCGCCTGAATGCCGTGAATAGAGAAGCAGTGTGGGAAACTCAGAGGATCTCCAAACTCACACAGTCTGAGGGTCTGTAACACACTCCTGTCCTCAGCCCCACATCTGCCTGTAGCAGACAGGGGGGGAGAGAATGACAGAAAGAAAAATCAGATTATAAGAAACTGCATGAGGAAAAATCCACTGAACCCCCCCACCCCCCGAAGGAAGCTTCTGTGCATGAACAGAAATGGCCATAGTTTGAAACTGGGAACTTTGGCAGATATTTAAGCCCCCATCTCTGGCAAGCTGCAGCACAGTGGATAATTAGGGCAAAAGGGCACAGAATATGAATCATAGGAGCAGACCCTGGGTTTCTGCAGCACCAATTAATGCCCACAGAAACTGTCTCATTGAGTTCAAAGGAGCTGAGCTGGGCCCTTAGGTTGTGTGATCCATGCACACAGCATTGTGTAGTGCTTTGTCCAGTCTAATTTAAAATTCCTTGTGAGGTGTGGCTCCTTAGCTTTAGTCAGAACATCTGCAAAGCTTGTGCACCATCCTTTCATGCATCCTAGAGGCAAAGCTATGCTCAGACCTGGGGTGAGTCTAAACTGTTCCCAGGGAACTCGGTCCTCCGTGTGTGTTGCAGGAGTGTTCTCTGTCTGTCCAGATGGAAACCTGGAGGTGGCAGATAATATGCCAGGAGATGGTGGTGTGTGGTTTGCAGGCTTTGCGAAACCAGTGAACTCCCTCACACTACTGATGGCTTCCTCACTGCAACTTTTTCCATTAGCTCTTAATGAGAGGAAGAGCTGAAGCCAAAGTAGCATGAGAATTGAATAGGTCTGTCACTCCTTTTATCCACAGCTCTCCAATCACTTAGTAACTATCAGTGAGCCAAGTCCTTTGCATGTCCTGAGAAGTGTTGCCACCTCTGTTTTACTGATTGGGAAACTGAGGCACCAAGGACTGACGTTATTTGCATCTGGCCAGCCAGGGGGTGACTGGCAGGGCCCAGGAGTCTCCATTACCAGTCCCCTGCTCCAACTACAAGCTGATCCCAAGCCCCTACACTTCTGTCAGCGCTGCCGTGCGCCGCTGTCATGGGGTGAAATGTTTGCACAAATGTATCGCTTTCCCCAGGGAACGGTGCGGGCAGCAGCAAGTGTCAAGGGGCTTGCTCTCTGTTTTGTGGTCCAGTGAGACTGCTGATTACCTTCACTCCCAGACATCTCAAAACCACAGGACATTGTAAATATGATCAAGTTGAGTCACCTTTTTGGGGAAGTTGCCGATGCAAAACTGCCCTGACCCCAGATGCACCAAGGCTCTGTGACCTGCAGCAAAGTGGTTACCATGTGTGGGCAATGGGAGCTGTGGCCTGGTTGGTGGGGTTTCACACCTCTGTGGCAAGGAAGAAAGGTGGCTTTGAGGGCCATTGGAGATGGGTGCGTTGCCATCTGCTATCATATCCAACATGACCTCTGAAAGTGACGGGGGACTAGACGCTCACTTCTCTGCCTGTTTTACTCTTCTGCTTTACTGTGTGAAAGAAGCCATATTTGGAGGGATCTTTGTGGTTACCTGCATGTGGCAAGCCTCTAGTGTGTATTCAGACTAGTGTGGTAAGTGCGCACAAGAAAAATAGGGCTGTAGCTTTTCAGGTCCACAGTTATCCCAGCTGTAGAAAGGGATGTTTCCCTGCCTTATTTGCCTTGTTACTGCTTCTGAAGTGCTTTGAGCTGTTTGGATGGAAGAGGATACCAGTGAAAATGCTAATCAGGCCCAATCCCAAACATGGATTTTTAGTTTTGCTGGTGTAAGTGTGGATGATTTTACTGAAGAGCTGAATCTCTAGTATAGATTCAGATTATAGATAGTATGATTCAGTATGAGTATCAGTATAGATTCAGTATGAGAGCAGATTATATCCCTGGAAATGCAACGTATAAGGGTCAAATCCAGGAGTCGTGCTCAGGCTTTACATGGGCTGAAATTCCCATTTGCTTCACTAAGGCTTTCACCGATGAGAAGGTATCAGAGTTTGGCCCTGTTTGCCATTCCCCGCAGCAAGGTCTCACTGTGTTCAGGGCTAACTGTGTGAAAATATCCCAGGGTCTTGGTGCCTTTTCCATCCCTCAGGCATCATCTTGTCTTCTCTCTTTCTCCTGAGCATCCTAGCACGGTAAGTGGCTGATTACCATATGGCTGTGGAAGTGTGCATGTCTCCCAGTTTCCCACACCATTTCTTAACGATATTCATTCCCCTCACAAAGGAAGTGTGCCTGATTACAAACCACATTAGCGATGGTGCTTGACTTTGCATTGTGTTCAGTGGGAAACCCTTCTCCCAAAAGGCCATCTGGGTAGCAGTTACCCGAAGGGAAGCAATGGGAGCAGTGACTAGCTCTGAAGACTTGGGAAAGCACAGCTCCTTTAAGTCTTTTGAAAAAGTAACATCTGGCAGAAGTTTAGGAGGAGGCCTCTTATCAGCTTCACACTGCAGGCATGGTACCTGGAGCTAGGCTCTTAGGGCCAGAACTTGTCTCCCTCTCCACCCAGCCCCTCTCCTCCATTGCCTCTGGTGTACACGATCCAGTGGAAAGCAATCACTGGTGTTGGATCATTACTTAATGCCGAAGTCCTTGCCCCTGATGTACCTCCATTATCTCCAGTGGTCTTGCACAAGGAGTGAATTTGGTTCGTTGCTTTTCTTTGGGGTTTCCAAACAAAATTTTGAAGCTAGAGTAATTTGTGTCTGTGTCATGAGAGAGTGACCTTCACCAGTTGCACATCCACAGAGAAAACAGTCAAGCAGTTTTAAAAAATGTATTTCCCTGAGGCTAGACCTTTTTTTCCTAGTGTTTCTGATAAAAAAGATGTGGTTCTGAGAGAGGGGAAAGAGCAAAGGAAAATCTGGCAACCTAAGGAGATTTCTGCAGTGTTTTACCCTCACGCATTGCTTTGCAAATTATTATAAACCCAAAACAATTCACTGAAACAGACAACAGTGGCATTATTACTGCTAACATTTCCATTTTACAGGTAGGGAAACTGAGGCACAGAGAGGTTAACTGAGTTGCTTAGGGCCTGTTGAAGTCAAGGACAGAACTCATGAACTCCTGGTTCCTAGCCTCAGTGCCCAGCCCTACAGTTACCAAATGGCTCTAGCAGAGAAGGTCCCTCAGGTTTGAAATCTGCAGAAAAATAAACCCAAACT
Organism: Alligator sinensis; assembly: GCF_000455745.1. Classification (NCBI taxonomy): domain Eukaryota; kingdom Metazoa; phylum Chordata; order Crocodylia; family Alligatoridae; genus Alligator; species Alligator sinensis. Next base: position 4,073,892 of record NW_005841851.1, read on the forward strand.
TATGACTGGAAGGGTACTTTTCCTCCAGGACTTACTGGCAGCTCATTTGGGAACATGCAGCAGTTGCATCCCATGCAGTTAATGGACTGCAAGAGGACACAGGTAATATGCTTGCTGTTAGGGAGGCCAAATGTGTTCTTTTTAATTGAGCAAAATTACTGCTGACTTAGAGCATCATCATGGTACGGCAGAATTTGACCTTAATGTCTAGTTTGCTTTGGATCCTGTGGTGTTGAAGGAAAATTACTGTGTGCAAATTATATGTATAGGACACGTGCCTTGAAAACACTATGTGAGGGACGGCTGGTGTGAATGAGTGTTGCTCCACTAATTCAGTAGAAGTGCTCTGATTTATACCAGGTGAGTGTGACACTATTCCCCCTGGATAGTAAGCTAAACAGCTTGGAAGATTTGGCTAGTGAAAACCTAATTGAACAGCAGTTTCCTGTGTTACAGGCATGTATTCAGAGACATCCCCCAGAAGCCCAAACAGGGACAGAGAATGGATACATGCAGCCTAACTCAGCTGTGCCTCTGCACATCTCTTCAAATGGAAAGCTCATTTATCTGTCACAAAAATAAGTCCTGTGACTAGTCAAGAAAACTCATAGGACCCAGGTACCACCAAATAAGGATGAGCACGGAAAACCTGATCACTAAAACCAGTTCTTATGGCAGACACGCTGGTCGGGTGAGGAGGGTTCTGACTTGAGGACACTGTTTAATTAAAACCTGGAATGTGCATATATGTGATTGATATAGTAGGAAGAATGTATGGCTCCTCTGGTAGCATGTTTTTAGCTCCTCTGCAAACCAGAAACAACCAAAGCTGTTCATTTCCTGTGCTGGGTGGGACATATTTCTTCCCGTGTCTTTGATTAATTAGCCTGAGAAATAAGTTTGCTGCTCAAGACTTTCTGTTTGAGAGGATCTCCCTGCGAGGGCTGCGGGGGAGCAGGCAGTGGGGCTTGGGATGTGGCATTACACAGGCTCAGATAATCCTCAAGCTTTGGGAGAAACATGTGAGATGGTGTCACGAAAACTTTCCCACAACTTGACATAAAAGACTCAGAGCTCAACAGCTGCCGTTCTGTACAAAAGAAAAGAGCCTATTCAAGGGCAGGACAATGGGGGATGGAAAAGCAGATCCTGGAAGAGGTCACTTAAGCCTTACCTGGTTTAAAAAATAAATGAGTGGGAGATCGATTAGCTAGAGAGATGCGTTGGCATGTATGTGTATGCCAATGAAAAAACATGCACACATGTAACCTGTATGTGTATAGACATGCATAAAAGGAATATGAATATAGATACAGTTCGATTTAACATTGTTTCCATTCCTTTGAAGGATATGACAGTGCTTTACACATGTTAGGTGATGTAATCATTTTGATAAGAATGCAGGACTTTACTGTCTCTGCATCGCAGACGGGGATATCGAGGCATGGAGAAGCAAAGTGAAGAGACTCTGGAAAATCTGGTTTCCAGACACCCAAGCTATGCTGTAATGCCTCCTGGCAATGTAAATGGAGCAGTCTTTCTATTGGTCTGATTTTGCATAGTTCTAGACCTCCCAGCAGTACAGAAATCAGACTGCTTCCTTTTTACACTTGTTTATCTTCATGCTAGTCGATTCAGAGTTCAGTGAAGTGAGTGATGCGTGCATAGACCCAGAGGCAGGCAGAATGCAGACAGGCCAAGTGCAGCCCTGAGAACGTATCATTATGTCTTCAATAGCAGCATTCCTTCCTTTGCCAGTTCTGGGTCTCCCTTGGTGCAGAGACTGCCAATTGAACCAAGTCCTAGTGTGGGGTGCAATCTAGAATTGGAAACTAGGTATCAGGACTCCTGGGTTCTCTGCAGCCATGTTACTGACTTACAGGTAGACCTTGCTCTGTGTCTCTGTTTCCCCATAGATGCAATGAAAATAATAAAATCTGCTTCATGTTGGGGAAGTAGGGAGCATGTTGTGAGGTTGAATAAATGCTCAGAATACTTTTGAGGTGCTTGGCGGGGGAGCTGTATACGTGCAAAAGTATTCTGCCCAATGTCCAGCACACACTAAAGTTCCTGTTTCATACCTCTTGCATATCTCTGAAAGCAGATATGTCCAGTAGTGTTATATCTGATTTCCCCACATGAAGAAGCAGTGACAAACAATGTAAAATTATTTGCATCATATCATTATTTGCATAATATCACAAGACTTGAGCAGAGCTGGGTACAGATCTGACTTTCAGGCTTTCACTTAACCACTAGCTGATAGCTCCAGATAGCTGTGTTTTCCAGCAGAGTAATGTATTGATTACACCAAGCCAGAAGATAAAACCCGTTCCTGGATATAACTCCCACTGATGTCAGTTGAGAGAGAACTTCAGAATCAACGACTTGTAGAAAAATAAAACCGGTGTTAAGTCATTAAGATAAATCTCCCTGTTTATTCTGAGGAATTAGCAAAGCACTCGTGTGTGTGCCCATGTGCTTGTGCATGCACAAGTGGGGGTACCGCCTGTGTGCGTGTGCCTGCGTGTGTTCTCAGAAGAGATGCACATACTCCTCTACACAGACTACCTTATTTCCCGCCATCAGCCAGTGGCCTCTACCTCCACAAACGATGTGAACTCCACATTGTCCGCTCCCGGAATGCTATTGATCTGCGGCATTAGTCAGCAGCCTTTTCTTACTGAAGGCCAGCTCTTTCCCAGCTTCTGACACACAATTCTGATCCCAGTCTTCCACGTACCCCACACTCTCCACCTGCTCATCTGGGAGAAGGTCATTATCCCTAGGCTATTCACTGCCAATGGAGCATGCAGGAATAGATGCTTCTCCTATTGTCCTGCCTATCTCTCTGATTGGCTCTGGAGTGTGGGAAACTCAACCAAGCCAGAGACCCACAGATTCTCAGTGAGGTTGTTCAGTATAAATATCAGGCAGACACAGCTTCCAGCAGCACATTTCCACTGCATTTCAGCACTATAGAGACTTTCCTCCCTTGGACAGATGGCCCCAAGCACTGTTTTTATGGAGCACAACAACCTGCTGACGCCAAAAGAGAAAAACAAAGTAAGTAGAGGCACAGGCTGTGCTGCTTACAATCGCACTGAAACAGATGGGAATGATCCTCAGCTGGTGCAAGGCACTGTGGCTTTATTTCGATGCCCGCATATGCCAGCTGTGGATCTGGACCATGCTACTTTGGTACTCCTGAGGTCTCCTAAGCAAATCTTTTGTCCTTTTGCAGCTGAGGAAGCCGGTGGTGGAGAAAATGCGCCGGGATCGCATTAACAGCAGCATCGAGCAGCTGAAAGTCCTGCTGGAGAAGGAGTTCCAGAGACACCAGCCCAACTCCAAGCTGGAGAAAGCTGACATCCTGGAGATGACTGTCAGCTACCTGAAGCAGCAGAGCCAGCTACAGATAAAGAGTAAGTATTGGGCTTGGTGTTTCTCTCATTCTGTGCTCAGCCCTGCCAGGCTTCATGAAGCTCTGGACAGTGACCTGACCTGAACACTGAGTCTAACTCACTGTCTCTTTCTCCTCCCTCCCTTTCCTTCTCTAGCTGTGGGAGCCTTCCATAAAAACTCACAGTTTGACTTCAAGGAAGGCTACTCCAGGTGCCTGCAAGAAGCCTTCCACTTTCTGTCTCTCCATAAAGTCCAGATTGAAATGCAGACCAAGCTCCTGAGCCACTTCCAGAAGGGTCAGATTGTTGCTCCCGAGAGCGTCTCCCCCCACTCCAACCAGAACACCCCAAAGCAAGTGTCTTTGAAAAACAGCGGCACTCTCTGGAGACCCTGGTAGACTGGACTCTCAGGACATTTGCCTTTCTTATTCCAGAGGAAGGAGGTGACTGCATCTGACAGTCCAGTCCTGATCCTCTCAACTGTAGGGAATATTATTTCCCCTGTTTTTTATTTATGTATGGAAAGAATGGAATACTTGTGACTCTCCAGGCTCATATGGGATCCTCGGGAAAGTGTTCATGTATTCTGTTGAGTGGTATTGAAGCTGTGCAGATGTCAGCAATAGCAGGGCACAGCAAGGCACCCCATTTGGGGGCACGTGTCTTCATAATGAAGGAGGTTTTTGTAGGTGATTATATGTTGTCAGTGTTACAGTCATGGTGAAATTGTAACAGATAGCAGTTGCCATAGGAGAGCACTCTGATTTTTTTTTTTTTGCCTGTAAAAGCTTTCCTCTTTCCTCCCCTTGCCTTGTTTACCCACTCATTCATAATGTAGGATGAATCCACTAACTTGGTGTTGGTGCACAGTGTTCCAAATCTCACTTTCTCTGTCTGATTGCAGCTTGTACAGCAGCCAAGATAATTTCATAGCTGCCACTCTCCCCTTGTTTCACTCATTAGGACTAGACAGGGCCATTAGATAAAAGTATGTGGAGTATTTCTACCATTTGCTGCTTTTTTCTGTTTAGGAAAATGATGCCTTAATGCTTTATATTAAAGAGAAAAGAATGTACATGTGACGTTTGGTGGTTCAATGTTATACATTTTGACTGTAAGATTTGCTCTTTCCTTGTGTTCATTATTACAATGGACTATTCTCTACTGAGCAGTTTCATTCACTGTGGATGGTGTGTTTCTCCCGCTGCTGGGACCGGCCACGTGGGCTGTTTGCATACTGTGTATGCATCTGTATCACCTGTATGTGTAGAAAGCAATAAAATTGAATTTGCATGCAACTGCTGGGTGGTTTCTCTTCTTGGGAAGGGTGCGGTCTCACAAGCCCCAACACAAATTTAACAGTTTTATTCTAATGGCCAGAAGAGGAGACTGGTATACCTGGCTGTTTGAGGTGCTAACACAGCCCTATGGTGTGGTGCCTAAGAACTTTACAGGCTTTAATATGTTTTTCCACACAACACCTGTGGGAGGTAGGGAAGTACTGGTGTCCTCACTTGCAAATAAGGCCCCTAATGACATGCTCTCTACAGAATTCAGCTGGGCTCCCACCCAGGGGTGATTGTCTCTGTTCTCCTTCCCCTCTTCAGTCCACACACACAGCCCTCACTTGAATATGGTGAACTTCCACCCTGGACTAGCTGGCCCAGTGGGGTTGAGTAGAGGCTTAGGGGTTCAGGTGCTGCTTTCCCTCAGCTCCACTCACTGCACTGAGGATGCAGACTAAATGGCTTGGGTGCCAGTCATCCTCCAGGACCTTCCCATAATTCCTCCTTCCAGACAGACAGGCTTTCCCACAATTCACTGGCAAAGAATCATAGAGGGACTCGGCTCTTTAAGGCACAAGAGCAGGAGACATGGATGCAGAAATTCCAGTGACACCCAGGGAAGTGCAGAACCAGAGGATGTGATAACTCATGTGGGGCTTTGCTGTGTGACGCTCAGTCCCAGGTATCACTAGCTCTGCACAGAAGCTGAACCCCACATAAGGAATTCTAGAGACAGGCCGGTTTCTGTTAGTCATTGGGCATTGTGCTGCTCAGTCGTGTTGTTCTGCAGTAGGACCCAGCAGTGACGTGATGTGTCAGTTGTGGACTGAGCAGGACTCAGCTGCAGAGATCTTGCTGGATACTCAGAAGGAGAGTTATTGGAGTAGTTAACATAGCCTTAAAGGGCAATGTTCATATAATGTATATAGTTTATTTCTGCAACCCAAATATTCTAACCTTAATCAAAGGTCTGCAATGGGAAGGATTTCAAACTATGCATCCCTGCAAGCCGACATTGGCGACCAGGGTGTATGGCTGCAGACCCTCTGGGTTAAAATCCTTGGGGAACACGGCACAGGGGACACAATGGTGGGAGTCTACTACAGACCTCCCACCCAAAGTCAAGAGCTTGACCAGGAGTTCTCCAGGGAATTGGCTGACCAGGAGTTCGCCAGGGAATTGGCTGAGGCTGCATGCTCCAGGTGCATAGTTGTCATGGGAGACTTCAACTACCCAGACTACCCAGACATCTTGTGGGAAGAGTGCTCGGCTAAATCCGAGCGGTTGGAAAGCTTCCACTCCTGCGTGGATGACCTCTATCTGACCCAAGGGGTCTACAGGCCAATGAGAGGTAAAGCGCTGCTTGACCTGGTACTGGTAACTGGGTACAACCTAATCAGCTAGATACCTTCAAGTCAGCTGGCCCTGACAATCTACACCCAAAGGTACTCAAGGAGCTGGCGAGCATCATAGCCCAGCCCCTGGCACAGATCTTCGAGAGCTCCTGGCGCTCTGGTGAAGTGCCCGAAGACTGGAAGAAGGCCAATGTGGTGCCTATCTTCAAGGAAGGGAGGAAAGTGGATCCGGCAAACTACAGGCCCATCAGCCTGACCTCTATCCTGGGGAAGGTCTTAGAAAAGATTATTAAAGAGGCCATTCTTAACAGACTGGCCAACGGCAACACCCTGAGGGATAGCTAGCACGGGTTTGTTGCGGGTAGGTCTTGCTTGACCAATCTTATCTCCTTTTATGACTAGGTGACCTATCACCTGGACAAGGGAGAAGAGATTGATGTCCTATATCTTGACTTCAAAAAAGCCTTCGATTTGTTATCCCATGATCACCTCTTGGGAAAACTGGCCAACTGTGGCCTCAGCCACACCACGATCTGCTGGCTAGGGAATTGGCTCCGGGGTCAGACCCAGAGGGTGGTGGTTGACGGAAGTCAATTGCTGTGGTGCCCTGTGACCAGTGGGGTCCCCCAAGGCTCTGTCCTTGGACCCATATTGTTCAACATCTTCATTAATGATGTGGACATTAGACTCAGAAGCAGACTGGCCAAGTTCGCCGATGATACCAGACTCTGGGGTAAAGCATCCGCACCTGAGGACAGGAGGGCGATCCAGGCTGACCTTGACAGGCTCATGAAATGGGCGGACGAGAACCTGATGGTGTTTAACACTGAAAAATGCAAGTTTCTCCACCTTGGGAGGAAAAACCTGCAGCATCCTCATAGGCTCGGCAGTGCTACGCTGGTTAGCACTACAGATGACAGGAACTTGAGGGTTATGATTGACCACAAGATAAATATGAGCCTTCAATGTGATGCTGCAGCTAGTAAAGCAAGCAAAACCCTGGCTTGCATCCATAGATGCTTCTCAAGCAAATCCCAGGACGTCATTCTCCCATTGTACTCGGCCTTAGTGAGGCTGCAGCTGGAGTACTGCATCCAGTTTTGGGCTCCATAATTCAAAAAGGATGTGGAGAAGCTTGAGAGAGTGCAGAGGAGAGCCACATGCATGATCAGAGGTCAGGAAAACAGACATTACGACGACAGACTGAGAGCCCTGGGGCTCTTTAGCCTGGAAAAGCGCAGGATCAGGGACGATCTGATGGCTACCTATAAGTTTATCAGGGGTGTTCACCAGTATCTGGGGGAACGTTTGTTCACCAGAGCGCCCCAAGGGATGATGAGGTCGAATGGTTATAAACTACTGCAAGACCGTTTCAGGCTGGACATAAGGAAGAATTTCTTCACTGTCCGAGCCCCAAAGGTTTGGAACAGCCTGCCATCGGAGGTTGTTCAAGCACCTACTTTGAACGCCTTCAAGAGAAATGTAGATGTTTATCTTTCTGGGATCCTATGACCCCAGCTGACTTCCTGCCCTTTGTGCAGGGGGCTGGACTCGATGATCTTCCAAGGTCCCTTCCAGCCCTAATGTCTATGAAATCTCTATGAAATTGGGCAGGATTTCAAACTAGGTTGGAGCACTTCTATCCATCTCTCACCAGGTGTCGCTGTGAACCGGCAGGAGAGACATAAGCTGTTTTAGCAACACTAAAAAAAGTCTGCTCAGAGCTGACACCTCAATAAAACTTACCTTAACCAGTAGTGTAACTAGGAGGGAGTGAGTGGGGCACTTGCACCAGACACAAACTTAGAGAGGGTGCAAGATTGGCAGCTACCAGCTGGGGCAGCAAAATAGCTTGAAATGTCTTTGCCTGAATGCCTAGAGGGCTGCTTTTCCTCCAACATA
>NW_005841851.1:4081848-4082556 GCF_000455745.1 Alligator sinensis
AATTGTAATAAGCATATGTCAAAGGGGTGAGGAGGTGAAACTGGGAATTTTTATTTTAAGGCTCTGTGCAGCATTTATGACATCACAGTTATTTTTACATCATCCATCTGCACTGCCATTACAAGGATAGATTGCCAGTAAAAAATAAATACTAGGAGAAATATTTCTAGCAGTAGAGCAACAGAGTTCCTATAAAATGAGCACGCTTCCATTGAATCCAGAAAATAACTGCTTTCATGTATGTTCTTTTGTGGCACCTGTCACTACAGTGTGAGCTGCAGAGCCAGACAGTTGTGAGTACCAGTCCTTTTGTATGCGCACAGCACAATAGCCTGTAGTTGCTGTGTTTTAAAATGTGAGGTTCTGCAGGTTTGCGCCTTACACCCACGCTTGAAAATTTGACCCACAAGGTGCTCACATGAAACACTACCGCTAGAATATTTCTCAAATTTTCCATGCTCAGCGTGTCTCAAAAGGGCACGGGCAATAACAGCATGTTTTGACTTGCCCTTAGTCCTAGAAAAAAACTCTGGTTACTGGAAGTGACTGAGACCAGAAGGAACAAATATTTATGTGTTTATTCCAGTTTATTGCCCTGGTGCCTTCACCATGGGAGCTGCCAGTTACTGAAGGTGCCGGGCATCCCAGTAAATCTGGCCATTTCATTCAGATGCAAATAGAAGGAGCTGGAGTAGATTGCGTTTCACT
>NW_005841851.1:4082587-4096847 GCF_000455745.1 Alligator sinensis
TCTTGTGCAGCTCTGTTACACAGTGATGGGGAAAGGAGTGTGTTGAAAAGAAAAGGGATACGTATTGTGGGATGTTGCAGACAGGGGTTATACCTGGGAGCATGCACAAAATGCTTTGAGAAATAGATTCTGTTTCAAGGTGACGGTACCCTTTTAAATGTAAGCGTAGCGGTACCCTCCCAGTCTGCACAATATCCTGTTTTGAAAGGAACACGTTCATTTTGGTGGCTGAATGTTTGCTGCCCATGTGCAGACACACAAATGTCTTCAAAAACTTGGAGAGCTTCATCTAGGGAAGAGTTTTGGAGGGACGTCTGATGCTTTGGGGCACAGAAGATCCCAGTAGACCCCTGGCTGCTCTTCTGCTTTTGTCTAATGTGTTTAAGCTTTGCAATTCCAAAGCACAGTGAGGGTTTGTTTTATTTTTATCAAAGGGGTAAAAGTTAGTTTAACTTAGATTTCTCCACCTGATCCTGTCAGTTCCCTGTGGGATCTGGGGAAGGAGGCTTTGCGTTCAGCCAGAGAGCAGGCAAGCTGAGCAAATACCCCTCTTGTGAACTCAGTTCAGGTTTTGTTTTATCTCATCTCCCGCAAGTCCTCAGGCTGTTAATTTTTTTTATCTTCATAGAGTATTTTTCATCTCTGTAGCCCATTTACCTGGAGACGATGATCAGTGGCAGCATCTCCCTTACTCTGAGTCAGACACTAATGATCACCACCTGTAAATGGGTGCTGAGCAGCAAATGTATATTTGTGTAGCACAGGAGCAGGCAACCCCTGGCATGTGTGCCAGAGTGTGGCACGCAAAGGTATTTTGCTTGGCATGTGTCCTTCGGGGCAGATGGTGGGGGAGCTGTGAGTGGCCCAATCTTTGTTGCGGCAGTGCAGTCCCGGCCCCCTTCTGCCTGGAAGCATGCGTGCATCTGCCACTGACAATGAGCTGGGCCAGGGCTCTGCAGACCCTGGTGCAGCTGCTTGCAGCCTTACCTGCCACCTCCTGCAAGAAGCCCAGGGTCCAGTGATATGCAGAAGGGGCCTGCCCAGAGCCCAGGCCAGCTATGGCAGGCAGCTGGGAGGCTGCAAGCAGCTGCAATGGGGTCCGCGGAGCCCTGATCCAGCTCATTGCTGGCAGTGGGTACACATGCACCTCAGGGCAGATGGCAGGGAAGGGGTCATGGCTATGCTGCCACAACAAGGAGTGGGCCCCTTGCAGCTCCCCCGCTGTCTTCCCTGGCACACCAGCAGCATCTTACAAATCAAGGTTGCAGGTTTTTGGTACCCTACTCAAAAATGTTGCCAACCCCTGGCATGGTGTAGCAGTTTCTCTTGTCTTGTTCTTTTGCTTATGGTGTTTGCAAGAGATCTGCTCTTTTCTGTGTGCTTTTCTACGTGCTTTTGAGTAGCGCTAAGACACTTGCAGCTCCCTGCCCAGACTCTGGGTGGAAGCTTCATTCTTGAAGGCACAGCATGTGCTATCACACAGCCATCTTGGTCCCCCAGTAATTATAATCCTAGTTGGGGAAATAGAGGGAGAAAAGTTAACACAATTAGAATAAACAGCCATTTCACTAACAGGGTTTTCCTAGTATTTTTGCTCTGGTGTATTTTAGCTGCCTGCTCCCTCCTTTCTTTTGTATTGCTCAAAACACCACAAAGCCTGAGGATCCTGATTTATGTTGAGTGGGGGAGATTGTGAATCCAAACTTTTGCTTGTTATAGACTGGCTGCATGGGTTTGACCAGGTCCCTTTGCTTCCTGGTCTTCTGGGTGCCTCAGCCATGTTATCATAAGGTACATTCATCATGGTAAAACACAGATTTTCTCATTTCCAGGAGAAAAACCCAGACTTCCTCCTTTAAAGGAGAAAAATGCGGGAAATGGTGGGTTTCCCCTTGCAGGTTGGCAGAGTTGCAAGGGGCTGGGGGGAGCAGGAGGAGGGTGGTCAGGCAGAGGGCACCATGTGCATGCACATATGCACATGGCCACCAGGCAGCCTGGAGAGCTGCTCCACCAGGTAAGTTTTCGGGAGAGGGGAATGAGGACCCCCATAGTGAGGGAGGAAGTCGGGCAGGGTTGGTGCTGCTGCCCGGCCCAGGGCTAGCATGCACATTCACAGAGCCCGGGTAGGGAGTGGGATGGAGCCACGGGTAGCTCGTCCAGAGGGTGGGGAGGCTGACTCCCTGCTGCTGTGCACGATCCCAGAGGGGCCATGGTGGGGGTACATGCCCCCCATATTTGTGCACAGGGTGGGGGCAGGGGTGGGCTGCCTCCACAGCCCAGCAGATGCGACCTGGTGCAGCAGGGCAGAGCAGGTCTGGGTGGGGAAGCTTGGTGCCACTGCTGCGAGCTCCGCACCGCCATGGCGAAACATCCCTTATCTACCCGGCAGCAGTGGAAGTGGTGGCACAGAGGGCACCTCGCCATGGCAATGTGGGGCTTGCAGCGGCAGCATCAAGCTTCTTTACCCAGTTCTACCCTGTCATGCTGGGTCCCACCCACTGGACTGTGGAGATCCTGGGAGAGGGGAGCAGGGCAGGGAGCCCTAAGCCTGCAGTAGGCAGCCTGCATCCAGGAGGCACATGCCCCCCCAGGAGTGCATGCACCAGTGGGGAGCTGGTCCCTCTGAGCCCACAGCTGTGCCACCCATGGGAGAGGGAAAACTGGGCTCTGCTCTGCTGCAGCAGCTGCTGCCTCCGGTGGACAGGTGGCAGCCTGGGCTCTGGCGCTGCTGCAGGGAGCAGGGTCTGCAGACCTGGGTCCCTGGCTCTGTAGCTGTGGCAGCTGCGGGCCCCTTCCGCCAGGGCTGGGGCGGGGTGGGAGTGATGGATTTTGGGTTTTTTAATCAGAGAACTTGTGATTTTTAAACAGAGAAAACCAGGACCACTGGTTATCATACTGCCCATGAGACTGGCAAGCCAATGACACACTACTATACCAAGGCTAAGCAGACCATGACAGAAGTGTAACAGGGAGCTGGAGGCTCCTGTTACTTTAAGGAAAAAATTGCAGCAGGCAGCTGAGCAGCAGCTGACTGCATTACAAGAAACTAGCTGGGATTTTTAATTATTATTATTTCTTTTAAATTTTTAAAATTTCATGTATTAGGCCAAATCAGTCAAATTAGTTCTGAATTTCATCCACTGAGCAGAGCCCAGTCATTCAGGTCTATGTGGTGTTACCATTGGCAAGTATCTTCCCTCCTAGACTCTCCAGCCTGGGGTTTCAGATACTCCCAAACCCATGGCAGGCATCCTGCATTCAGGCCTCAAGCCTGTGGGGAGAAATCCTCCATTTCCATAAAATAAGCATGTAGCTGAGATCCTCCCATTGGGAGGCTATAGTAGACTCTCATAGTGGGGCCTGTCTTCAGTGCATGGGACAGGTCTCCCTTCTTCACTACACTGGGGCAGATGCCAGACAGCCTGAGGGCAAAAGCTGGGAGCGGCTGGGTGGAGCTGCAGCAGGGAGGGGCAGGCTGACCATTAAGCCAAGAGGAAAACCCTGTGCCTAATTGGGAAGTCAGTTGGCTGGAAAGGACAATGCTGCAGAGCACATAAGCCAGTGGTGTCTAGGCCTGTGCAAATAGGGAACTATTCGATTTGGGTTCAGATTCAGCCGATTCGGATGCCAGCAGTTCGATTCGGAGCTCCAAATAGGTTTCCTGCTTTGATTCGGCCAAATTGGCTCCGAAGCTTCGGAGCTGATTCGGAGACTCGGCCATAGGTTATAATGGGGAATCAATGAAATATCTATAACTTTACTGTTTTCTGTCCAATTTGGATGAAACTTGCAGGGATGATACGCTCTGCTGAGAGCATGAAGCCTACCGAGTTTCAAAGAGATGGGTGCAGGGGTTCAGGGGAAACTGCACCCCAAATTCTTGAAAGAAAAACTCATGTCACGTGTATGTGTTACACCACAGCGGGGTCAAAACTTCAGGGATGGTAGTTGTTTCAAGGAGATAGGTACAGGGGTTTGGGGGAAACTGCACCTCAAGCTGCTGACAGGCAAAACTCGTGACAGATGATCCTGTGTGTGTTAAGGCGCAGCGTGGTGAAAGCTGCAGGCCTGCTACCCCCTGCTAAGGCCATGAAGCCTGCCAGCTGTCAAGGAGATAGGTGCAGGGGTTCTGGGTTTTGGGGCCCTGCACCTCTAGTTGCGGACGGGCAAAACTCATGTCATGGGTGCTTGGGCAACTGTGTCTGTCTTGGGGCAGGGGGGGAAACTACTGCAGGCCTGGCTGCTAAGTAAGCCCTGCTGCAGCCACAAAGCTTACAAGCTGTTAAGGAGATCAGTGCAGGGGAGTTCTGGGGCCCTGCACTCCTAGCTGCTGACAGACAAAACTCCTGACATGGGTGCTTGTGCAACTGCCTGTCTCTGTCTTGGGGCAGTTGATTGTATTGATTCTTTCCTCTCTTTAGTCTGTGGTTTTGTAGGTGTTAATCCTTGCTTGTTAACTCATTACTGCTAGCTATTGTGTATTGAGCTGGTCCCTAAGTGAATCATGATTAATTGGTAACACAGTAGCTTAGCAGCCAGGCCTGCAGTAGCTTTAACACCTCCACCCCTCCAAGACAGACACAGTCAGTTGCACAAGCACCCATGACATGAGTTTGGCCTGTCAGCAGCTAGAGACGCAGGTCACCAGAACCCAGAACTCTTCACCTATTTCCTTGACAGCTGGCAGGCTTTGTGGCTGCAGCAGGGGCTAGTGCGCCTTAACACACAGTGTCACCCATGTCACGAGTTTTGTTTGTCTGCAGCTTGGGGTGCAGTTCCCCCAAACCCCTGCACCTATCTCCTTGAAACTTTGCAGGTTTTGTGGTCTCTGCAGGGGCTACCATCCCTGTAGTTTTCACCCCGCTGTGGCTTAACACACACAGGATCATCTATGTCACAAGTTTTGCCTGTCAGCAGCTTAAGGTGCAGTTCCCCCAAACCCCTGCACCTATCACATTGAAACTTGGCAGGCTTTGTGGCCTCACCAGGGGCCACCACCCCTGCAGTTTTGACCCCACTGTGGCTTAACACACACATGTGATGGGAGTTTTGCTTTCAAGACTTTGGGGCGCAGTTTCCCCCAAGCCCCTGCTCCTATCTCCTTGAAACTTGGCATGCATTGTGCTCTTAGAAGAGGCTACCTTCCTTGCAAGTTTCATCTGAATTGGCCAAAAGACAACAAAATTATAGATATTTAATTGATTCCCTATTATACCCTATGGCCGAATCTCCAAATCTTTTCTGAATTGATTTGGAAGCTCCGAATCAATTCAGAAAGCCTAAAGCTTCCTGTGATTCGATTTGGATTTGTAGATTCGGTCTCCGAATCGCCTCCAAATCCAAATCATGATCCAAAGCTTTGCACAGCCCTAGTGGCCTCCAACCTTTTTAAGTAGGAGATCACCTCTGGCATTTAAAAGCAACCCAAGATCTACCATGCCCTGCTGCCCTGCCCCTGCCCCCGGGAGAGAAGGGAAGGAGGAGCAGATCGAGGCAGAGGGAGAAAAAATGATTTGGGTGCGCACCTCCCCAGCAGGTAAGTCCCACCTGGCTGGGGCCCCACTCAACTTACCCCTGCTCCTGCCTCTGCAGGACTGTCCTTCATCGCGGGCTCCTTGATTTAGACCCTGTCTCTTCCCTCCCCCATGGACTGACCTGCTGGGCTGGGATGCGTGCGTACATGCACACGGGCACTTGGATCGACTCCAAGCAGCTCCGAGATCTGCCGCAGGAGGCTCTGTGATCTACCAGTGGATCGATGACCACTGACATAAGCCCAGCACTAGAAGCAGGGTAGATCAACTGGGGGGAAAGGGCTGCACTGTAGCTACCCTTGAGAGTTGAGATGTGAGAGCCCAAAGGGAAGCAGGGCTTGCAGGAAGACATCAAGCCAGAGTCGGGGGAGTTTTTGTTATGAGTTGTTACTTGTATTTATGTTGCATTAAAGTTGAAACCAGCGGACCAGGTTGTGGGTAAAAAGGGTGGCAGGGAGCTCACAAGAGTACCTGTGAAGCTCCCCACTTAAAGTCCTGTAGGGGTCAGGCAAAAGGGGGCTGAGTGCAGTCCTTAGTTTATCTGACTGAATTCACTTTCTTTATACTAGGGTAGAACAAATGGAAGTTTTTGTAAGAAACAGAAAAAGAAAAGTGAAGCTTAGAAAAACCGTTTCCTGTTTTACACCATCTGCTTGTGCAGTTCTTTGATAAAAACTCAGGAAGCAGCAGTCCCTCTAGATACTCTGAGATCTTGCTGAAATGCTACTGTAAATGATAGATTGGAAGTGACATCTCCAATGCAGTATTTTCAAACAAATGAAATCAAGTTGTAAGTTTGACAATTCAGTATTTGGTTTTATTAAAGAAATGTGTATTGTGTACAGTTCCTATCCCTTAAATCCAGATTGGGCTCAAGGGAATGTGTGATATTCTGCTCCCAAAAGAACTGTGTTCTGTGCTCTGAGGGAAGGATGCACAAATGTAACAGATGCTCCTTTATCCTGTAGCTACATGGTAGCTGGGCTAAAAAAATTGCACCACTGCCTGAGCATCCTGTGAACAAGAACCTGGTATCCCTTGGTTCTTATCCGTGTCTTCTCTGCCAAACATCTGAAATTAAATGTTTTAAAAGAGTTTATTTTACAAAACAGTGTCTTACTGAATGTGCTGCATGTTAGAAGCCTTCATCCACTACTTTCTGCAAACACCCATGAACAGTTTCTGGGCGTTTCTTTAACTCTCTTTGCAATGTGGCCACCCCCAGCTATGGGGGAATTCAGGGTATTATTGTTTCAAGAATGGTGTCGTCTTCAGTGAACTAAAGGGCAATATAGGCAGCTGAATATAATTATTCAAAGAGGAATTTGGTAAGGATGCTAGTACTCTTTTAAAAAGCACAGAGGATCTTTGGGGCTAGGGGATCATTAGATTGATTGCGCATCTGGTCAGGAAAACAGCACTTCCGCTTCTCCTAACCTCAATTGGTCTGTTTATACGGCCCCTCTACCAGAGCACCAAAGCATTTTAAGTATTGTCTCAGTAAACTGCATCAGTACTTCCACTGCAGCTTGGTGCTTTTAATAGGCCCCAGCCAGCTATTGACCTTCCTGCATGCCTTGTGAATAGTGAGCCCAGTGCTGAACCCATTAAAATCTGTCCTTGAACACCCTGACAGTGCATCATCAAGTTGAAATGTATTCAGTGCAGTGGCTCACCTTGACTTGAAAAAGGGTTGGTGTTGAGGAGGACTGTGCGTAGTGGACACAACTATATATCTTATTCAGATAGACTGTACTAACCTATCCTTGCAGGGGAGATACCATGAGGTGGTTTTGGCCCAGGTGGCTTTACTTACTTGACAGGGGGCATACCTTTCTTCTTGGCCCTGTATGACTTGGTGTAGTTAGAGGTTAAAGGCCTGTCCCTTGTACTGTAGGCAGGCTGACCCTTGCAAGAGCCTCCCAGTGTAAGGATCTTGGCTACACAATTTATGATGATGGGAGACTGCTCTTGGCATTTCCCTCTAGCTTGCTCCTTTGGCCTTTTGTGTAAGGGCATGTGAAACTACGGGACATCTGGACTCCAAGTCCTCCAGGCTTGGGGCATTCGTGTAGGATGACTGCCATGGATCTGGGGGTATCTGAAACCCCATGCTGAAGAGTCTGGGAGGTAGGATACTTACTAGTGTTAGTGCCACAGAGGAAATTTGGAACTTAATCTGGAATTGATTTAGCTTTGGAAACAAAATTTAAAAAACGTAGTAGGTTCCCATCAGCATCCCGGCATTTTGGTTAAAATCAAATGTAGCATTTCTGGCACCAAGGGGAGGGTGTCAGGGCTGGCTCTGGCCCTCCTAGTGCTGACCTGGTATTGCAGTACCTCCAGGCCTGATGCTAGTTCCCTGTGCAGGGAACACCTGCCCATTTTTTTTTTAAGGGCCAAAAAAAAATAAATAAAAGGAAAAAAAAAAGGTTCCTATCAGTACCAAATTCAATAGGGCAAAGTCCTAGTCATCAAATACCAAAATTCAACTGAACAGAGCTTTATTTTTCAAGTCTGTGTGGCTCTACCACAAGGCAAGTATCCTCCCTCCCAGACCTATCACTCCGGAGTTTGGGATAATCCCGAAATCCATGTTTGCCCAATATGGGTCATATAGTTTATAGTTATGCTCAGTGTTGGCTGCATTTTTTCAGCTTCATCGTTGCTTTTCCATTACTGAGCCCATGTTGCTTTTGGCAGCAGTTTTGTGATAAACACAGTATTTAATGAAGTGTCCTTTTATGTGAATGTAAGATGAGGAGGTTTTCCCCCATGCTGCTTGGGGGCGGGGGGAAACCTTGTCTTATATTTGAGTAAATACCATCAGGTCATGGGCTTCAGAGCAGCAAAGAGGTGGAGTTCGTACAGTATCATGTCTCCTCACAGGTTTTCTTTCTCCTTAGGTACGGTGAGCAAGGCCTGGCTGAAGACAAGCCAGGGACTGTGACTTCAGATGCTGTTTGTGCACAGAATCCTGGCATGGCCCTTACAACTCCAGTTCAGAAACAGGGAAGAGAGTGGAGAGGACAAGGCACTGGCAACAGGAGCGTGCTGTGGCAGAGATGGTTTGTGCATACCCCGCCACTATACCTGACTCATTTCTGCGAGCCAAGTTCTATCCTCAGACCTCAAATCAGCATTTTTTTAAAGGCCTCTTTTCATAATTGACTGGCTTCAAACTTCACAGAATAGACAGAGTTGGGCTGGCTGGGTCACAGAGATGAATGTGAACTGCTGTATAGCCATCTCGTCCACTAAGTAGCTATGTAACCCTTGACAGGCCGTTTAATTTCTCCAAATGCCAGTTCTCTGATTTATAGTAACTGTAATGAAAAATTCCACTGCCCAGGGGCTTTTGAGTCTTGAATCAAATACTTTGAAATCACTGATGAAGTGTGCTGGAGAAGTACAAACACTGTGTTCGCTCTTTGTTCTGCTAATGCTGTTACCTACACAAGTTTCTGGCTCTTCTTAGTCATTTCCACAGGATGCTTGAACATTACAGACCCTAGTTTCTGGGCAGAAGGCCAACTTCCATATGCCCACCTGCATATGCATGGTCCCCATTAGAACTACAGGCATCTGGGCATGAAACTAGACCCAGAATTTGGTCTCCTGTCATTCATCTATTAAAAAAAAAAAGGTAAATAGGAAACCATCCTGCTTCCTCATGAGACTATTTCTTTTCTTTTCAGCTGCACCTGTAGAGGAATAAGTATCTGAACTCTTGTTCTTTAAGAGACACAAATCATTTGCTTGACATTGGGAATGTCTTTGTTGTCGCTGTATGACTGCTTGCCCTGGGAACCTCTTCTGGCAAGTACGTGTCTGAGGCCCAGACTTCACTATACAAAGCAAGCATATAATCAAATCATCAATGTGAGTCAAGAGATCTGGGTTTTATTGCTCACATAGCCACTGATGCACTGTGTTATCTTGCAGCAGGGAGCTTAACCAATGCCTGTCTCAGGTTCCTCCTCTGTCCAATTAAGTGCATGGCTGCCTTGAGGTTGAATACATTGTTAACAATTCCTGAGTGTTTCCTCCCTGCCTCATGGCCACTTAAGGCCCTAGAAACAGCAGAACTAGTCATGTAGTTGGATACTTTTAGAGTGCAAAGAATAATGCACATAATGATGACATTGGGCATAACAGTGTTCCAGTCCTATAATACTACTGGGTTTAGTAATAAGTGGTCCTGTCAAGTCAGAATTGAGCTAAGGGAACATGCTCAGAAGTGAGAGAACCTTAAAATCTGCTCCTAAAAAGTCCTCCTTTCCCCTTTGATATCTTGGACCACTTTTCTCCCAGCAATGAAGCTAAAACATGCTATCCAGTGAGACTGCCTTTTTTTGGTATGCACTTTGGAAATAAACTTCATTAGGACATTGTTATTTTAGATCAGATGTATATTATGATTATATACTTGAGATGAAATTAGATAGCTAAAAACCTCTTATCAAAAAGAAAACATCTCAAAACCATGCCACGTTGAATTCACTGTGTAATTCAGGCTCTTGGTTATTGGTTGGAGGTGGTAAGAAATTTTCATGACTGCTAAAGAATCACAGCATCTCATGGAGTACAGTTTAATGTCAAACAGATGAAGGGAAATGCTGTGGCTTTGGGATTATTAAGACAGTTATTGAAAATGTTGGTGGAAAAAACATCAAATTTGAAAATATCAGAATTTCTATGAAGTAGAAATACTGATTTTTGACAAACTCCACAATTGACCATGCCTGCAAATTGCTTTTTTCATTCAATAATCTAAAATCTAATCTGGAAACTCCAACAAGTTCTGAATAAATACATGAGTCACCCAACTAGAAGCAGATGCAAGAGATTATAAATATTCTTTTATCATATTTTGATGGATGAAGCAAAAGAAGCTTCAGTTCAAACTCATTGAAGCCAAATGGGTCTGAAGAAACTATTGCTTATGTGAAGAAACTTCTAAGACTTCTTGCACACCTGCTTTTGAAAGCAAGTGAATGAAAATAGGCCAGAATGGGTGGCAGGTGTCCAATTCCCTCTGCTCATTTACTTTATTACCACATATGATACTGGAGCAACTATTTCCCTACCTTGTAGGTTCACATGATCATATGGCAGGTTACCCCATTGGCATGGCTGTTCGAGCACTTATAGTGCTCTGGTCAGGTCCCAGAGGACTGGAAAAGGGCCAGTGTGGTCCCTATATTCAAGAAGTGGAGGAGGCAGGAACTGGGAAACTATAGGCCAGTTAGTCTCACCTCTATCCTTGGGAAAACTCTGGAAAAAATCATTAAGGATCACATTTGTGGGAGCCCAGCAGGGGAAATAATGCTAAAAGGAAATCAGCATGGGTTCATTCCAGGTAGATCCTGCCTGACTAACCTTGTTTCTTTTTATGACCTGGTCACAAAATGCTTAGACGCAGAAGTCGAGGTAGATGTTATCTACCTAGACTTTAAGAAGGCCTGCGATACAGTATCTCATTCTGTTCTTGTAAATAAACTGACAGGCTGTGATGTAGATGATTACATGGTCAGGTGGGTGGCAAATTGGCTTAGAGGTTGCGCCCAGGGAGTGGTGGTGGATGGGTCAATATTGACCTGGAAAGATGTGCGCAGTGGAATCTTGCAAGGCTTGGTCCTTGGACCGGTGCTATTCAATGTCTTCATCAGTGACTTGGACAAGGGCATGGAGAGCACCCCGTCCAAGTTTGCAGATGATACCAAATTATGAGGCAAAGTTAACACACAGAGGGTAGGGAATGGGTCCAGGTGGATCTGGACAGGTTGGAAAAATGGGCAGAATGAAATAGGATGTAGTTCAACAAAGACAAGTGCAAAGTGCTGCACCTGGGCAAAAAGAACCGTCAACACACTTACAGGCTGGGGGACAACCTTCTCAGCAGCACAGCAGCGGAAAGGGATCTTGGAGTCATAGTTAACTCCAAGATGAACATGAGTCGTCAATGTGACAAAGTGGTCAACAAGGCTAACCGCACTTTATCATGCATTAGCAGATGCATGACGAACAGGTCCAGGGAGGTGATGCTTCTCCTCTAGGCGGCACTGGTCAGGTCGCAGTTGGAGTACTGTGTCCAGTTTTGGGTGCCGCACTGCAAAAGGGATACGGATAATCGCAAGAGGGTTCAGAGGAGGTCCACTTGTATGGCCAGAGGCCTGCAGGCAAGGCCCTACAAGGAGAGACTGAGGGACCTAGATCTCTTCAGCCTTCACAAGAGAAGGCTGAGAGGTGACCTTGTGGCTGCCTATAAATTCATCGGGGAGGGCAGCAGGGAATAGAAGATGCTCTATTTACTAGGGCACCGCCTGGCATAACTAGGATGAATGGCCACAAATTGACAGAGAGCAGATTTAGGTTGGACATTAGAAAGAATGTCTTCACAGTAAGGGTTGCCAGAACCTGGAATGGGCTTCCAAGGGAGTTGGTGCTCTCCCCTACCCTGAGGGTCTTCAAGAGGAAACTGGACAAGCATCTTGCTGGGGTTGTTTGACCCCAGCACTCTTTCCTGACCAGGGCAGGGGCTCAGACTTGATGACCCACTGAGGTCCCTTCTGAACCTTAACATTTATGAATCTATAAATATGCTTTAGGTGCAAGTTGAGGTTAGTTGCATTGTACAAAACATTCATAGAAACAGGCACGTTACCTTGCAATAAATATTAGCACCCAATATTGCTGGTTATTGTGTACTGAGCCTTTTATGAACACATTCATACGTGCTCCCCAAAAGCATATTTGAAAAAATATAAGACATTTCTTAGGGAAGCCCCCTTTTCTTTACAGAGCAGCTTTTCTGTGTGAGGGTAATGGGTGTGGAGAGGTTGCAGGATGTTGACAATTCTTGAAGGCATAGAAGGACAAAGTATTGTTATTACTGTTCCATGTCAGAAATGGGACTTGGGGATGGAGTTGGAAGGAGAGATGGCTTCATGGATTTGTTTCGGAGAGACATTCCAGCCAGCCAGGAAGATAGCCTTAGCAGCAGTTAATTGAATGCTTCCTGTCTTGCAATTAGAGAAGATGACCTAGGTGCTTTGGATGGTTTCACTGCCCCATTTCCAAGCTTGATGTATGTGAGCAGGATCAGTTAGGTAGCATATATTTAAGGTAACTGTTTATCTCATGGTGATGCAGCACCAGGATGCTGTGTGGACATACCTGATTAGGTTACTTAGGTGCTTTTGAAAAATATATCTGGGTTGTATAGAAGTATTTCTACCAGTAGGCTATTAAGTGTCACCTAGAAACCACACACAGACTGGTGAGAAGGGGGAAATAAGGCAAGTACCAGTAAGAGGCTAATCAGGGTTGCCTATTCCTCAGAGTTAACTGTAGGATGAAAGATGCCCAGTCTTTGGCCTCTGGGTGGCGTGTTGGTGGTTAAAGTAATTTCTCCTGGATTATGTGGTTTTGTGACAAAAAAGCCTGTTTCATCAGATATTTTGCAGGTCACCTGCTGAGACAGTGGTGGCTTTACACGTTGCCTGACAGGAAACTGTGGCCCAGAGCACCCGTGGTTCTACCAGGTTCTGAACGAGTACCAGAGTAAATACGATCTGCTCACAGAAGTCCCTGCAACCATGACCAACTACAGGAAGATGCAGGAGTTGGTTAGAGCCAGAGACGGCCTGTTGCCCATGGACCTGCTCCCCAGCAGTGTCTGCCAAGCCATGTGGGAGTGTATCTTCCACAAGGACCTATGGAAAGACCACAGGGACTTGAACTGGCAAGTAGCTCATCAGGCACTTCCCATGCAGACTTTGAGACCCACAGAGGGGCAAGGAAGCCAGCCCAACTGCCCCAGAGAAAGCTGCCAAGGCAGAGCAGAAACTACCAACTACCTCCTATATTTCTGTCCATATGCCAAGGATGTATGGAAGATGGTAAATCGGCTCTACTTGGGTGGTAACATGAGTCAAGATCATGACCAGGAAGGTGGTGCTGTTTGGGCACCTGACCAAACAACAGGGGTCCCCATCAGCGCACTATGATCAGGTCATTTCCTGCACTTCTTGAAGACCAAGAATCTCTTGACATACTGGCACACAAAGCTCTTAGTTGAAGACGGTGTTAAAATGGGACTAAGAAAGCTTCAGCCTTACTACCAGAAGACAGTAGGAGAATATGGCGAACAGGTTGCAGAGACTGTCTAGCAGAGGTACCACTGGCATAAACTGTTCAAAGACATCTCCCTTGGGGGAGAAAGCAGCAACGGCAAGGAAGAAGACAGAGACAGCGAAGGAGAAAGTGAATAGAGCAGGTCGAGCAACGTTGACAACGAGGATGGTGACAGCGACGATGAAGACAACAACGTGAACTAACATAAGAGTAAAGACTAGAGACTAAGGGAAGGAATAGAGGGACAGTGTAGTTGTAATGGTGAAGGGAATGCAGGCAGGTGTGTGAATGCAATTACTGTAATGGGTACGCAGGTCCATGAGCACATGTTTTATAACAAGTGTATGATTCTGTAACTCATTTATGCTTGAAGACTGGTAAGCTTGTAGGATCTATCTATCTATTTATCTGTAGAAATATATTTTTGCAAAAAAAAAAAAGTGGTTCCGTTTCCTCTAACGAACAGGTGTCATGGGGAAGAGAGGTTGGAAATAGTATTGGGGACTCAAAGAAGCCAATAGCCTTGTGACAAAGTGCAATGGGTCCAGTAATCATGTGATGAAACAGTGACACCTGAGCTGGACTGC
>NW_005841851.1:4096878-4108427 GCF_000455745.1 Alligator sinensis
GGGGAGGGGAGTGATACTGCAGACTGTTAATAGAAAGAGGAAGTACGAAGAGCTAGATGCTAGTAGGGTGCCTAGGAGAGGGCTTGGTGAGCTGCAAGAGTTATCTGGAGAAGACTATGAGAGCAGCAGAAGGGCTGCCTGCAGACATTTCTGGGCCAGAGCTGGAGAAGGCTGAAGCAAGAGAAGTCATCAATCCAAGCCTTTCCCTGTGCTGAAGGTCTGAAGCCAGGGTGAGCACTAGAAGGGTTTGCTAGGTGAGCAGTAGAAGGGTTTGCTTGCAGGCTGGAGAGCCCAAGCCAGGGCTTAGCAGGGAGAATGGAGAACCTCAGAGGGGTCTGGCTTCCAAACCAGCATAGGAAAGAGAAAAGGCAGCTCCCCAGAAGCAAGCCTGCATGTTCCTGCTGGGGAGGGCTAAACCAAGGGACCTGGTTGCCAAAGGGTAAGTTAAGGGTGTTTGCATGGAGGTGCTTCCCTTGTGTGCACAGGGGGAGGGGATAATGAATTATGAGGTGCCTGTCTGTAGTCTTGTGTCCTGTTCTAACAGTGATTGGCTGTGATGCCTAGACCAGGATAGCGTTATAAACTAGAACTGGATGGCAAGGGATGAGATAACAGTTAACAAATTCAGAGAAGCATAGAGAACATGGTACACACATTCCCATAAGCAAATGGTTATGCCTGTGCACCCTTCTGCCCTGAGTGAAAAGGCTTGACAGTGGGAAAGTGTCCCAAAGGCCTGCAGAAATGTAGTCCTCTTCACAGACACTCTCATTTATTCCATATGGAAACACACTGACCTTCACAGGTGCAAACCTTCCATGTAGGCTTTTAAATTTGGCCTGCTAGAGGCCTCTGCAAAGAGTTCAGGTGGGACCAGAGTAATAGCAGTATTTCCATGCTTAAAGGCTCTTAACGGGACAAAGCCCACTGTAAAAAATCATGCTTCTATCTGAACCTTTTCTACCTACTCTTGTAAGTGCAAAATTGAGAGGGATATGTAAATCTCTACTTCATTCAATGTCCTTGGCCACTCCTGAGATGGCTGACTTGGGCATGGCTGACAACATAGCTATAGCCATGACTGCACAGAACTCCATATGGGCAGCTGTTGAGGTGTTTATACAGGTTTTGTCATCTGGGCTGAGCCTTGGATTCCTGTGATTGCTGCTGCTAAAGGTTCCTGAGCTAGCTGATTTTAAAGCTAGTTTATGTATGTCTTAGTTGTACCCTCAAGTTCATGGTCTAGATTAGAAACACCAAGTGCATGGGGAAAGCAAAATGGAAGATTTTTGTTTTACAGGATAAGTAAACCACTTGAAACTATTTCTTGCTCCCTTTTAGCAACAAGCTTTGTTCTGCACTAAAAGTGTTTGTCAGGTGGAGCTCAGGGTTGCCTGCAGAGCCCTGGGAAAGGGTGTGTGATATCCTGTTTTGAAAGAAAAGCATCAATGGTGCTTGTAGAATAAATGCTTTGGTGGGTTTGTGCAAGAGAGAGAAGCAGAAATGTTTGTAAAGCCCTTGCCTATCAATCCTTGCTTCACCCTAGGCGCTTAGTTTTAGTAAAGCACAGAAGTTTAAGAGAAGCTTATATCTGAGTTGTGCATACTCAATCCCTGCAGTGATTTGCTCTGATACATTTGTGGCATGGATTCACAGCCTACCTGGGCCTGTTGTTCCAAAAATGCAGGAACTCTAGATTTGAAAAGGGATAATTCACAACCATCTCCCTGCCATAAACAAGAAGCAATCCTGCCAGTGGCCTAGGGTGGCCACTGATACGTCCCAAGAATATATGGCATCTCCTTGGTGAGGGGCGGCCCCTCTCAGCCAATCAATGGTGAGGGGTGGGCCTGCCACTTCCTTGGTCAATCAGTAATGAGGGGTGGAGCCACTAGGAACCTTGACCAATTAACAGCAGGGGGCGGGGCCACCACAAAAAGGCCACCTCCTTCCGTGGCTGGGAATGCTCCTCCTCCTGGCTGTGCACTGTCCCACCTCTAGGCACAGCCAGTAGAATCATGAGGCCAAATGATTAACGTGTGGCAGCAAGAAGCCCCCACAGGCACCGAGGATGCTGGGGACAAACCCCGGCGTTCCTGGAGGGGGAGAGAGAGCACCCCGCACCCCAGGAAACTTACCGTCTGGATGGGCGGGGGTGGAGCCGGAGCCGCATGAGCCGGCGTTTTTCTGGCTTTTCAACCAGCTGTTTCCAAGGCGGGGCGGCGGCCAGCTACTGTGGCGGTCAGCTGATTGCAGCAGCTGATGCCACCGCAGCAGGGAATTAAAAATCCCTGCCGGAAGCCGGTAAGGGAGGGGAAGAAGCCAGCTGGGAGCATGCTGGCCAGGCGGAGGCTCCGGGTGCTGGCTGTGGCAGCACAGAAGATACTGCCCCACAGCAAAGGAGGGGGAGCAGTGTCTGGCATCAGGCTGAGATCAGGCAATCCCCAGCCCCTCAGCATTAAAACTTACCAGAGGCGCCCCTTTTGGTGGAAGATGCCAGACGCCTGTGGCTCAGACCCTTGAGACCAGGGACTGAGGCTCCAGGCGTATCAACATCCTGGCGATGAGCCGAATTACCAAAGCCAACACTGGACCCCATAGTTAAGGGGGCCAACGTAGATCATCAGGGCAACGAGTGGAATACCCGAGCAGTTGGCGAATGGATTGGGTGTAGGGGAGGCAGAGCCCCGAGGAACACCCTGGCACACTTGTGAGTACCTCGTCCTCAGGTCTATAGGGGAAGAGAACACCACTGAACCCCATCCTTCTGTTCATTTACCAACAAGTCATGGCAGGCTGGCACACTTGTGAGTACCTCGTCCTCAGGTCTATAGGGGAAGAGAACACCACTGAACCCCATCCTTCTGTTCATTTACCAACAAGTCATGGCAGGTGAGTTGGGGGACCCCGACGTAGGGGACGGTGTTGTACTCACAGTGCCTACTCGAGGTGTTACAACATGTATTTCACCAAAGAACTGAAAAACAGGACTTTTGCAGTCTGTTTCTCATGTATAAATGGACAGGGGACAAAGTGTTTAAAAACAGGACAGTCCAGTATAAAATGGGACCAATGGCCCCCCTACAGTGGCCTGGACTAGGGGTGCTCAACCTCCAGCCCACAGGCCAAATGCCACCCATGGAGCCTTGGAAGCTGGTTCACGGGACTCCCCACAGGTTGGAAAATTTGGCAGCAGGGAAGCAGTGACAGTTAATACCACCACCCTTCCCTGCTGCCAAAATCCCAAGCCCCATGGGGCAGGTCAATGTTAGGCCACAACCCTCCCACACTGCCCCACATAGCCAGATTGGGACCAGACCATACTCCATTCCCTCTGTATGGCTGGGCCATGCCATCTCCTCCTGGGCAGCTGGTTCTGGGCCAGGCCATGTCCCCTTCTTCTCCTTCTCTCCTCCCATGAAGCCAGGCCATGCCCTCCCTCCACCTGTGATGCCAGTCCATGCCCCATCTCCCTGCTTTTAGGTTTGGTTGGGACCAGGTCAAGCCTCCTGTTCCCACATGGCTGGATTGGGGCTGGGCTGCCCCACTCTGTGAAGCTAGATAGGGCCCTCTCGCACCTACCTCTGGTGCTGGATTAGGTCCATCAGCTGAATCATGGAGGGACTGGGCACTGCCCATCTGGCCTGCCAGTCAAAAAGGTTGAGCACCACTGGCCTGGAAGAACACAGCTAGGTTTATAGCCATGACAAATTCAATGATTTGTTCTTGGAGACAGGAATGACAGAACCTCCTCTATTACGTCGCTCCCGGAAACCAAGCCCTGCAGAAGAATAGATCTGGGAACAAAGTGGAGCAACAGGAACAGCTGTGGAAATCCTCTTCATTAAGCAAGAATTGTGCTGGTTCCCAGAACTTCTTTCTTGGATAGTAACATCTTAAATTGAATCACAGAAGTGGAAGTGCCCTCAAGGGGCCCTGCAGTTCTTCCCAGCACCATGGCGGGAAAAGGATACTCGGACTATCCCTGACATATGTCTGTTTAACTTGATCTTAAGATCCCAGGGCAGGGGTTTCAGGCTACAATCCCCTTGCATAGCCAGCTTCAGTTCTTGGCTATCCTCATAGCTGGGATGCTTTTCTTGATATCACAAGTTCTTTGTTGCAAGTCAAATTGACTATTTCTTGTTCTTCCCCCAGTGGAAACTAGTAGTTATTTGCATGCCTGAAAACACTGCAAGTACAAAAGACTGAAGGGTTGGCAGTGTTTTTGGGCAGAGTGCCAAAAACACCCACAACCTCAACTTGTAAGACGGTATGCCGGGGCAGATGGCGGGGGAGCTACAAGGGACCCGGTCCCTGTTGTGGCAGTGCAGCCCCGGCCCCTTCCCTGCCTCTTCCCCCAAGGGACAAAGAGTTTAAAAATCACCTTGAGATAACCAGTTACCTCAAATATGTCCCATCTACCTGATCCTGCCCACATACATCAAGCTTGGAAATGAGGCAGTGAAAATATCTTTGCATGCCACACACTGGTGCCTGTGCTGGGGGTTGCCTACCCCTGTTCTATGGGACTTGATTGTAGGACAACCCTGCCTGTATCAGGTGCAATGTTTGTTGTTCATTAGAAAGGCAGACCTTGCATTAGAACAAGATGGTGTGGTATTCAAACACGTCAGAGTGCTTGCACTCTTCCCCACTTCATCCCCACCCACAGCACGGTCTTCTGTAGAACAAAGTGTGTTCTAAGCTGCTGCTCAACTGTCTTGCTGCGAGGCCTTTCCAAGAGCTTGCCGGGGAATTAAAGTACACCATGATTACCAGTCCTGCTCTTTGGCTGTGTCTGTTGACTGGTGGTCCTGCTTTGAGCAGAACTTCGGATTAGATGACCTCCTGAGGTCCCTTCCAACCCTAATTTTCTGTGATTCTGTGATCAAAAAGTTTGTTGCCTTCTTGCCTTGTGACTAATTGTCTGTCTAAGACTCTCCTGTGATTTCACCCTTGTCCTTTAGGCCTTCTGTCATTGCCCAGAGATCAATTGGCCTCCCATCTCTTCCTGAGCTGCAGAGCATGTAGGCATGTGTCCTTTACTGCTGCTGTGCAGAGGGCTACAGGTAGCCTCCTGGCCAGTTGCTGGAGCCTCCTCTGGAGAAGGGAGTGTTCCAGCAGGATAATGGGTAGCTGCACCTTGTTTAAGGGGGACTACACAGGGCAGCAATGTGGATGTGCAGTGGATGTTGTGATGCCATCTTGCTCTGCTCATATCTAGCCTGAATGCCCCTGCAAATAATAACTTTCTTAGGTCATTGCTTTAGACCTGCAGCCCAATTAGCTGGCTCCTTCTCCTCCTCTACCACAAAGGCAAAACACTTGTCTCTGCTTTCAAGACCCTTCTTGACCTGCCTTCCTTCCTCTCTCTCATTTGCGGTAAAGATGGCAAGCCTCACATTCTGTCTGCGCGTGGAGCCAGCCTTTGTGCCGTCTGTCAGGCTGGTCCTTGTGTTCAGGGGAGTGCTCTACAAACATCTGGAAACCCACATCATGTTCCTGCAACCTCTCCTATGTTTTGCTTCATGTCAGAACTTTATCAGCGGTTAGGCAACTGCTGTGCTGAGACCACGTATTGTCAGACTGGCCAGTTAGATCTTACTGAGCAGCCTTCGCTGGCAGTACATGAAGAAACGCTCCTGTGGCAATCTCCAGGTGGGGAAACTGAGGTAAACTGATAAACAAAGCAGCCCAAAGACACCCTGGGTGGCAATACAAGGGTCATAGAACAGCAGGAACATGAGTGTTGAACAGGAGGATAATGAGTGTTGCTAACTACTGGTATATGCTAGGTAGGTGTTATACCTCCCTAGCGAGCTCTGAGGCTTGTGGTGGCGGGAGGCTCAGATGTGAGCTGTAACTGTGGAAGGTGACTTTGCTTTAGCTTTACCTCTGTTTTTATTACATGTATGCAGAGCTGAGCTATACTTCTCACAAGAAATGCAAGACTGCTTCCTAGCCACAGACACGATCATGTTTTATTTCAGCGTGGGGTTGGCCATCGGCTCTGCACTCTGTAGAGAGTGTGTGTATTTCCTGTGTGCATTTGCTCAGGGGAGCATGCTAGCTTTGTACAGCAAATCAAACCTGAAGCACTTGCTGCAGCTCACACGCAGATTCAGAGCAGGAACGCACCTCACAGGGAAACATTAGGCTTAGGAGAAGGTTTTAATTCACCAAGTGTTTCCTCTCCAAACACCCACTCTTAGCTGGAAGGTTGAGGCTGGTTGTGATGGATGTAGGTTTTTATTCGGGCCAATGTAGCACTTGGAGCCTGTGGCAGAATGCCATCTCTGTCTCTCCCCAAACTCTGCTTTCAGGTGGAGGCCTAATGTGACAATGCGGTTACCATGGTCACTGCAGAGGGAAGTCACCTCTGGCCCCATCTGCTTCAGGTAACCCTGAGTTGTAACCTGAGCTGGATTCATTCCAGAGGGAGGGGGAAACCTGGCCTCTCACACCTGGGTGTGGGCTTAAACTCCCTATTGCTCTAAGCAATATCATCATGACTGCCAGGGGGCTAGAGACCCTGCCAGTCTGTCCGGCAACCAGTGATGCATTTCAAATTGGTTGGCTGGCAGCCAACAGTTGCTGGCCTCCATTGGATCAGGTAAATGAGGTCATACGGTCTATATAAGTTAAGGACTGCCCAGGAGGTGGGGCAGCAGCCATGATGAGAACTCTCAGAGAAGCTGGACCATCGGAAACTTTTTCTCTCCTTTGAAACTCATGGTCAATGAACTGCTTGCCTCCAGAGGAAATCTCCACCTGCCTCTGGATAATACTTATGAGTAAATTACTTGAAATCTAACTAGATATATAGCTTGCAGTAACACAGATGCATAATCAAAGGCTACCATGCCACTGTTTGCTCTAAGGTATTTCTCTGATATTGCTCTACCCTGTACCCTATTCCAAACCTACTCCTTGTAACCAGTAAAGTTCTCCTTTGTACCTAGTGTAAGAGACTGATTGGGAGAGGGTCTAGATTATGCTTTGGGGTCCCCTTGGTTCGGCTGACTAAGGGAGACCACTATTTGTGTTTCAGACTGAGGGAAGCACCCCAAGTTCTTGCTGTGGGGTCAAGTACCCTCAAGGACTACTAGGCCTGTGTTTCCTGGAGGTCACAGATCCAAGATCAGTCCAGACTCTGGGTGGTGACAGCATTACCTCCAGGCTTGCGAGTGTGCTCCAGGAAGGGGGTTGGCTAGATGTGAGGCACCCCCAGGGAGGCACTCGGAGCCTGGAAGGTGATTGGGTGCAGTGAGGTGGGTGGCTCAACACAGAAGGACCTGCTGCAGAGCCCACCTGAGGTTGGAACCCCTTCCCTAGATGCACAGGCCCTTAGCAAGGCACAGGCCCTACCCTAAGGAGATTACAGTTTAAATAGACAGGGCAGACAAAGTGCAGAGGAAAAGACTTAGTCAAATGATCTCCTATGGCAGGTGCTGCTCTGTGCAGGGACATGGAAAGCGCTGGAATGGGTTGATGGATGCTCTCCTTTTCCTTCCAGCCCCCACCTGTGAGCAGGATGATAGTCTGGCTGACTTTGTTGCTGTCTAGGTACGGTCTCTTGAATCTGTTCATTAATCCATAGTTCCTCAACATGTTGCAATGTAACTAACTTATCTGATATCTCATTCTGAATAGTCTCTGTTGCAAAGGCAGGCAGCCTCCACTTTAAGCATTCAGGGGCTTGTGGGGATTAGGGGAGCTACCCTCAATTTTTGGCCCCTTTAGGCTTTTTTGGATCTGTTCCCAGCCTGAGAATGGTTTTGATGAACACTGTCTGTGCCCAGGGCTCCTGTGGAGGCGAGTCCTTACATGGTGATCCCTGTTCTGGGGATATTCACAACAGACCCATCAGCAGCCCCGACCCAGTGACAGGATGGGGGAAGCCCCAAGAACAATAGCTGGGGCCAAGTGGAGAGGATGTGACAGCACCAGAGCTGGAAGTGTGGAGAGATCCTAAAGTCCGGTCTAAGGAGAAGCCAATATAGAAGCTTGGCAACCTTGAGGCCACTGTGGTTATAAAGAACCTCTGCTTTGAAGTAAGCTGGAAGAAATTTAAACAGCTGTTTCAGATGGTGGGGTCAGTGCAGTATGTGGCTGTTTGGTGGAAGAAGGCCAGAAAGAGCAGAGATATGGGGACGGTGACTTTTGAACATCCCAGGCATGCCACTTGGGTAGTGGCCATATTCAATGGACAGACATTATGGGGCAGGCCCCTTGGAGTCAAGTTGGACAGAGGGGCTGCTTTATATAGAGACTGTTGAATGGTGACCCATCCGCGCTGGGCTTGGTGGAACTAGGGAGTGAAATATGGGCCCAGCAGGACAACCTCATGGTTCCTTTCCAGAAACGGGGGAGCCGGGTAGAGGAGTAGCCTGGGGGGTTGCTGGGAAAGGCATGTTGATTGCACTGGGTATAGATGAGAGGTTGTCTCAGGAGTAAAGAGAAGGCAGGGGATCCCTGGATGGGGAGATCCTGGTCATTAGGGGTGGATTCCTGAGAGCAGGCAGCCCAAACTTGAAGAGATTTTTGTGGGGGTGGTCCTAGTAGGGCCATCAGGGGGCCAGGTAGAGCTACCTTGGAGTGAGCCATAGGTCCTAATTGGGAATCCCTACAGGTGGGTGGAGAAGTACCACCTGACCAGAAGGGTTGGAGTTGGGAAACAGATTAACTGGGGCTGGAGCCAGAGCAGACAGTGGAGGCCGGTGTGGGGCAGGGAGAGGAGCCCCATGCAGGGAACTGGGGAGGACAACTGCCTGATGTATGAGGTGCCCATGAGCGACAAGTGGAGTCATAGAACTTAGAAGAAAGTTGGACCCAGAGTGGGGAAACTCTGGGTAGAGCCAGTGGGTTTATGTTTGATTTAGGACTTATATTTGTGTATGTGAATATGTTGTTTGCATGGAGATTCAATGTTTATGCAATGTTATGCTGCAAATGGTAAAATCAGTGATTTGGGAGGGACTATAGGGGTGATTGAGATCCTATAGTGCCCCGGCAGGGGAGGATGCATTAAGAGGAGGTCTGGTGCCTGCGGGGGGCCAGGAGAGTACAGCGCTCAGGAGGGACTAGGGCACATTGAGAAAGGGTCCAGTGCCTGAGGGGGGGACCAGAGGGTCCACAGAGAGAGACTAGAGGACCAGAGGGTCTGGAGAGCATGGAGGGGCAGGGATAGAGGCTGAGGAGGGCCACAGTCAGAGACTGGCAGGGTGAGGGGAGTCCATGAATCCCAACTGGCTTAGGAGCAGGGCCAGGACCAAGGTCAGGAGGGCCACAACCAGATACTGAGGGGGCTGGAGGGCCATAGCCCAGAGAGGGGCTGGTGGAAAGATGTGTGGAGTATAGAGCCCATGAGGGGCAATCTGCGGGTGCCCAAGGGACACAAAGAAAAGGGGGAAGCCAGTCCCTGAGCAAGAGAGCCAAACTGGGGCTGGAGCTTGAAGCTGGCAAAGCTAAGGCCAGAATCAAAGATAGGGCCTGAAGCGGTGCACTAACGCCAGCACTGAAAACAGAGAACGGAGCAGATAGAACTAGAGCCAAAGCATGAAAGCAGCTTTGCCTTGGGCAAAGAGAAAACAGGGAAAGTTGCAGCCCAGTAGCTGTCCAAGCTCAGGTCAAAGATGAAGGGAGAAAATTAGGTCTAGGGTGCCCAGATTCAGAGAATAAAAACAGCTTTGCCTTGGGCGAGAGGCACGCAGCTGCGACCCAGCAGTTGTCCAAGGTTGGGCCAACCCAAATGAGTGTAGCCAGGGTCAGGGGACCAGAACTGGAGTTGGCAGGTCTTCTCCAGAGAGAGTAGGGGTTATAGAAGATTAGAAGAGGGCTTCTGTCTTGGAGATGAGGGTGTGAAATAGTGTGGCAGTCTGCCAGGTAGAGGCCATCTGCAGGGTTACAGCCCAGCTGGAGGGAATTAGATAAGTTTGCAGGAGAGAGAGAGCTGCAAGTGGGATGTGCATCCAAGACTGAGTAGAGTATATGGCTTATGTTGATTGACTCCTGCTAGGAGGCAGCTTGACCCACAGGAGTAAGGTAAACATAGGATGCGAGCTTAAGGGATCTAGTTAACCTCAAACTGGACTCGAGTTCTTATGCCTGAGTAAAAGGGGGTTGACTATAGGGTCCCTACAGCTTGGCAGTCTGGCTGCTGGAGGGGGCTCTGTGAATCTGATAAGGTCTTCTGCAAACTAAAGCCTTGTGGACAGTTCTGCTCTAAGACGGAGATGGGGCTGGTGGTTAAATGGGGGTGATAGGGACGTGAAGGGGACAGGAAGCCTGGCATCGCTTTCAGTGTGACTGACATGGGAGATTAGGAGGAAGTCACCTGATTTATACTGCTGCTCTTAGCCTAATACACCCTGTCTAGTTTCAGCATGAGTTGCCCCTTGACTGTGACAGCCCCCTGGCCCTCCCAAATGTTGTGAAGTGAATAGCCCTGGGTTTTTATCTAAAAAATTTATCATTAAATCAATGATCAGTGCTGGCCACAGCTACAGGGGATTCTCACTGTGGAAACCCCTCAGCAGTATCACAGCTTCAGCATGTGATTCAATAGCATCTTTGGCAACCAGCCCTGGAAGACCAGTGCAAGCTGGAATCTCTCCAGGGACAGGGCCACGCACACCCAATTCCCCTCTGTTCAAGCAGTCTGATTTGAGGCACTGGCTTCTCTCTCTAGGAGGAGGGCTGATCCTCTCACAGTAGCATTTCAAGCATGACACTAACTTTACAAAAAGGATGCAGTGGTGGGTGAGAAATCAAGGTGGGAGACAGCCCTCAAAAAGCCCCATATATGCCAGTGGTCAGATTTCAGGCAAATTCACAGTCCCTTGTTCCCAACCTCCAACTGCATGAAATCCCCTGTGTTCTTTCAGTTTTCGTCTTACAAAATGAGAGAACTGAGACCCACTCTGGATTCTCCTTCTTTAAAAGTGAAGTTTCACTCTGTAGGCTCATTTTCACAACCCCTGCCTCTGGCTCCAGCAGGCATCCTGCTCACCTGGGTAACAAGGAAGCAAGAGGCATGTAATCCCATTAACCTTGGGAGGAAAAAACTCACCAAGCAGCTTGTTACTGACTTTGATTACAGCTCCCGCACTCCCAAATACATTGCAAAGGCTGGATTTTAGAGCCTGAGCACTGACAAGGATCCATCTATTGTCTTGCCAGGCCCAGCACAATGGGGGATAGATTCATAGATGTTAGTGTCGGAAGGGACCTCAATAGATCATCGAGTCGGACACCCTGCATAAGCAGGAAAGAGAGCTGGGTCTAGATGACCCCAGCTAGATACTCATCTAACCTCCTCTTGAATACCCCCAGGGTAGGGGAGAGCACCACCTCCCTTGGGAGCCCGTTCCAGACCCTGGCCACTCTAACTGTGAAGAAGTTCTTCCTAATGTCCAATCTAAATCTGCTCTCTGCTAGCTTGTGGCCATTATTTCTTGTAACCCCCAGGGGCGCCTTGGTGAATAAATACTCACCAATTCCCTTCTGTGCCCCCGTGATGAACTTATAGGCAGCCACAAGGTCAC
>NW_005841851.1:4109250-4119262 GCF_000455745.1 Alligator sinensis
AGCCTTGATAATTTTTTCAAAGACTTTGCCAAGGATGGAGGTGAGACTGACTGGCCTATAGTTGCCCGGGTCCTCCTTCCTCCCCTTCTTGAAAATGGGGACCACATTGGCCCTTTTCCAGTCCTCCGGGACTTGGCCTGTGCGCCACGAGCGTTCAAATATTCCCGCCAGTGGCTCTGCAATGATGTCAGCCAGTGCCTTCAGCACCCTCGGATGGAGCTCATCCAGGCCTGCCGACTTAAAGGCATCCAGTTCTTCCAAGTGACTCTGCACCATCTCAGGGTCTACTCATGGCAGTCTGGCGCCTTGCTGCTGCCTCTCTACAACCCCAATGAGAGACTTGTCGTGCCCCTCGCTTAGGAACACTGAGGCAAAGAACTCGTTGAGGAGTTCAGCCTTGTCCCCTCTGTCCGTCACCAATTGTTTCTGCCCATTTAGCAGGGGTCCTATTCCTCCCTGGGCCTTCCTTTTACTCCCTATATATCTAAAAAACAATTTCTTGTTGTCTTTTACTTGGGATGCCATCCTCAGCTCCATGGTAGCTTTGGTCTGTCTAACTGCCTCCCTACAAGCACGAGCAGAGGAGGTATATTCGTCTTTGGTGATCTCTCCCTGTTTCCACTTTTTATGTGCTTCCCTATAGTTTTCCTACTTTATGGAAACAAATAGTGTAGAAGGCCATGTGGTGGCAGTCATACATGAATTACCCCAGCCTGGGACTGTTGGAGTCATGGCAGTGTTTCTGGGTTCTTTCTTACCAGGCTCCTTCCCACATCGTTAGGTCTGCTAAATTAGCTTGAGGGGCCAATTAATGTGCGGTGGACACTGCAAGGACACTGACTGGGTGGTTAGTAAGTGTTTGTTCATAACTAGCCAGAGGGGCAGAGGATGTTCTGATCCATGAGCCTGATGAATCAGGTCATGCAGGCAGGTTTGTGCTTTTGCAACAGTTTGGAGGGGTGAAGACCACAGAGACATCAAGGGCTAGAGCACAGGCAGGAAAAGCGGGGCGAGAAAGGGTAAGTGACAAGTAACTTCCTCTCCCTCTCTCTGTCTGACAGGTGACGTGAGGACATTACCCTGAGCAGTGATGAGTGTCAGAGGAGTGTGAGCAAGGATCCGGGCAAGCCTATGAATAAAGCCATAGGGGAGCCATGCATGTGATCCACAACCTGAACAATGGGAGCTCAAGCCTTCTGGACACTGAACAGGTGGCATGGGGGATTGACCAGGGGAGCAGAGTCCCTGGAGCTCTGGGGTTCTCTTCCCACTGCATCTGCTTTGTTGCAGGACCCTCAGCAAGTCATGCCACTCTTCTTTGCCTCAGTTACCCTGCTGGAAAATGACCACCTGGGGCAATAGTCACTGCACTAAGGATCAGTCTTCAATGGGCATGTTTTGCAGACAGTCATTTCATTTCACCCTCCAGCTCTGCCTCAGCCCTGACATATGGTTATTGCTTGCTGGGTGACTTTCCAGTGGTGCTCTCTGTTCTCAGTTCTCGATCTCTCAGGAGCATGCTCTGGTGATCCAGTCAATGTGATGCTGGGTTGGAAGGAGGAAAGTATCCAGGCTTGTTTGCATGACTGCCTAATGAGAATAAGTGTAGCTCTTCTGGTTTAGTAGCATTTTATGCCATTTTAATGCTGACTGAGAGCAGAGCCCTGCAAGTCTCTGCTGGTGCATTTCATTCCCTTGTATTTCCTGCTGGTTTTGGACAAGTCTATTCCTAGCAGAGCTAATCGCCATGGAGGGCTGTGCCAGGAGAGTTCAGGCATGGTGATGTGTCAGCAGAAAGAAGGGCTGTGGAGGAGTATTGATTGTTAGCTTATTTGTGGGGTAGGGTCCCAGAATTGAAATACAAGTGATGATGAAGCCTGCATAGTTTGTCTTGTTTGTGTGAACCCAGTATCCTTTTAAGGGAAATGCTTCTCTGGCATGGTCCTGGGACCTATTTTCCTCATTTTGTCTCTGAGAAGCATACACAGAAAGGGGAACAGTCCTGTAGTCAGAAGTCACATGAAAATCTCATTGCCCATCATCATGTGAATGGAAAGTAGATACTGAGGGGAGGGAAGTAACGCCTGAAGATCTAAGTTTTGGTCTGGCTCTGGTGCTCCATGTGACCTTGAGCAGCTGACTTCATAGCTCTGTGCTCCGCTGCCCTAGCTATAAAATGGGGCATTTTTAAAATATTTATTCTGCCTCATTTTTAAAACCACGGACCACATACTTATAGGCTGTAGTGTGATGAAAGACCATTCTGCTCATTTGGTCCTTTCTCCATCTGGATGGCCAGAGAACTTCCACCAAATTTTTCTTCACTGAGTCCAATATTCTTCAGCTGCTTTATAGCACATCCTTTCCTAGAAAGGCATTTGGATATGATTTCTCAGTTCAGGGCAGAGAGAATGAACCAGCCCCTTTTTACTTCTGCTTGCCAAAACCATACAAATTTAAGGCAAATAGAGAGAGAGAGATAATAAGTACCTGAAGTCTATAAAGTTCAAGGCCATCTTTTATTGCAAGACACCATGGAACTGTAAAATGATTGCAGTAGAAACTGGCACGGTCCTCTGTTTACAGGACTGTGTTAGCACAATTCACCTCTCATCATAATAGTAATGGGACAGGTACTTACTTATTTACTTGATTCTAAGATGAGGTTTCCTGACTTAACATGGGGTGAGGCCCCCATCTTAAAATTGTGTACGGGGGGGAGGTGGGAGGCGGGTGCTGTGGCCTAGACTCCAGCACCTATGCATGGTTGGGGCCATAGCTGTCCTGTGCATGGTTGGGGCCATAGCTGCAGCTGCTGCCTGCCTCCCCCTGCTGCCTCTGCACCCTTCTATCTCCCCCCTGCACCCTCTTTCCTCCATCTCCCTGCCCCATGCAGCCTCTGGTCCCTCACCTGCCTCTCTCCCTACCAACCTAGGCAGGATCGGTGCATGCTACAGCCTGGGGAACTGAGCACAGCCCCAGCCCAGCCCTGCTCCACGTTCAATGCCCCAGGCTAGAATGGGGACAAAGCCTGAAAGTGCAGTGCAAAGTCTGGAGGAGATTGGGGAGAGCAGCGACTGTGGGAGGAGGTGGGACATAAGGCTGTGGAGGGGCAGGCAGGGGACAGAGGTGGTAGGAGGGCAGGCACAAGCAGGGTGTAAGTTGCTTGGCCTCCCCACACCACCTGACCCTCACTGCCTGCCCTCTGAAGCAGTGGGAGGGATGAATTAAATGTGACCCTCCAATAATTAGATTCTATACACGGAGAACGTATGCATTTGTCATAATTTCCCATGTATAGACTCTGTACCTTACATTTGTACCAGTTAACCAAACTGGTTAACTGACAGAGCTCTGACCTCCCGCGGGCAGCTTTGACATTTAGATCAGTATTTCTGTTCCCAAAACAAATGAAATTGCAGGTGAAATAGGCATCTTTCTCCTTTTAAATCACTTCAGACTTCCTTAGACCATCACTGCTGCTGCACACACTGCATGCTCTTATTGCTTACTCTTGTATTTTGCATTAGTTTATAGTTTGTTGGTACCCAGGTCAACATGCAAAAGCTGGTAAGGAGAGCAGAGGTCTATGAATCAGGATTACTGAGCTCTGCTACTTCATGTGACTTACAGAACAGTCCCGTTATTTCAGTATGTCTGAAGCTCTGTCCCTTTGTAACATGAGAATAGCAGGCCTTATTGTTACAGGAGTGCTGTGAAAAATCAATTTTTGCCTGAGTGTCTTTAACTCCTCAGACAAAAGTGTACTACTGTCATGAAACCAAATCATTACAAACAGAAGAGAGAAAGCTAACACTTCTGGACATCAGTGTTTCCTGCCCACACCTAGATCTATGCTACAAGCAATGTTGTCTACTCTCATTCCAAGTCCCATAGTAATATTCCCATGTCTTCCTTTCCTTTTTCAGACACAGTGAAAAGTGTTCATACAGATATATCAATCACTGGCTTGAATTGGTTGATTGCTACTGCAATTTGTTTTTAACCCCACTGAATATAGCTGTTTTATTTAACCCCACTGAATATAGCTGTTATATTTGTTACCCGAACATCTAAACAGTGATGAAAATCAAGAATGGGATTGGCTTCATTGATGCTTCACATGCATGTTGAGAGAGATGGAAACAGCATACAAAGAGTTTACCCAGTGAAAAGTACATGGGGCTTTAAAATCTAGGATCACTTTTTATAGCTTTCTGTTATTTGTCACCAGAGCAGCTTCATTATTCTATCCCACAAATTCACTGTATCCAAATACTACTTCTAATATTTTTCCTGATATTTGACTATCCAAAAATGATTGGGAAGCATGTTTCAGTGGATTTCAGTGATATATACTAGATAAACATGATTTCCTGCCTGCCCAGACTGGTGCCTTTATATAAGCATACAATAATAAGATTGATGGTTTCAAATGACTGGAAACTGTTAGTCATTTGGCTAATTGCCACATTAAATTTTCATGACTGGGAAATGATTAATTCAGTTAGTTGTTCCTCTGTCCTGCACATCTGTGGAGTGTTACAATCCCTGTCTTGCAAAACTGCCTTTCAGCAGGGAAGTGGTGAGAACTTTCAGTCTGGCCTATGGTGCAAGTAGTCACATTTGTCAGTGCCTGCTCCCCCACCACAGTGTGATCATATAAGTGATGTGAGCAGTCTGCCCTAGTGAGGAACAATACAGAGACCTGGGCTCATATTCCAGGATTCAGAGTCCCCACTCGCTGTCTCTCTGTGCAAGGGCATTATGGAGTGATTAATTTATTTCCCCTTGAGATTGTGAGAAACACTGGTCTAGACCATTTCATTTCAGCCCATGGGTCGTGACCCAAAAGTGGGTCACAAAAACATAGCAAAGCGTCGTGAACAAACTTTAAAAATGCTTGGGACTGGGGGGAGCGGGAGGAGGGCGGCAGGGGGTGCCATGTACGTATGTGTACATGCACATGGTAGCCAGGCAGTGGTGGAGAGCAGCTCCCTGCAGGTAAGTTGGGGTTTGGAAGGCCCAGCAGGTAGGACCCAGTGTGGATGGGCAGAGCAGGGCAGTTGAGCTTGTTGCTGCTGATGCTGCTGCTACTGCCGGGATCTGCCACACACCAACTGTGCCACCAGCAGTGTGAGGAGTAATAAGTGGAAGGGAGGTGGATCGTGCTGCCCTTGCCTCCTCTTGCCACCGATTGCTCACATGCTGGGCCACAGCCCTACCCCGCTGCCATGGCCCAACTGCTACCACTGCTCCCCCCAGGCTGTGACTCTACCCTGGAAGGGAGGTGGGTGAGGGACAGCGCAGGTGGCTCCTGCCAGATCCAGCCCAGCTACAGCTCCATGCCCACTGTGGGTGCAGAAACTGGAGCTGGGAGGGGCGGACCCGTCTTGCCATCTGGCGTCCACCAGTCCATGCTCCCTCCTGGATCACAGGTAAGGCATCCTCCTCTCCCCTCTAGTAAGTAGACCCCCCTCTGTCTTCTTGTGCCCGAAGGGAAAATGTGTTTGCCCAGCCACAGGCTTTATATTGACCTGGCGGGCTAATCACTTTGGCCTATCCCTGGTGTGCAATCCCCTCACCTGGTGGCATGTTTCCCTAAATTTGCCCCCTGGCTTGGCGACCAGTGCCTCCTAGGTCTGGGGGGCACCTGGGGTCTGCTTGCGACCGATTGCCAAGCCAGGAGGGCATGGGGGGGCTGCTGCCAAGCACATGGGGGCCCCCTCTGCGCTGTGCAATGCTCCATCAGCCCCAGCATTGCGTAGCATTCACGAGCCGAACCTGGTACCTTGAGGTATGTAGAAAAAAACATTTAAAGCTGTGTCTATGGCCGAATTGCTGATTCTCCAATTCAGAATCAAATCTTCAGATTCAGTTTCAGCCGAATCGAATCAGGAGAGTGATCCAAATCAACTAATCAAATCACTGTCCCCTGAATCAGGCTGAATCTGAATCTGAATCGAATACAGCCCGCTTCAGCCACTCATCAACTCCCTGAAGCGGGTGCCAAAGAGGATGGAGCTGGACTGTTCTTAGTGGTGGCAGATGACAGAATAAGGAGCCACGGTCCCAAGTTGCAGCAAGGGAAGTTTGGGTTGGATATTAGAAAAAACTTTTTCACTAGGAGGGTAATAAAGCACTGGAACAGGTTACCCAGAGGGGTTGTGGAATCCCCATCCTTGGAAGTTTTTAAAACACAGCTAGACAAAGTATTGACTGGGATAATGTAGTTGGGGATGGTCCTGCTTGGAGGACCATCCTGAAGTCCCTAGATAACCTCCTAAGGTCCCTTCCAATCCTAATTTTCCTATGATTTCTATTATTTCTAGAGCGAAGCTGATGGTGTTAGGTCCAGGGCTCATTGGCTGGTTCACTTTGGATTTTGGGGCAGGTCCTGATTTCTGGTAGTCCCTGAAAGTTGAAAAAAATGTGAATGTGCTTCAACTTGCTGCAGGATGTTGAAAGTGACAATTATAGTTTCTACCTCAGGAGAAGGCTGTTCCCATGTTCAAAAAAGGACATGGGAGCAGCCTTTATTCCTGGCACGCAGGAATCCTGGCCTGAGATGTGGCCTCATCAATGCTGAATAGAGGGGGATAATCACTTTCCTCAATCTGCAGCGTGGGACAGGTGAACTGAGCAGCGATGGACAAGGACAAGTAGAAGACAGAAGAGAGAGAAATGTCCTCCCCAGGGATCTCAGAAAGGGCCTAGGATTGTTACCAATCAAACCATTACTTAGGTAGCTCTCCTTTAAGCCAACACTTACTGCACTTGTGTCAGGGGGTGTTTATTGAGTGGGTTGTCTAAGCGGTAAAAGATGCTTCCAAGTATCGCTTCATGGCAACTCATCTTTTGGCTGAGACATGGCACAAATGTTTTAATATAAGGATTAAGGCTTTTTCATGCAGGTTAAGATGAGAAGAGGTGGCACTTGCATGGGCAGATTTAGGATTTTTGAAAAGGGGGTGCAGATGGTGTGGTATATCATCACATACAACACAACATCCATTTCTATCCAGTTAAAGAAAAACTAGAATCTTTACAAATATGGTAGGGGGCTAGCACTGTATAATTCAGTTTAAGATCAAAGGAAAAAAATAATTGTTGGAATGGGCACTTATTTGCTAGAGTATATGTAAAGTTTTAAAAAAGACAGTAATCTAGGAAAAAATAGTCACAGGATAGTATATCATTAGTGCTGTTGTCATTATAGGGCTTATATAGCCATGGGTCTACAAGTCCTTGATGGTGGAGCAGACAGAAGATTTTAAAATCTCAATGGCCACAAAGGCAGACAAAGGCAACAGTGGATTAAGATCTCCAGTTGTCTTGGTCTCCTTGCCATTGGATCACGGTCCCATTCTATCAAGAAGCATGTGGAAGCTGATGCGCAGCAGCTTTTGCCTGAGGTAGAAACTATAAAGCAAATCACACACATGTGTCTCATATGACAGTGTTTCCCAACCCGTGTGCCGCGACACAAAAATGTTCTGTCAGAAATGAAAAAGTGTGCTGCAGAATTTTGACATGGAAATGAGCTACAATAGGTATGAAGATGAGGAATGCCTTAGCAGGTGTACTGCAGAAAATTTTTATTAATGTAGGTGTGGCTTGGGCTGGAAAAGGTTGGGAAACACTGTTCTATGAGAATGGTTTTAGCACACATTTTCAAGCCCTTCGGCAACCAGCTGGTGATAATGGGAGCAGGATTGTGAGGCCTGGAAGCTCATTGTCGTGAACAGGCAAAGCAGCAGTTACAAGAAGATCGTCTTGCACTTGGATCTGCAGGAGTGCAATGTAACTGCAATTGAGCAGCCCTTTTTAGGGGTGCTCACCCCACATGGGAAGGGGGCTTAAAAGGTGTCCTAAACATAGTCTGTCTACTCACCCCTTTTGTGACTGGAGAACCACATCCAGTGGGGTTACTTTACTGCAGTCAAAATCA
Source organism: Alligator sinensis (assembly GCF_000455745.1). NCBI lineage: Eukaryota > Metazoa > Chordata > Crocodylia > Alligatoridae > Alligator > Alligator sinensis. The sequence continues at coordinate 4,117,202 of NW_005841851.1, forward strand.
GTGAAGATACACAATTGTTTTCAGGACCTGGAACATAAGGTTCCTCACGGGCAATCCTAATAGAGAACATTCAGAGTGTTGTGCTGCAATTGTGGCTTGAGAACTCAGGCAACACAACATTATTATTGCTGTACTGAATAAGACCTAGCGACCAGATGGGCAGCTCAGGGAACAAGGTGGCGGCTATACAGTCTTGTGGAAGGGTAAACACGAAGGAGAACACCAACTTCATGAAGCTGGCTTTGCCATTAAGAAGGAACTTATAAACCAACTCAAGTTCCCTATCAGATAATGAGTGCCTCAAGACTCTCCATCTTAAATTGCCAGAGAGCCAATATGTCACTGTCATTAGCACGTATGCCCTGACTCTTGCTGCCGCCAATAAAACAGGGGCTGGGGCAAGCACTGCCCCGCTGGGGCGGAGCAGGTGCGGGATGTAGCTGCGGCTCATCCCGGAGGCACGGGGAGGGGGGGGATGGCTCCCCCTGCTGCTCCTGCCACTTGTCCAAGAGGGCCCCGCAGAGCCCCCACTCCCAGTGCCCCCACCACCCACCCAGAGCACAGACTGGCACAGCCCAGCCTTGCCTGCCCTGCCCTGCACAGATCTGGGGGCACACGCCCCTCCACCCCCCCAAGCCCTCCTAGATGAGCGGCAGGAACCACTGGATGAGCAGTCCCTGGATGAGTGGCACACAGCATCTGGAATACCCCACCTGGACGAGCCATGGCTCTGTCCCGTGCCCGCCCTGCCCCAGTTGGGCAGTGCTTACCCCTGCCCCTGTCTCAGCCCCAGCCCCACTCCCTCTCTCAGCACATGGGGCCTTGATCTAACCCCCACACCCCTTCCCTTCCCCTTCCACCACAACAGATTTACCAGCTGAACACAACTGCATCAGAAATTGGATCGGTATTGGCCAATATGCCTCCTTAAAAATTGGCTATTGGTATTGGCCCCCAAAATCTCTATCGGTGCACTTGAAGAATGGTTTTGGGCGTGCCACAAGGAGGAGAGTGATTTAGTGTAGTGGCACTCCCTACTGTCTCGCCACAGGCTTCAATTCTGGTATTGCTCAAGATCCATCCCCAGCAGTCAGGACTATTTAATAACAAAAGGTGGACCATTGATTAAGCAAGACCCAAACAACCAACACCTTCTTCTAAGAAGTAAAGGATATAAAAATCTTTGTGCCCAGACTTTAAATTTAATTTATTAAGTGTTTAACAAGGAATTACTTGAAGATGCTAGAGTTAAGACGTATCAGGGAGTAGGACGGCTAACAAGGTGCACTTTATGAGGAAAAAAATCACTCAAGAACATGATAGCTGCAACTAAGTGCCCAGGTCTTCTCAGGCTATGGATCCATGCCTTGGAGGAAGCTGTAAGGACAGACCATCTCTGCCTGTGAGGTGAGATACAACTGCTTCCAAAGACAGATGACACTGGACTTTGGGATGAGTGGGGCTCATTATATATTGTAATAAATACAGGCAACCCCTGCTTAGTGCTCTTAATTGGTTCCGGAAAAGCCGAGTGCTAAGCGAAACAGTGTTAAGTGAAACCGATTTTCCCATAGGAATGAATGCAAATAAATACAATTTATTCACCAGGCTCCCCACTCGTACTACAAAATCACTGAAAACCCTTCTAGTACTATAAAATCAATGAATTCAGGCATCTAAATAGATTAATAGATTCATAGATGTTAGGGTCGGAAGGGACCTCAATTGATCATCGAGTCCAACCCCCTGCATAAGCAGGAACAAGTGCTGGGTTCAGATGACCCCAGCCAGATGCCTATCTTAACCTCCTCTTGAAGACCCCCAGAGTAGGGGAGAGCACCACCTCCCTTGGGAGCCCATTTCAGATTTTGGCCACTCTAACTGTGAAGAAGTTCTTCCTAATGTCCAGTCTAAATCTGCTCTCTGCTAGCTTGTGGCCATTATTTCTTGTAACCCCCGGGGACGCCTTGGTGAATAAAACCTCACCAATTCCCTTCTGTGCCCCCGTGATGAACTTATAGGCAGCCACAAGGTCACCTCTCAACCTTCTCTTGCGGAGGC
>NW_005841851.1:4120185-4124054 GCF_000455745.1 Alligator sinensis
TGTGCAATGACGTCAGCCAGTGCCTTCAGTACCCTCGGATGGAGCTCATCCGGGCCTGCCGACTTAAATGCATCCAGTTCTTCCAAGTGACCCTGCAGTATCTCAGGGTCAGTGCTTGGTAGTCTGGTGCCCTGCTGCTGCCTCTCTACAATCCCATTGTGAGACTTGTTTTGCCCCTTGTTTAGGAACACTGAGGCAAAGAAGTAATTGAGGAGTTCAGCCTTGTCCCCCCTGCCTATCACCAATTGCTTTTACCCATTCAGTAGCGGTCCTATTCTGCCCTGGGCCTTTCTTTTACTCCTTATGTATCTGCAAAACAATTTTTTGTTATCCTTAACTTGGGATGCCACCCTTGGCTCCATGGTAGCTTTGGCCTTTCTAACTGCCTTCCTGCAACTGTGAGCTGAGGAGGCATACTCCTCTTTAGTAATCCCTCCCTGTTTCCACTGCTTATATGCCCCCCTTTTTGCCCTTAGGCTGCTCTGGATTTCTCTGTATGTAAATGCTTTATTTAACATTTTGAACTTTGAAATGATGTATAAAATTACAAAATAAAGTAATGAACTTTATGCACAGATGCACTTTCCCTTTTTGCTCGTTCAGCTTCCTTCAGCACTCAGAATCAGGGCTCTTAGGGTTAGTGTCAGATTCAGGGGACCCTGAAGTGCTGGGCTGAGGATTTTTTTGAGGGGTGGCTGAACGCTTTGCTTCCTGCCAATGCTCCCTGCCTGATACCCATGAGTGTTTTAGTTGCTGAGTGCTAAGTGAAATCTGGTATCAAAGTGAAATGAGAACTATAGTGAAATAGTGCTAAGCAAAACAGCATTAAGCCGGGGTTGCCTGTAAAGCCTTTTTGTTTTTATCAATCATGTTGTCATGTCAATCCTGAAGTGTACTAGCTAAGATCTCATTCTTTTGGTGACACCAATCACTTTCTCATCCACTCGGTTATGTCATTCAAACTGTAAATGACGGCTGCAGCAGAAGCAATCCCAACGGAAGGTCACGTTAAAGGACTCAAGGACCCAATCAAGTGAGACTTTTTCCATAACTGCCTCAACAAAAAACTGGTGAATCCAATCAACAACAATGGGAGAATGTCAGCAGTGCTTGGGGTGCCCTCAAGTCCACTGTTATCAGTGCCTGCACTTTGATTCACTACCAGGTAACGTCAAAACTGGTTTGATGAGAATGACCAGGAGATCCAAGAACTGATTGGCTGTAAGCAAAGGCCTTTTGTGTTCGGCAAGATGGCATCAGCTCCGAGCAAAAGAAGTTGAGCCACCAATAAGCCAAGGCAGAGGTTCAAAAGAGGACCCATGTTATGAAGAACTGATGGTTGGAAGACAAGGCAAAGGAGATTCAACATCTTACTGACACCCACAATATGTGTGGTTTCTTCAGTGCCACCAAAGCCGTCTTTGGTCCAAGCACTCAGGGACGAACCCCCCTTGAGACCGAAGGGTGGAGGAGACCTGATCAAGGAAAGGGGAGCCATTAATGCTCACTAGAAGGAGCACTTTGAAGACCTTCTCAATCAAGACTGTTGTTGACAAGAGTGTTCTCAATTTCATCCTTCAACACCCAGTCACAGAGGATCTCAGAGTCTCTCCAACCCATGATAAGGTGAGGAAAGCCATTAAGCAGATGAAGAATGACAAGGCATCTGAAGCAATGGAATCCATGCTGAAATCTTCAAGTAGGGGGAGAAGAGCTCACATCACTGCTCCATGTCCTCATCTTAAGGATCTGGAATGATGAGGAAATCCCTGATGACTTCCAGGATGCCATGATCATGACACTCTTCAAGAAACGAGAGGTCTGATCATGAAAATTAAAGAGGGATCGCCTTGCTGTCCACCACAGGAAAGATCATTGTGAGAACCCTCCTGAAGCATCTCCTTCCACTTGCTGAAAAGCTCCTCCTGGAATATCAGTGTGAGTTTAGGGCATCAAGAGGCACAACTGACATAATCTTCACTGCTTGCCAGCTGTAGGAAAAATGCTTAGAACAACACAAACTCCTCTAAATGGCCTTCTTTGACTTCACAAAAGCCTTCATCTCCATCAAACAAGAAGCACTGAGGAGTATCCTCCTGAGGTATGGATGGCCACTGAAATTCATCACCATTCTTTGCCTGCTCCATGATGGTATATGAGTGGTTATTCTCAGTAATGGATCTATCACCAATCCCTTTGAGGTTAAGGCAGCAGTTAAGTAAGGCTGCATCATTGCTCTAACATTTTTCTTGATATTCCTTCCTGCAGTGCTACACCAGACAACCAACAACCTTCTAGTCAGAGTGGAGCTAAATTACCAAATGGATGGTAAACTGCTTAATCTCAGCCATCTGCAAACCACAACCACCCCGACCTCAATCACTGAGCTCCAGTACACTGATGATGCTGTAGCATGTGCTCGCTCAGAAGCAGACCTTTGGGTAATCCTCAACACCTTTTTCAAAGCATACAAGAAAATGGGACTCACACTTAACATGCAAAAGACTAAGGTCCTCCATCAACATGCTCTTAATGAGCAGTCCCCAGCTCTGTTAATCCTGATATACAGTGAGACTCTGGAGAATGTTGTGTATTTCCCATACCTCGAAAGCCGTCTCTTACAGAAGCTGACATCAGTGAAGAAATCCAACATCACCTCCAGTGTGCAAATGCAGCCTTTGAATGCCTGAGGAAATGGTTGTTCAAAGATAGGTGACATCAGATCCAAAACCAAGCTTATGGTTTATCAAATGGTCTTGATCCCCACGTTCCTGTATGGAGCTGAGATGTGGACAATGTACAGGAGACACCTCAAAGTCTCTGGAGAAATATGATCAACACTGCCTACAAAAGACCCTTTTAATCTAGTGGGAGGACAAACACATGAACATCAGCATCCTCTCACAAGCAAACACCACGAGGTGATGATCATCCAACATCCACTTTGTTGAGGTGCCCACACCATCCAGGTGTCTGACTCCAGACTTCTGAAGCAAGTTTTATTCTCCCAGCTCAGTCAAGGTGTATGCTCAAGAGGAGGGCAAAGAAAGTGCTTCAAGGACACCCTTAAGGCCAACTTGAAGAAATGCAACATTGACATCGACTTGTAGGAGGCTATTGCCCAGGACCACCCCAAACGGAGGAAGAGTTTGCTTCAAGGATCTCAGTACTTTGAAACCTCACAACAGCAGGAGATGGAAAAGCAGAGAGGCCTAAACAGTTTTGCGGGACTGAATCAGGAATCCAGAGCCATCCACGCCACACCGAAACAGGTGCCCAAGTTGCAAAAGAACCTGTTGATGCCGCGATGGCCTTTGTCAGTCATCTTCGGACTCACAGATAAGTCTGTCATGGAAGACAATCCTCCTCCACTGGGCATTTAACATTATAGTTAAAAGTATGTCTCTGATTCAGATTAATAAAACGAGCATGCTTGGTGCCTTGACAATGCCTCCAATACTTTCCTTAGTCCTTCCTACACCTGCATTAGGGTTTATAGCGAGAGCTGGAGACAGTCTGCAGGGCTGTGAAATAGAAGAGAGGCATTTCCAGGAACTGGCAGAAGAAAGGATCCTGTGACTAGTGAAGCACGAGGGTCGCTAGGGAGCAGAGAGGATGGTGGACGCCTGCGGAGCGGGGAGAGGGCGGCCCGAGTGGAGCTGCTCCTGCCCCTCCGGGATGCTGGTGTGCAAGTCTGGGCAGAAGGCAGGGTAGAGCGGGGACCGCTGCCCCCTGGATCTGCTCCTGCGAGCCCCTCAGCCAGCTGCGTCCCCCCCGCCCTGTGTTTCCAAGAGTAGTGGAAAGTCCCAAGTTCGCAGCTCAACTTTCGCTTTCGCCTCCTCTCGTGTCGCAGCGCGATCGGCCCCTGC
>NW_005841851.1:4125810-4144635 GCF_000455745.1 Alligator sinensis
GGCTCTAAGTGCTATCACCATTGGGTTTTTCAGCTGTTACAGGCCAAAGCCTCCCAGTGCTCTGATGCTGCCGTGTATCTTGCTGTGTGCTTTCGAGCCTGCAGGGCTGCATGCAGGATACTATATCCCTGGTGTTGTACAAAACAAAAACCCTTTCTTCTTTTTCTCCCTAAAGACTTTTCTCGTGTTCTTGGTAATAAGAGCAGTTCCCTCAGAAGCTGTGGCATGCAGTCCAGGAGAGTACGCAGTACATGACGAGTGCTGCCCCATGTGCAGTCCAGGTACATAAATGTGGTTTGTTTTTGAAACTAAGCCCTTCCCTAAAGCAGCCCTCTTGCCTGGCCTCTTCTTCTAGGCTACTTGGTCTCTGGACACAACTCCAGACACCAAACCTTGTACAATTGGAGTGACAGTGGTGGGATGCGAGTTCTCTACCCTGCAGAACCCATTTATGTATATCAGCAGAGTGCCCGGGTGTAGACGCAACATGTGCTAACAGAAGGAACTGGCTATCTTCGCAACAGCATGAGAGAAGCTGATAAAGGCACCTATCTGTGGGCAGAGCTGCATCCACCCCACAGGTTTTGCTGTCAGATCTGTGTTGGAAGTATGATATTTTTCAGTGCTTTAAGAGCAAAATTTTGCAGCCCAGGCTGCACCGGGAGCTAAACTTTTGGGCATAGCCACATTTACAATGCATGTTATTAATGCCTCAGAGGAGGATGTGGGGTGGGTGAATCTCTTGGCTGAGGCTCTGTGTAGAACACAGGAGATCCCAAAAGAGATTTTCTGCATGGCTTTGGCCAAGCTGCGCTCATCGTCTCTTTGCTGGCTGTCTGGGCCTTAGCCTGGCAGCGTACTGGTGGGAGTGGGGATGGTCTTACAAAGACCCTTGCTCATTGCTGGACACAATGTGATTCTCTTTCCATGGAAACCCTAACACAGGCAATTGCCAGTTTATGTTACCCTGGTTCCCTGTAGCCAGGGACTTCTTCTGTCACCCAGTTTCAGTCCTGCCCCTGGCCAGAGTCCTACAGGGTGCTTTCAAGAGGCCCTTATCACCAGCTCCTTTAACCCCTCTTCCCAGGCAGTCACCAGGCTCTCACATGGCCCCTGCTGTGGAGAGCATCCCTGCAGACACCAATTCACTTGGGGACTCCCCAGGGAGATCTGCAGTCCCTGGGATTCCATCTTCTGAGGAGCCAAGACCCTGCACAGTCACATGAGGACATGTACATGCGTCACAGGGCCCGTGTCCTGCTCCACAGACTGGAAGCATGAGTGCAGCGGGGATAACAACATAACAGCATGGTCACACACACTCCATCCCTTGTGCCCATCCATCCTGTAGCTGTGTTGTGCAAACAGAACTGGTCTGATGGGTGACAGTCGCCAAATTGGTAGAGTACTCCCCAATGAGAACTCTGGATTTTAGCCTGTTTGTTTTAAGTCTCCCATTTGAGAAAGGTACCATTTTAGCTGTAGGAATATTTCTGGGCTGTATTTCTTCCTTCTAGAGAAGGTGCAAACTGGGTATGGACTGGATGTGCACCATAATGTGCAGTTGCATGTGACTGTATGTAATCTGTCCATGAAGAAGGTATCAAATACACTGCTTTGGTTCAGACAGGAGCTAATGGTTTTGTGTGCTTTTAGGTCAGCGAGTCCAGAAACATTGCAACAATTTCTCCTCCACAAGCTGCATTCCTTGTGTTGGGAACACATACACAGACCATCCCAATGGCTTAGAGGAGTGCAGAAGATGTAAATTTTGTGATGAAGGTAAAGAGACTGAAATGTTGAATGTGACTTTATTCTTGTTCCCCCTTCACCCCAGGCACAGGACCAGATCTCCAGAGTCTGGGGTTCTGCTTCTAACTTATTTTTGCATCCCTCTGGAGCCTGGCAGTAGTCACGTAGATTGCCAGCAGGGCTTTATGCATTTCATTTAAAGAAATAGGATGAATGTTTTATTATTTAGGAAAAGAATGCTGATGGCATCCTTTCACCTCTGCCAGCCCCAGTGCCTCCTCACTTCCATGTTGTACCTGGGGGAGATCAGACCCTTGCCTTTCAAGCAGTGGCTAATAGTTTCATAGTTTCATAGTTTTTAGGGTCAGAAGGGACCTGAGCAGACCATCAAGTCCGACCCCCTGCCATGGCAGGAAAAAGTACTGGGGTCAAACGACCCCAGCAAAGTGTTCGTCTAACCTCCTCTTCAAGACCCCCAGGGTAGGAGCCAGCACCACTTCTCTTGGAAGTTGGTTCCAGGTCCTAGCCACCCTGACAGTGAAGTAGCGCCTCCTGATGTCTAGTCTGAATCTACCCTCTGCCAGCTTGTGACCGTTATTTCTAGTCACTCCTGGTAGTGCTCGGGGGAACAGGGACTCCCCCAGTGCCTGCTGGTCCCCTCTGACTACTTTGTAACAGGCCACTAGATCCCCTCAGCCTTCTCTTGTGGAGGCTGAACAGGTTCAGGTCCCTTAGCCTCTCCTCGTAGGACCTGTCCTGCTGCCCCCTCATCATGTGGGTGACCCTCCTCTAGACCCTCTCGATGCTGTCCACATCCTGCCTGAAGTGCGGTGCCCAGAACTGGATGCAGTACTCCAACTGCGGCCTGACCAGTGCCGCATAGAGGGGGAGGATCACCTCCTTGGACCTGCTTGAGATGCATCTGTGGATGCATGACAAAGTGTGGTTGGCCTTCCTGACCGCATCCCCATACTGTCGGCCCGTGTTCATTTTGGCATCAGTAATGACTCCAAGATCCTTTTCTGCCTCTGCACTGATGAGAAGGGAGTTCCCCAGCCTGTAGGTGTGCTGCTGGTTCTTCCCCCCCAGGTGCAGCACCTTGCACTTGTCAGTGTTGAAACCCATCCTGTTCTCATCCGCCCACCCCTGTAACCTGTCTTGGTCCAATTGCAGCCTATTCCTCCCTTCTAGCGTGCTCACATCCCCCCACATCTTTGTGTTGTCAGCAAATTTGAAAAAGGTGCTTTTTATCTGCTCATCCAAGTCACTGATGAAGATGTTGAACAGAGTAGGTCCGAGGATCGAGCCCTGGGGGACCCCACTGCCCACATCCCTCCAGGTCGAAAATGACCCATCCACCACCACTCTCTGGGTGCGGCCCTCCAGCCAGTTAGCGACCCATTTGACTGTGTAGGTGTCAATGCCACAGTCCCCTAGTTTTTTAATGAGAATGGGGTGAGAGACAGTGTCAAAGGCCTTCCTGAAGTCCAGAAAGACTACGTCCAATGCTACCCCTGCGTCTAAGGATTTTGTGACCTGATCATAGAAGGACACCAGGTTGGTCTGATAGGACGTGCCCCTAATGAACCCATGTTGGTTGCCCCTAAGCATAATCTCCCCCGGTGGCCCCTCGTGGACATGCACCAGGGTAATTCTCTCAAAAAGCTTACCCAGGATCGAGGTAAGACTAACTGGCCTATAGTTCCCTGGGTCCTCCTTCCTCCCTTTTTTGAAAATGGGAGCCACATTGGCCCTTTTCCAGTCCTCTGGCATTACACTAGAGCACCATGAGTGCTCATAAAGCCGTGGAGCAGCTGGTCTAGTGCAGAAGACAGAAGGTGCTTAGGGAACTTCAAGCTGCCTTTGTGAATTAAGTTCCCAGTTGTGGGGCCATGATGGTCTGGTCTCAACAAACATTAGAGCAGCTGGAAGGCAGCCAGGCAGAAGGCTAGCTTAGCAGGTGTCATGACATCTGGGTGCCCTTCCAAAGTCCCAGGGCAAGACAGTGCTTCTCAAGTGCTGTTGAAGCCCTGATTCTGTGTTGGCTGGCACCTGGGGCCAGGTTTTTACCTGGCACACAGAGAACGCAGGGGAGTGTTGAGTCTCATCTCCCTTGTAGCTGATTAGCGCTCACTTGGTAGCCTTTTGGCACTGCCCTGTAGTCATTTTGCCCAAATGTAAATGCAACCTAAGGAGTATGGGAGGGGAGACGGCTCTGGGTTGTGTGATGTACATGGAAGCAGGGGCAGATTTGGGGGTGGGGAGGTGTGGTGACATGGATGCTGCCGCTTTCTGTCAACTGTGCTATGGGAGCAGCAGCTGGGGCCTTTTTTTTCCATTCCCTAAAATAAGCACCCGCTCATCCCTTCCCCTCTTTACTCAGCGGCACCTCACCTCCCATCCCCACCTCACTTCTCCCTTTGCCACCAGTATTATTGCCTTTTTCTGCCCAGGGGGTGGGAAGCTCCATAGCCTCTGCTGCATGCTCCAGCTCTGCTCTTTACAGAGGTGGGCTCAGCTGTGGGCAACAGTAGCAGAGTCTGGGTCCCTCCTGCCTGCCTTGCCACCCTCGGACCAGGCATGATGGCAGGGAACCTGCTATTAATTAGCCTGGCGTTGCTCCGTCTCTAACTCAACCTGCCTTCATGTGCAGCCCTGCTGGAGTGAGGCAGGAGCAGCTCAAAATGCCCCCCCACCTCAGCCCTCAAGTCAGTTGTGGGCAGCAGTGGGAGGGAGGAGGAAGGAGAAAGGAGAGAGAAGGAAATGAGTCACTGCACAGGGATGAAGGGAGAGAAGGAGGAAAGATTTTTACCTGCTTGAGGGACTTAAAAATAGTCCCTTGCTGCTGCTTCTGTTGTATAATCTGTCCACCCTGGTGAAGGGGGCAGGATGGGAGCAGGGCTGCAGCCAAACCTGCAGCACAGGTCACGGCTCTTGCATTCCCTTTCCAAAATCCTGAATCTGCCCATGCATGGCAGCACTTGTTCAATAGGTCAGCATGCCCAGTTCTGGGAGCTGTCATGCTGTCAGGGGTGTACCAGCATGGAGTGTGCATGTACGTCTGCTTTTGTCTGTGCTGTTGATTCCTCAGGTGAAGGTGCTTGTTCTTTGTGTGATTTCCCCATAGAACTCAAACTGATAATAACAGAAAAATGTACGTACACAAGAAACACAGTGTGTGGCTGCAGAGAGGGGTATTTCTGCCGTGAATTTCATGATGAGGACTGCGAAATGTGCCAAAAACACACCATCTGCCCCCCTGGCTTTTGGGTGTCCATTCCAGGTAAGGGGTCCTAGTGGCCACACCATCAAGGGCAAACTCCTGCACTCAGACTGAACAGGGGAAAAGGTAACTACAGTTAACCATTCAAGACAGAGGGAGGATGCTAAGTCAAATCAGCAGCTGGAGGAGCTGGTGGGATGTATGCAGGTTGCAGCTGCCTTGGTTTGGAGACGTTTCTTCAGTCAACGCTGCTTTGGGCCACACTTCCATTTAAGCAGACCTCTGCCTTCCTCTCTTACAGGTACAGCCACCAGTGACCACGAATGTGAGCTCTGTCCTAAGGGAACCTTCTCAGCAGTAAGTATGTCAATGGTCTGCACACCGTGGACCAGGTAGGTGACTGACTTTTACTGGCGCTTTCTTGCATTGACTTTCTACTTTGCTCTGTGTTTCCCTTCAGGATTGCATCTTTCACCTGAAGTTGCTGGTACATCAGCCGTTGGTAAAGGAGCTCCAAGGACAGCAGAAATAAATCAGTCTGGGCCCCAGGTTGAATAGTGGGGCGTCCCTCCAAGGCTGGGGGCAGGAATCCCTTTCTGCTTCCTCTGCTGCTCTCTGCCCCTCATCCTCATTGCACAGGGGCATATGGAGGGACCAGGTGGATCTGAGCACTGGGCTAATGCTGGGAAGCTGTCCATCCGCCTGTGCAGCACAACTGCTTTTTCCAAGGCTGAGCGGACCACAATCGTGTGGCCGTAGAGGGGAGTTTGACTTTCCCAGGCTCCTGGTAGATGTGGAGTTAAAGGTGTCATGGAACCTGATGCACGACCCCAGCAATCATGCTTCCTGCCATGCTACATGAGCATGTGTATTGTGGCGTCAGAGATCAGATCCAAATCATGCCATATTGTCAGTGCAGGGGGAGCACAAGTTCATGATCTCCATCTCCACCTGCACTGACCAGTAGCAAGCCAGTCACTAATTCCTGCTCCCAGCCTTGGGAGCACAGCAGAGTCAAGGAATCCATGTACCCCTCAGGCTGGGAGTGGCAGCTGATCACAGCTCCCAGCCTCAGTGGCACGTTGGAGACCTTTGCTCGGATGCACATGCTCCAGGTCTGGCTGATAGCAGGGTGTGAGCACAGTCAGTGGGGATGCTGGTGATACACCTGTTTGCTCCTAATGTGCATGTATCTTCCTTTATCCCAGGTGCGAAGACAGTGGTATGGTTGAAGTAAAGGCTGGGACGTCTGCTTTGGATGCAGGTTGTGGAAGAGGGAGCGATCCTGTGACAACTGGAGCAGTTACAGGTCTTGTTATACTTGCCTTGCTGTCCATAACTGTAGCAGTGTTCCTCTACCGGCGAAAAAAAAAGAAGAGGAAACAGTATGAGCCACGTAAGTGTCAGCAGCCGAGAGCTCCTAGCGTTCCAAAGGGCGGCTGTAACTCGGGTCGGCAGCGTGTGCCCGATGGACTTTGTTTCCCCTGGAAGATCCTGAGCAGCAGCTTCTAACTAGGTGCCCTGAGCACGTCCGATAAGGGTTGGGCCTTAGCCATTGTACTTCTACCCTGGGCGTCTCCCCGGGCTTAGTGCATGTAACAGTTACAGCCATGCAGTCCAAACACTGTCCCTTGGCCCCCCTGTGTGCAGCTACGGGCAGAGCTCAGTCTTGTGACCTTAATGCATGAATACCGTGATGCAAAATACCCAACTGCTGTCTGACAGGACTGTTTTCTTTCCTCTGCAGAAAAACCGGAGACAGAGGTGAGTGCCTGATGACTTAATTTTTACGTGCCCCAACCAAAGGCAGCTTATTCGACAGGGCATTGTGAGCTGTGTCCGTGTGCTGGAAGAGTCTTGACTGACCGGTGTGTGTGCGAGTGTACTAATGGCACAAGAGTCTGGTATAGTGACCGGATGCTGGGTCAGGACTTGCAGGTCCTGTTCCCAGCTTTGCTGCTAACTCACTGATGTGACTTAGTTGCTAGATTGTTAGAGGCTTTCAGAGGTCGAGTTCCCAGGGAAGGGCATGAGGATTAGGTGCCTGTTCCTTCCTGAGCACCTATTTCTGCAAAGCAGGTAAAAAATATCCCGTGTTTGAGAGACCAGCTTTTGGGAGCCAGGAGCCCCTTTAAGAAGGAGTGGAGGGATGCTGCAAGGGAGCTAATTAACTGATGCAGAGCCTTGCTCCACGTCAGCACAAGTCTTCCTTCTGCCATGGAAAATAGGCTGTCCCTTTTGAATTCCCCAAAATATACCCTATGTGAGCCCGCTGTGGTATTCTCCCAGGTGTGCTGCAGGACACTGAGTATGAACCCCTGGTGCAGTGAAGGGGTGCTGGGCTCGATAAGCATTGGTCAGGGATGATGTAAGAGTACATTTTTGTATTTGTGCAGGGGATTGGACCAGAGGACCCTTGAGGTCCTTCCCAACACTGGTTCGTTGCAATGGAGCACTGTGCATGGCTTGTCAGATGTGGGGCCAGTGGTCCAGATGGAGACACGACTTGCATCTCTAGGACAGCAAGACACGACCCTGAAATTCTGGACTGGGACAGAAAATGTGGGATGTTTGACCTAACTTGGTCTGTGCATAGACAGGGATTTGGCCTCTGATATTTGAGAAGTGCTGAGGTCCTGGAATGAGGGATGCCCATGGAGTATGGAGAACTGTGATTATTCAGTGTCAGGGGTGTCCTAGTTCCAAGGGGCAAATTGCATTGGTGTCTAGGTTGGAGGGGAGCTTGGCCATGAATGGCTATGCCACCTTTGAAACCCACAGTAGACCTGGATGTTCAAAGTCTCTCTTATGTTTCATTTTTAAAGGGCCTTGAGAAAGGTGAGGAAGCACTGGTGCCGGTGCCAGGGAATGGGCCAGAGATACCTGTAGGCATTCAGGAAACCGCCTCACACCCTGGAGTGCTAGGCCTCTGACCTGACACAGGTAAGATCAGTTGATGGAGGAAAGCTCTTGTAAAAGGGGAAGAACAAAGAGCTCTTAGCCAAGCCTGCAAGCCGTATGTGTGCAGTCATGCGGAATAGCCACCAGCCTAGCTCCTGTGAATGCAGCATAGGCTTATTTGGATAAGGCCCAACAAGGAAGAACTGAGAATGCATCCAGCCCAGCTCAGGAACAGGACAGTTTTCAGACTCCCTCCCTGCTGCATTCCAATATCCTCCCCACCTTGCAAGGGGGGTTTATTGAGCTGTATCTGGAGTAGCACCATAGGAGCATTGTAGTGGGAGACACCAACTGTACGACCATCCTGCGGCACTCAAATGTCTGAAGTCACACAGAGCTTCCTCACCATCACCCAACCTGTCGATGCCACACCCAAGGAGGCACAACTACGGATGTACAATGAGAGGCTGAAGAAAATACCTGACCGCGGGTCTGCGGAGGCCCCTGTGGGGAGGGCAGCAGGACAGAGAGACCCAGATCCTTGCCCCACTCTGGAGGGGAGAGGGCCTACAATATGGACATTACAGCAGCCGAGTCCTTCCCACCAGGGGATGAGGAAGCATGGCAAAGGTGGCCTCAGACTAGGCAACACCTGCTGCAGTGTTAGCTGTGTTTTGCATGTGCTCTCATGCTGGCTTGCACTGTGTATCCAAATCTGCTGCAGATCAGAGCCCCAGTGCATTGCTAGATCTGAGTGCCAACATTTGGGCCAGGCCTATGGGCTGGCCCCTGGTGTAGGAGTAGGGCCTGGTGTGGCACAGGATTTCCTCTGTGTGGTGGTGTGTAGGCCTGAGCTTTTGCTTCTGACTCTGCCTGAAGCCCATCTGCTAACACAAAGCTGTGTGTTATTAGTATTTGTAAAGGACTTGACCATCCTCAGAGGAAAAGTGTTTGAGGGATGTGAAATATGAACTCTAAACATAACAGCAGCTGCTTCAGTATCGCAGGGCTGAGTGCTGAGAGCAGGGGTGTGGGAGTCCCGAAGGGGTGCTCTGGCCTCTGCGGTGCCTTTTTCCTGGTGCGTCATCTGGGGTAAACTATATGATTGCTTCCTGTGAATAAAATGACGCAATACCAATGTCATCAATCATTTTGCAAGAGTCTGCTCCTTCCTGTCTTAGGGGTTGTGCTGCTGGTTGTGCTTCGAGGGGGAGCCTGGGAAAAGGGGTTGTAAGAGAGCGCTCAGCTTTGGGAGTTGCAGCTTTGAGGCTGTGTGAGTGGGGGGAAGGGGGTAGGCACAACTGTGGTGGGCTCTTGGTTTTTTTTACATAACATCATCCTGCTAAAGAGACGTTGCAGTAGGAACGATTGCTATTTTGGGCTGTATCTAGGAAGTGGTTTACAGCGTGCAGATGAGAAAAGAAAGCAAAATGTTATTTGCTGCTGTTCTGAGATTTCCTGCTAGCAAATGAGCCACATAGAAAGTGGGTCTTGAGAGATGGGACCAAGTAGGTGGGAAGTTGCTGAGAATTTGGGCCTGCACGGCTCCATGAAAATCAGTTCATGCTTGTGAAAGGTTCTGTGCTATGTCTGGGTCAGCACTTTCCAAAGGGAAGAGTGAAAACAACCCTGGGCCTGTAAAGTTTCTGTATCCAGCTGAGTTGAAGCAACAGCATTTGAAGCCCTTTGTGTGTTGTTTGAGTTGCGCTCTTAAGGCATTTGAGTACTGGCTTTAGTGATGATCCCTGGCAAATGATGCTGCTAGAAATGATTCCCTTTTATACAGTTTGAGCTGTATTTCCATCCGCCCCGTCATACAAACACTGCAGCCCAAACAGGGCAAGCACAGCTACCCAGCCCAAGGCTCAGGTACCCCATCAGTCCGCCCCCCCATCTTTTTGGCCAATGAGTGCCGCCCAATCAGGCAGTAGGACTCCCATTATCCAGACAAAGGCACATCCTTGGGGAAAAAAAGGACCCTTAACCATGACAAGCCTACTCAGCAATAGCCATCCTTTGCCAAATTGCTTGCCTCAAACACCATAGGAGCTGTTTTTTGCATCTCTTCTAGTTTGAATTCATGCTTTTTGGTCATAGGTGACTAGAACTGGCCACAATATTTTAAATGGGATTTTACAAATACGTTGAAGAATGGTGCAAATACTTCCCATTCTCTTCTGAATGTACTTCATGAGATGCATTTCAGAGTAGCCTTTTGCACAGCTGCATCCCTTTGGTAGGTAATGGTCCTCCCATGAGCAACCAGTATACCCGTGCAGCAAAACCCCCAGTTTTTGTTTTATTTTTAAATTGCTTTCCATGTCCTTCCCCAACCATTTCTGAGCTCTTCTCTGCCCTCTCTATCCCTTATAAGTGATTACAAGAAGTATTAGGTAAGCTAAGTTCTTGTATACTATAATTGTAATATTCCCCTTTTTATATTGTAAATAGAGTTTTATTATGTTTGTATTGCGTTTTACTCTTTTATATTCCATTAAATTGTATCCCTATTATTTGTACATTGATTTTTATTGTTTCATATTAATATTGTATGGTTTAGGCCTGTGTCTGTAAAGTGATGTCAAGTATCCATTCCCATCTTTTCCCATCTTGTCCCCATGCCTTGTTGTGTAAGTATGTTGCAGTTCTGTAACCTCTCCCATGTAAATTGGTTTTCCTTGAATGCCTGAAACAAAAGAGGAAATGGATGAGTGAAACACAATGATAGCAAGACCCGCTACTAAATCACCCCACCATCAAAAGCAGTACCTGGACCATCGACCCAGCCCTTGGAACCCCCCTCAGCATTCAAGACACAAAAGACGAGGCAACCCACCATTGTGCCAAGTCTGCACATGCTCACTATGAACATCTGGAACAGGACTGACATTGCCTGGACAGGCCCTCCCCATAAGAGATCATAGGTAGTCTGCCCCATAAAAGTGGGTAGTGAAGACTGACTCCTGGGTACGCCATCTTCACCTGGACCAGACCTGCTCCACGTCACGCTGCCTATCAACCCAGAGACCCTCCAGCGACCCCCCTCTGGGCTACACCTGCTGGAGAAAGACCCTGACTGGCCATTGAGGACTCGCTCCCAGCCTGGATAGATAGCTATCACCCTCATCCTGTCTTCAACCAAGGACTTGGACTCTGTTTCTCTTCCCTACCTGGACTCCAACCCTTCCACTCAGTCTCTTTCTCCTGCTACTATTGTGTGAGTGTGTGTGGGAACCAAGCTGTACAATTTGGTGTTCATTTAATGAAACTGTTATTTGGACCCCTGAGTTGGGTTTTGCTTTACTACAGTTCGGCCCTACTCCAATCTCTTCTCCTCATGCCTTTAACTTCTGTCTCATTTCTCCCTCTCCTGCTTCTGGCTCCCTGCCCCCTCCAACACCTGTCCCATGCACGTGTGGCTCCAGCCGTCCTGAGCCCCTGTCTGCCTGCAAACCCTGGTTTCTTTGCTATTGCCCCATCTCCGCTAACTTTTCCCCTGATCTCTGCCACTTGCTCTTTAGTTACCAAGCACCCCAGGCCCAGGTACCACAGGCACCAACACACACACACTGTCACCTGAGTCAGTGTTTAACCTGTGTGTATATGTGTATGTATGGTGTATTGTGTATGATTTCATGTCATTATCATTAGAGCGTGTATGTGCTTGACTTGGTGCTAGGTATGCATGTGCCTAGGCTGGTAATCTTGGATGTGTGTGCCTGAGTTGGTAGTGTGTGTGTGCACGCCTGGTGGGGGTGTATGCACCTAGAGCATGTGCTTGCACCTAATTGATTTTTGTGTAGGTGCAATTGTATACCACACCCTCCTATCTAACAGGAGATCCTGAGCATTGGCCTGACCCCAGAGGGCAACACTAGCAGTGATGGCAGGGCCAGGGTTTCCATAGTGCAGGGCCAGGGTTTCCATAGTGCAGGGCCAGGGTTTCCATGGAGACTGTCCCCAGGAGCGCTGGCAGGGCATGTGGCTGTGCGAGGAGCTGCTCCGGGGCTGGGACCTTGGAGCAGTGACATCGTAGTCCAGAATTGGGGCAGAGCTGCGATCTGATGCCTGCAAGCCCTGGGCAGGGGTGTGTAGGTAGTAAATCGTGGCTCCAGACCCTTCTGTCACCACTGCAAGATCCCAGTCCCAGCCACAGAGTCTCTCCTCCTCCAGCTGCGCACCTTGCAAGTACTGCTGGAGCCAGTCCTCATGGAAATGCTGTCCTGCCACCACTGCTGGGGTCTCTTTGGAGACTGGCTGCATTGATGAGGGCAGGGGCTGCTAGGAAATGGAGTGCCGCAGCTAGTTGTCCCTGGGGAACACATGTTCCCACTTGTGGGGACATGCCCCATGTGATTTTTTTGGTCTATAGCAGAAACCCACCATGACATCAACCTTGTTGCTCTCCCCTGTAACCTTAACCCAGAGACTTTCAACAGGCCTATCTCCTGTTTCACACTGGAGGTGTAAGCAATCACACAGCTCTTTGACATACATCGCAACTCCTCCTCCTCTTATCCCCTGCCTGTCCTTCTTGAACAGTTTGTACCCAAATCATGCAAGCTCCATGTGTTCATGGACAAACCTGAGGTAACTAGCTGATTGCCCTACTTTCTCAGTAAGAGAAATGAGGCCTCCCCTGTTGCCCCTTCCTCCAAGTCTCCTACTTCCCCACTTATTTCAGGGCATTGGTCTGCATCTTCCAGAAAACCTAGTTTATAGCCCTCCTTATTAGATTAGTGAGTCTGTCTGTGAAGATGCTCTGCCCTCTCTTTGTCCAGTGGATCCCGTCTCTTCCCAGCAATCCCATGAACAACATTCAGTAGTCGAAGAAGCCGAATCCCTGCTGGTGATACCACCTGCATAGCCTGCACTGATCTACAGGATGCGTTCACTCCTGCCCAGGCCCTTCCCTTTGACTGGAAGGATTGAGGAGACTCCCACCTGTGCCCCCGTTCCCTTCACCCTTGCACCCAGGGCCCTGTAATCACTCTTGATCTGCTCAGGATCACTCCTTGCAGTATCACTGGTGTCCACATGCATGATCAGCAAGGGGTAGTAATCACAGGGTCAGACGAGTCTTGGTAATCCTTCTGTGACATTTTGGATCTGGGCTCTAGGCAACCAGGAGACCTCCTGGGACAAGAAGTCAGGGCAGTGAATGGATGCCTCCATCCCCCACAGAAGGAGGTTTCCAACCATCACCACCATATCTGTTCTCTAGGAAAACTGCTGCAGGTGGGGATGACGACAGCTTCTTGCAGCCAGAGGTCACGAGCAGAGCCATCTTTAAGTGGGGTGAATCGGAGCGACTGCCTTGGGCCCTGCACTTTGGGGGCCGCTGTGGAGCCAGGGGGAGCAGCCACGGGGACTTATCATCCGGCCGCTCAGCATCCCGCCCGCCCCACACAGCTTCTTCGTGTTTGGGGCGCGCCAGAGCAGGGCTCCGCACAGGCTGATTTGCCCTGGACCCTGAACCCTGCTCTGGTCATCTCTGGTCACAAGCTTTCAGCTTCCACCTTCCTTGGAGTCCATGCCCTCTTCCTTTTCTAGCACCGCCTCTGGCAGTCCTTCCTCCAGAGCCCTAGAGGTTTCTGCCAGCATGGAATCGATGAAGTCCTCATGGCAGAGGATGCTTTGGAGCCTTTCCACCTCCTCCTGTAGCTCTCTTGCCTTCTCCCTGAGGCACACCAGCAGAAGGCACCACTCACATCACAGGTACTCCCCCACCTGGCCAACACTGGAAGGAACCTGCAAGCCAGTCTGCATAGCACAAAACCAGGACTTGGTTGTGGTGCTGCTGGACAGGCACCTTGCAGGTCCAAGCAGAGGAAGAGCTAGAAGTGGCAGTGGCTCTGGGATTGAGACGGCCTCCAGCCATCTCTCTGGGTCTTCTAATCTGCTGTCTCTTACTTCCTGCCTCTCTTTCCAAGCAGACCTTCTCTAGCAAAGTTCTCTGGAGCTGGCCTGTTTGCTGTTCCTTGATCCTGAAGGATTTCCTTTTCCCTGCAAACGTCTTTCTTCTCAGCAAGTTTGCAGTGAAGGAATGTACAGTTTGCTAGCAAATTCCCTAGCAGACTGCCCCTCTCTCTGGACTCTACTGAAACAAGGGGCTTAAGTACTGGCCTAGCTGCTGAGTTTTAGCTGCTTAAAATAAAACTGTGTAGGTTAGTCGGTCTTAATTACATATATTAAAAATCCTATCTTACAAGCTCTCCTTTGAAGAGGAAGGTGGCAAACTGAGCTGCGAACCCACTTGCAAACTCTCTTGTTTCACTCTCAGGTTGGTGTTTCCCTGGTCTCTTGGAGTGTCTCCTTACATACCTCTCCTGGGCCTGGACTGTCTTGGCCCTTTATTAGAGCCTTTTGTCCTAAAGGACTCATTCCTTAGATCACCTCATTCCTATTAGTTCATCACACATGATTATTTTTCCTATACAATCCATCTAATCATCCTCAGTATTGGCAGCTCTTCCCAGTTTTGAGTCACCTGCAGATTTCATAGGGATATAGTTGGATACTTCATCACAGAGAGAGGTAGTTAGCCATGTTAGACTCAAGTCAGTCAGTAGGCAAGGTAGTTATGTACCTTTATAGACTAACCAAATAAGATATATATGCAACACAATATATATTTTATTCAGTTCAGTTAGTCTATAAAGGTGCATCTCCATCCTGCCTCCTGACTGCCTCATAGTCATTGGTGAAACTTTTAAATGGGATAAGTCCCGCTGGCAATCTTTCTGGAGTGTTTGACCCAGCTTGTAACATGTGAGAGTGGGATGTTGCCATAAATGTTTGACTTCTACGTGTAGGACACATCAACTATCATCCATCCCCCAACATTAGGTGTATTTAATCATTTTGCAAGAGGCTTCTTATTCCTGTCCTAGGGGTGTTCTTCGAGGGGGAGCTTGAGAAATGGGGTTGTAACAGAGTGCTCAGATTTGGCAGTTGCGGGTTTGAGTCTATGTGGTAGGCACAACTGTTGTGGGCTCTTGATTTTTAAAACGATGTCACCTTGGTAAATAGACGTTGCAATGGGAACTATTGCTATCTTGGGCTATGTCTAGGAAGTGGTTTACTATGTGCAGATGAGTGAAAAGAAGCAAAGTATTATTTGCTACTGTTCTGATGTTTCCTGCCAGCAGATGGGGTGCAGAGATCTCGGGCCTCTCGAGAGCTGGCAGTGAAGCAGGAAGCAAACTTGCAAGAAATCAGGGCTACTTACTTCCGTGGAAATCAACCCATGTCTGTGGAAGGCTTTGTGTCATGGATAGGTCGGCACTTTCCAAAGGGAAGAGTGAAAACAAATCAGTCACTAAAAAAATCTGCATCCAGTTGAAACAAATGGGTTTGTGTGACATTCCAGTAGCATGACCCAGACTGTGCTCTCTAGGAGCAGGGGCACCTGCTTCAGCAGTGAGCACAGGCAGCAGCTGTTGCTGCTAGAAGCAGGAGTCAGTTTTGAAATCTGAAGATCAGTTTCTTCATCACAACCAGCACTCTGAGACCCAGAGGCAGCACCTGCGATCGGATGTTATGATCCAGCCCACGGGCCATATCTCTGACATCACTGGCTTAAACAAAGTAAGCCAAACCTGTGAAAACCTGAACTGGACTTAAAGAAGCTTGTCAGCAGTTGAGTTAAAGAAGTGCCGTGCATTGCATGAAATGCCCATCTCTGGAATCCTTTTGCCCTGTTTTGCAGATAGGAACCAGTATCAGAAGTGTAGTTACTAGCCCAGGCACCCTGGGGAAGGGAGCTTAAAAGTCCATGGCCCCTGCTCTGACCACAGGCCACACACCCTCCCTCCCTGCTATGTACAAACTGCCCTGCAGTTCTGTACTGCAACCTGCTTGTCCCATGAACAAAACCCCAGCACCCTTCCCTATCTATGCTATTCCTTGCCCATGTTGCATGGGACCAGAGCTTTTGCAATGCAGTGTATTTTACAAGACCATGTCTAAAAAAAAGATGAGTGCAGTGTGAATGCTGGATCCTTGTGGGTTTTCAGCCAACTAGGGTGGGGGGGAGAAACCTTAAACCAGAATTTTTTAAAATTTCAGCAAAGATTAAAAAACTGTCAGCTCAATTGGAATATTTTGCTCATCCTGAATAAGTCATTTCCTTTCCAGCCATTTTTCACAACAGCAAAGCACTAGATTTACAAGAGGCCTAGACCTATTCACCAAACACATGGGGAGAAGAGGAGCCCTCTTAAAACCCCTAGCCCAGAGTTTGGGCCACTCAGCTGGAGAGTGAGATCTCTTGACTGGGTTTAGTTCTCTGTATCAGGCAGGGAGGGCTTGACCACAGGTATTATGTTTGTTATTTTCCAGGCAAAGGCTGCAAATCCTGACCTGGCAGATTCCTCATAAATGCTTGCTACTTGAACCAGCAGTTTCACGTGCTAGGTCTTTCGGTACTCTGACTAGCTAATATGCATATTCTGCTTGACTGAAATCAGAATGAAACCAGAGGTCAAATTTGCATGTGGTCCCATCAACTTGGGGAGGAAAAAAAGCTTCCTTCCAAGTGGTTAGTTAGTTTCCTTTTAATGATAACGAAACAAACCCCTACAATAACATACTCAGTTTGCAGACTGGACTATGGGGCATGAGTGCTGTAGTGGTGACAAATACAGGACTCAAAGCCACTAGGGTGGTGAGCAAGTAGGGTTAGGTTAGTATTAGGCTCACTCTCAGCACACTGAGAGAGGGGAGTGCCAGCCTAACTTTTGCTGAGGTTGTTGGCCCACAGCCAGGGAAACACATTAAAAGTTAAAAAGATAAAACAAAGATTTATTGGAAGTACAACAGGGATTTAAAGAAAAGATAAGGGATAATAATAAATAATAATGGAAGAACGTGTATAAGCATAAGAGAATACACAGAGATACAATCTACGTGTTACCAATCTTCAAATAGCAAACAGTGAACGAGGTCAAAGTCGATGGATCCAATAACAATATGAGTCAAAACCACGAGAGATCATCCAAACCAAAGTTGAAAAAGGGGCTGCCTATACACCTGCTCAGAGGTGTGTGTGGGGGGGTGTTTTAATTAGAGTAGTTCCTGGGCAGCTGCTTTAATTAAAACACCCCAGCGGCACATGTATTAAGTTCCTGGGTGTTCAAATATGGTTGTGGGATGCTTTATCTAAACTTTGTTCGATGAGGTTTAGTTAAAGGGCCCTGTGGCCATTTTAAAATGAGCAGGGGCTTAATACAGGTGATGCTGCGGCAATGCTGCAGCATTCAAATTAGAATGTGGAGCAGACTCGATTAACTGAGTCTGCTCTGGCATGTGCATAAGCAGCTGGGGGATCATAGGAGAAGGAACTGGGAGATTGAGGTTCAGCGAGCCATATCAGTCTCCATCCATGGAAGAAAGCTATCAGCTACACTGTTGCCCACAATCTGCTACAGCTTCACAGGCCAAATTATAAATACCCAGATTCATTATCACCAGATCGAACCAACTTACACAAACCAGTCACCACCTGAGCCAAACCACACATCTCCAAACTACGGGGGCCACTGACCCATCCCCCAAATACAGGACATCCCCTTGATGAGGGTCATGGGGAAACAACCAGCAGTAAGCAGCAGGGCCACTGTCTCCTTGGCCAATCAGCAGCGAGGGGTGGGCCACCCTGTCTCCTGGCCAATCAGCAGCAAAGGGTGGGGCCACCACAAAAAGACTACCTCCTTTCTGACTGGCTCAGAACCCTGCTCCTCCTGGCTGTGCACTGCCCTACCTCTAGGCACAGCCAATAGATTTGAGGACAAATGATTTACATGTATTTCCACCAATGAACAGAAAAACAGGACTTTTTGCAGTCTGTTCTTCATTTAGAAATGGACAAAGTGTTTCAAAACAGGATGGTCTGGTATTAAACAGGATGAACAGCCACTCTACTACAAAATCAGACAGAACACCTCACACATCCCTCACAGCGCCAAGTTGCAGGCTTTATAGGTCACAACCACCCCATTTTCTTCATCCAATCCTCTGAAGCAAATGACTCAATGTCAGTGTGATGGTGGGAACCAGAGAGTCATGCATGAAGTGCTGGGTTGCCGGACTGGAGCCGTGACTGACAGCCTTCAAGCAGCTGACCGGACTCTGTTACGGGTGGACCACCCGTTAGACTTACCTGCAGGAACACCACAGCTGAAGCCAGAGCAGTGTATGGTGCTGCAGTGCTGATTTATCAGTTTGTGCTCCTTTCGGCTCCAGGGGCGCATGACTGATGATGTCAAGGAGCCGCGATGCCCTGTCAGTATAAAAGGTGGTGCGGCAGCACACAGGGAGAGGGAGCAGAAAGCCAGGATGCAGAGCCCAGTACGGGGAGGGTTATAAACCTCCTGAAGCATCCCCAGGGGAGGGGAGTGCCAGGGGACCGAGACTGTGGGCCCCACCTTCAGGGCTGTCCTTATCCAGGACAGGGGAAACCCTGGGAGAGCTGAGTATCACTTCTGGAGGGTCTCAGCCTTATCATTAGGTCAACCAGGATGGTTTCTCAATTTCTCTTTGTTCCTGAATACTGGGAGGGGGTTGGGGTATTTTTTTTTAATGTTTCTTTATCTGCAAGTGTGACTGAAAGGGCGAAGACCTCAGGATTGGTTTACGCTTACTTTCAAGACATTGACTGGAGGATCTCTTGGAGTACCAGGAGGATTAGAGTACTCCCACCCATGAGCAGGTTTTAGGGATAGGGTCATCTGAAGCCCAACAGTGACTTATCTGGTAGGATACCAATCACAGTCACTGGATCCCTTATGTGTTGGTAGGATCCAACACATAAGGGCTCCAGTGCTGCCCCAGTGAAAGCATATTATTGGTTCATAGTTTCATAGTAGCTAGGGTCAGGAGGGACCTGAGCAGATCATATAGCCTGACCCCCTGCCACAGGCAGGAATGAATGGCGGGGTCAAAAGAGC
>NW_005841851.1:4144690-4155644 GCF_000455745.1 Alligator sinensis
GAAGTTGGTTCCAGATTTTGGCCACCCTAACTGTAAAATATTGCCTTCTGATCTCTAACCTAAACCTATTCTCCATCCGCTTATTACCATTGTTCCTTGTCGCCCCAGGTGGTGCTGGGGAGAAAAGGGCTCTGCCTGTTTGCTGTTGATCCCCCCTGATGAGTTTGTAGGCAGCCACCAGGTCCCCCCTCAGCCTCCTCTTGTTGAGGCTGAACAGGTTCAGGTCCTTCAGTCTCACCTCGTAGGGCCTGTCCTGCTGCCCTCTCACCAAGCGGGTGGCCCTCCTCTGAACCCTCTCCAGGCTGGCCACATCCCTTTTGAAGAGCAGTGCCCAGTACTGGATGCAGTACTCCAACTGTGGCCTGACCAAAGTCGCATAGAGGGTGAGTATCACTTCTCTGGACCGGCTTGAGATGCACCTTTGGATGCATGACAAGGTATGGCTGGCCTTGCTGGCTGCGGTCTGGCATTGGCAGCTTATGTTCATCTTGGAGTCAATAATGACTCCAAGATCCCTTTCCGCCTCTGTGCTTTCAAGGAGGGAACTCCCCAGTTGTGTTATTTCTGTTGCTTTACCCCTTTTGCCTTTGATATTCTGGGGATTGGATCTGTTTAGTACCCGTTAAACCTGATGCTGTCTCAACCAAGGTGAGGAACAAAACCTTACCAGTGTGGCTCTAGCATCCCTGGCTTTGGGAGCCCAGTAACTGAGAACTGGGTAATGGGTACATCTTCGACAGCACCACAGCTGGTGAATGGATGAGGTGTAGGGGAGGTGGAGCTCCAAATCACCAACCTGCTGTTTCATGAGTAGTTCCAATAGGGGAACCCATAATTATATCACTGAACCCTCCTCTCTATTTTGTAACACCAAAGACATGGCAGAAGAGTTGGAGGGATTTCCCTCACAGTCATATGGAATCCAATCACTTCACTCAGGTCACTCTCTCACAAGATACATTCAGCTGTCAATCACCTACCAAAAGTGGTAGTCAGCTACCCTGGGGATCTTCAAATGATGACTGGACGTGAACCTTGCTGGGGTCATCTGACCCCAGCAGTCTTTTCTTTCCTGCCTAAGAGCAGGAGGACTGGACCTGGTGATCTTATGAGGTCCCTTCCAGCCCCTAACATCTATGAATCTATGAAAAAGCCCTGTCATTTACCTTTACCTCAGAACAGACACCCATTTTTCCCGCCATGCACTTCACCCAACCCTGCATGCCCAGGCTGGTAAAATGGGTCAGTGGATAAAAAGTTCATTCTTTCCAGAGGCTTCTAAAAGATAATTGTTACTGTGCATGCCTCACAGCTTCGCAGAGACATACGTATTTTAATTACATCTATTCTGAAATAAATGTTCTCTTCCAGAAGTGTTGACAAGAATCCAGGCAGACAAGGTTCCTTGGGTGAATTTGATATCTTTTGATATGAATGAAATTCCATCCAGGAAGAGCACACACCAACTGCTGAAACTTCCTTAGCCCGACGAAGGGTTTTTGAACCCGAAAGCTTGCTTAATAACTATTCTCCAACTATTTGGGTTGGCCTAATAAAAGATATCAAATTCACCCAAGGAACCTTGCCTGCCTATGTCCTTAGACCAACATGGCTACAACCTAAACCCCTGCGACAAGAATCCAGTAATTGTCACCATCCTGCATAGTCGGGGCGGGAGGTGGGCGGGGGTGGTGGTTCCTGCTTTACAGAAACATGAAGACAAATATAAACCCCTGGTGGCAGCTTTAGACTCCCCTGTTCTAGGAGTGAGGTCATATTAACACTTGAGATAAAAACTCCAGTTTCTTGTTTCTATTAGAATTGTCTATTAGGAGAAATATTTTGATTTGTTAAAAAAAAAACAACATTAAAAAATCACCCTATATACTCATGCATGCACACACACACAGGGGTATATATAGGTGGGGTGCCGTCTTTTAATTGCATAGCCTCCCAATGGAGAAAAGGCTCTGTACTTACCCTATTAGGCCTCAATGTAAGCAGTGCTCATTAACTTAAGGAACAACCTGTGCTAAGTGTCTTGAGCTCATCCCTGCGTGTTGCTTCTGGGAGTCTTCTGCCTCTATCAGCAACCTTAGAATTGGCCAGAATTGGGCAGTTGGATGATTATTGCATTACAAAATAAGCAGTAGGACTGCCTGTTCCTATCTATTTATGGGGTTGATGCACATAGCTAGCACACTGATAACCAATGTTTGTTATAATGTGAGCAATAGGTATAACTTTGGGACTGAAGTCCTGTTATGTAGTTAAGAAAATTACCTACTTATGGAAGCTGGATATAAGGGGAGGATACTTTGTATGTGTGTGTATATGTGTATTTGATCTCTGTGGTCGCATCCTCTGGAAACTCGCAGTGCATATCCTTCACTTGTACTTCCCTCTACATGCTGGTGGGAGTTTAGGGCAGAACAAGACAGTGTGGGATTACAGGGCTCCCTTTGAAAAATGCTTAGATCCCAGGGAGCTGTGCTTTTCACCTTTAATCCAATGCAAATGCCATGCCCCTTGCCTGAGTTTGCAAGTTGTTTTTTTCCTCCCCTTGTTCCGGTTTGTGTCCTTTTAGACAGCTGCTGGGCTCCATCTAGCGGGGAAAGGAAAAACTCAGAGAATGGAATCTGATCAGTTTTAGTTTTTAATTTAGTGTGAGGTAATATTCAGGAAGACTCAGGGCATCCTACAATAAATGAGATGAAGGACATTATATATATATGTAACACCCACACACACTTGGGGTTGTGTGTGGTCAAGTGTGTTCTGGTTTTATTTGGTTGTGTGCGCTGTATCCTTTGGTTCCTCTAGGACATGGAAAGAACCATCCACCCATCCCCCCTTATTGTGTCCAGACCCTTTGTCTTAAGCTTCCTTCCAAGGAACCTATGGAACCAGTTTGGTAACTGGCCCAGTTCACCAGGGGCTGCCGCCCACCTTTGAACTGACTGCTCTGCATTAACTGTGTTCCAATGAGGATGCTTTTTGACTGGGGCCCTGAGTCTGAGAACTGAGGTTAGAAAAGTTATTTAAGGTTGAGGCCACCTGGTCTGGACTCTCTTTCTTCCTCCTGCTGATTTGGGAGCCAGAGGAGCCTGCTTCCTATGCGGGGTCACCCGCCCGCTCTTCACTGATGGAGCAAACTGAAGCCATGTGAAGGGAAAGCTCAGGTACAGGGAGAGAAAGTCTGTCTTAGGGCTTGAGATCTCTGTTCTCTTCCACTCCTTTCCCCTTTTGTTTTTTTGGGTCTTGAGTGGGATGATACCATGTCGGGGGCATCAATCTCTGCAGCAAACTGGCCAAGGTTGAAGCCTGGCAGTTTGCTGGCATCCTCTGGGCCAGGGCTGAGAGCCTGGCATATTTTAGTTGCTGTTGCAGCTTCTTTTGGATTCAGCATAGCTGTTGCTGAACCCTAGCTATGTGTCTTGCTGGCTGTTTTGGCCACGCAGGCCTTGAGTGGGAGGATGCCATGAGTGTCTCCTCCCCGAGAGCAGACTGTCCAGGAACGGGGTCCTGGCACCTATCTGCCATTCAGGCGTTGAGTGGGATGATGCCATGAGAGTATCATTCCCTAATGGAGACTGAGCAGGAGACAGGGTCCTGGTAGTCGCTGTGTTGTGGATTGCAGTGTCTCAGCGTGGTGGTATAGCTAAGACTAAAGGTACCAGGCTGCAGCCACAAGCCTGGGCCCTTTATGCTATTTTACAGCTGCTGCGTTTCAGCCCATTGGTGTGGGGCTGAACCCTAGCCATATGTTGGCTGGCAGACTTGGGCCAGGGTGAAGTCCTGGCACTTTTTGTTGCTTATTCAGGTCTCAGTGCTGTATAGTCCTGGTTGGCTTTTTGCTGCCCAGTGAAATAGGCCTGGGCCGCCTTTTGTCCCTTTTGCAGTTAATGCACCGACCAAGTGCTGTGGTTGGGTGCTAGTGCTAGCTCAGACCCAAGCCAAAATAGGCCTGGCCCCCTGTTTTGTTGTTTCCTAGCTGTTAGGTCTCAGCCTAGCAATGTGTCTGAGGTTATATGTCCAGGCCACAGCCAAATAGGCCTGGTGCTCTTTGGTTGTATATTCAGGCCCAGGTGCAGGACAGGCCTGAGTCCCACTTCTACAGCAGTTGTGTCTCAGCACAGCTGTATTGCTGAGCCCCGTGGTACGTTTGTTTGCTGTATGTCTGGGCCTGGCACAGGTTCTTTTTGTGGCTCTGTGTCCTGACCAATGCAGCGTGGTTGGCACTGGTTGCTGGTCAGGCTCTTTTGCTGTTTGGCTGGTTTTTCTCTGAGCTCTCTTGCAGTTTCCTGCCCCATCAGAACTGGGATTAGGACTAAAAACTTTGGGGTGTGATATGCTGATAAAAACTGCAGTTCACCCCTCAAATCCACCAGGTGGAAATGAGAATCAGCGTTACAGTTTCACAGGGAACAATGAAGGGCCACTTGCAATGCAGAAGGACCTACGCTCGCTAGCAGCTCCCTGCAGTGCAGTGAACCCATGGAGCAGCTCACTGGACTCTCCGGTGTGGGCCCCCCCTTTCCAGCCCATTGCTGAAGGGCAGGTATAGGGGTGCAGGCCCCCAAAACTACCCTTTAGGGCATCCCAAGTCTCAGACTGCCTGGGCATGGATAAACAACCCCCCAAAGAGGGTGCCACCTATAGACTTTGTTTTGTAGTTTGTAACTTTTTAAAATTATAGTTAGTGTTTACTTTTGTTTTTCTTTATGTTTTGTAATAAATTTGGTTTTTGTGCTTACACTGCTTGAAGGGAAGGTTGGTTGGTTTTATTGGACACCCTAGTGTTTTATCTAGTGTTTCCCAGGTAGACTGGATGGGGGCTCGAGCTAAGGTAAAATATATTTAATATCCCTGAAATTGAACCTGGCTTTTGTTGCTGCTGGCAGGTGCTCAGCAGAAGGGTTACATATAATATATTTTTTCTTTTTTACATGCAATCTTTCTTAAGTCAGTCCTGTTGTCTGGCCTCTTTTTCAGGGCTCTCTTGGGCACTGAACCTTATACACCACCAGGGTGACAGATGATGTAGATGGCTGTATCATGCAGAAATATATTTCCAAGCACTCTGTCCAATAGTAAGGACAACTCCAATGGCTGAAGCAATAGTCTGGGATGCAGGAAGTTCCAAAGGAAATATCTAGGGTAGTTTTGGCTTATTTTCTTGAAGGGAGAAATAGCTCTTCGGTCTGGACTGTATTGGGTCAGTAGAGCCAGGAGACAGTAAGGGAAGAATTGCCTGGAGTTCCTTATACTTGCATAAGCTCCTTCTTTCAGCTCCAAGTCACTGTCATGTGCATGTGATTATGACGCCCCAAAGTCACTAAGGCACTCTGGTCTCTACATCCACTGCCACACATCAGAGTGTAATGGCCAACCTATGTAGTCACCTTTGACTGCAGTGTGCATGACCTGGTCCCCCTTACAACTGGGTCTACAGTGAGCAGCATTTGGCGTGAGTCCAGAGTGGGGCCCATATGTGGCCTTCATAGCAAGATGCCGTAACTGCTCAGCCACACCATGTACACTCTTTGGGTTATGGACAGACATAACTTTCAACCTTATTAAAGGAAGAGGGGCAGGGGAAGGGAGAGCTGCTGCTGGTGGCATGCATCAGCTGTTACAAGGTAAGTGTTACATCTACATGGCCTTGCAGCAGTACAGCTGAGCTAAGTGGCTGGCGATGGTGGTGGCAGTCCCTCATTTGAGGATGATCTTTACCATGGTTCATTGATGGGTCTTGAGATTACTTAAGAGTCCAATCCTTGAGCCACAGGTCTGTCCACAGAAGCTGCAGAGGTTGTGGTGCCGTTGGAGTAAGTCACCAGCCAGCTCCTCCAAGCTCTTGACGTCGGCATCTATTTTCTTGAGGTCTGCCCTCAACATATCCTTGTAGTGTTTCCTCTGATCCCTGCAAGATCTCAGGCTGGTACCAAGATGGGAGTAGAGCACTTGGCTTTAACAGGCAAGCCAGGCATCCACAGTCCACACACAATGTCCACACACAATGTCCGGTCCAGTGAAGTCGGTGCTGGAGGATCATGGACTCAATGCTGGTGACGCTGTGTTCTGCAAGGATGCTGGTGTTTGTGTGCAAATCTTCCCATTTTGTGTGGAGGATTTTCTGGAGGCATCTTGGGGATACCCTGCCAGGCTCTTGAGATGATGAGGCTAAATCCCCTGCCTATCTGTAGAGCAAAGTGGGATGAGGACTGCTTTGTAGGCCTGGATCATGGTGTCTTTGTGCTATAACTAGCATGGAATGACACAGGGATAGACGTGCCCTGGTTTTGCTGGGCTGTGCCCCAGGGTGGGGAGGCAACAGGTTGCTTGTACCTGGTGGGTGCTGCAAAGTGGGGCACTCTCCCCGCTTGCTTAACCCTTGGGAGCTCCCCTCCCTTCCTGGGTGGAGCTTAGCTCCCCCGTGAGGTGTGGGGTGTGGAGGGGGTTTCTCTGCCTGTGGGGATGGCGATGGCTCAGCTCCTCCTGCACTGCCCTGCCTGGCACTGTTGCCAGTGCCTGTCCTCAGCCAGCTGTAGCCTGGCAGCACAGCAGGGGCAGGATGTTGTGCCCCAGCCCCTACACCCCACAGACATGCAGTCATCTTCTCCTGCCCCTCGTGTCAAGGGAGCCCTTGGCCCCTTTCCTGGCAGGAAGCCAGCTGCCCCTTGGGCAGCAGGGATGTGTCAGTCTCTCACCAGAGAGATGGCGCTTTCACCATGCCTGGGCCCTTGGCCAGCCAGCAGGGCAGACTTGGCCTCCTTTATCCATCTACATCAGTAGTGCTAGGCCCATGGCCAGATCTGGTTCTGGTCCATGGGGTCTGTGGGGAGCCCCAGGAGCCATGGCCAGGTGTGCAGGTTGGGTGGCACAGGGTCCAATCCTGGCACATGGGAGCAGTGCCAGTCCCCAGAGCAGGATACCAGCAGGACAGGTGGCAAGAGGCCCAGTCTGGCCCATGAGTTACAAATGGAAATGCTTAACCCTCTACCCCAAGAGGTCACTGGAGATCTTGCCCAGGTCTTGATGCTGAGAGCAGTGGGCCTTAGAGCCTCTTGTTCATAGCATGGTGTGTGTTGCCGCCTGCTGCAGTGCAGAGCTTTTCCTCAGAAAGCCTGGCAAACCCCAGACACTGGTTATTAACCACAAAGAGGTGGTGGGGGAACAGCCAGGCACTATCCTCTTACCCCCTAAAATCCTGATCTTGGAAGTGGTGGGTGAAATGGCTGAAATGTTCCAGCCTGGGCTTTAAAATCCCATACGTGGTTCTGGCCGCATAGTCACAGGTGCCATCTGATTAGGTGGAGCTGTGCTTCCTGTGGAAGGACCATCTGTGCATGGTGCTCTTTCTGCGGAGATTTGGTTGCCAAGTCTGCTGCTGGATCACCCAGGATGCCAGCCAACTGAAGACGCTGCTGGACAGTCATAACGCCCGCCTGAGTGGTATGGGGCCAGAAAGCATGGGACTGAAAGAATTTAGTGATGGGAACTACTTCAGTGGAGGTAAGAGACGTCTCTGGGGTGGCTGGTTGAGCGGAAGATGTTTTCTCCTGCTCCAAGAACCCCTCTGGTCCTTTTGTGCCTTGGCCCTTTGCTGTCTGGCAGACTGCTATGGAGGGTGGGTTGGACGGCTCTTTACCTGTTCCTGCTGGAAGTTGTGCCGGGGCTTTCACTCCCTGGCATAAGTGTGCCGTGGGACAGGTAGGGGGGCCCCACACAGGCTGCTTTTCCCTGGGCGTACACCCTGCTGGGATCATCTCTGTTAGAGACTAACTGGTTCACAGAGTTTTTGTAGGCAATAGCATACTTTATCAGATGCTATACTTTCTCTGACTTATCAGTGAAAGTAGAGGAGCACTTAATATTTTTAAGATAAGGCCTCTGTATCCCACTGAATGGTTATGGGGGTAGGGTGAGGTGAACAGTTGTACTTGATCTGAGATTTTATTTTTCTTCAGGCAAATGCAGACGGCGTCCAAGGCAACTTAAGTGGCGACCTGTTGCAGAGTGGAGGAATGTTAATAGTCAGTCAAGGTAAAATAAATATTCATGTCTGTCAAAGTCCTAGGTATCTGACCATGTTCAGCTAAGGATGCTTGTACTTCTAGGTAACCTGCCAAGCTCTTTAGCATCCAAAATGTTTCTTTGCTTGGACAAGGCTTATAAGCAACTTCATAGAATTTTGTCAAGACGTCAAAGCAAGTGAGGGTCGGGGTGGCATGGGAGGTAATACCTGCCAGTGGATCACCAATTACCTGAGCTGTTTTGGATGTACTGTAGTTCTTTGTCATGGACGGATGACCTCCCTGCTAGGATTCTGGTTGTCACTGTTTTTTAATGGTGTCTTTCCTGGGACTAATGCACCCCAATAAATAAACTGGCAAATTGACCTTCCCAGATCATAAAAACACCAACTCAGGAAGATTAAACCATTAAGACAGGGCTGTGGCCTGTGCAGGCATTCTTGCTTTTATGCTGTTGACAGTAGAAAGGTAAAAGCATGAAGATAGACTGAGATCTCACAGCATTTGGCTTGGAGGAAAAAGTTACTCCTGATTTATACATGGTAACTGTATGTTGGACACAAGCTTAGTGCAGAGATTCACCGGGTTTCTGCCATGGTAGCTATCCATGCTTTAACATCTGCAGCTGAATGAATGTGTTGAGTGCACTTGGATCTTGAGAGGCCTGCTCCTCACTGGTGTGATGCTGGGATGCTGCAGTCCTTCCTATTATCACCATGCTTGAAATTTCAGCAATTGGGTCCAGGTCTGGCCAGCAGGTGGCAGCATGGGAGAAGGCAATATCAAAATGATCTTGTTTGAACATGACTTCAAAAGTTTCTAAAATGCAATTTTCTTCCTTCTTTCAACACTAAATCTGTTCAGTACAGTTTCTCTAATATTAAGATGCCAATATAAAGTAATGGGGATTCAGGATGCAGTCCTCACGATCAAGCATGTGGCCCAGCCTACTTTTATGTACAAGCTTCTTTCCTCTGAGATTAAATAGCTCTCTGTAAAATCTGAGTTGCAGCTAAGTGTGGGGGCAATTAGCATGTAGCAATAAACTCGGGTGCAGTTCACACTGGAGTTTATTGCTCCTGGGCGCAGTGTTTACATGTGCTCCTGGGACTACAGCATGTTAAGCTGGGGTGGAGCAGCCCCAGCTGGCAAGGTGGGGTCAGCCTGCTGGCCCAGAGCTTTTCCCTGTGGCTCAACAGGCAGAAGGGTTAGCTGGGGCCCATGGGTACTACAGTGAGGGGCTTGGTGGCAGGTGGCCTCTGCACTATAGCACCCTAGTGCCCCGGCCAGCCCCATCACTGTCCACACATGCGTTTTGCTGCATGTAACTACTCTGCTGTAGGATAGTACTTGTTCCAGACAGCACTATCCTACAGCAGACTTAATTAGTTTACTGTGCCCTAACATAGGTGCATGTATAGACGGTGATGCTTTACTGCGGAGCTAATTCACCAGCTCTGCAGTAAAGCACATAGGGTGCACCTACACATATGTCCAGGAATAGACAGTTGTACCTTGCCTCTCTGATTTTACTGTCTCAATGCAGAATTGGCAAAGTCTTGCTGGAGGTAAGTGTGGGTTGGGTTTCCCAAAAGTTTGAGGTAGCAGGGACGTGAGCTTTTGTAGCCTCTTGAAATAGCACTCTGCCAACAGGTTTCAGGGCCAAGCTCTAAGCTTCTGCACAGTGCTGCATGTGTTAATTCATATGAGTAACTGACTTGGTGAAGTTTGCTCATAGTCTGGAACCCCCCTGGCCTGTAAACTGTTATCATCCTCTCATCCTTGAACTTCTTGCACGTTACTGGTGTGACCCACTTTTTTTTGAGGGATGTGAGCCCTGTTTAAAGTTGGAGCTGTTGTTCAACTACCTCTCTGCCAAAGGCTGCAGATTCTGCCTTGCGGACAAAAGCTTATTGTCCTAAATTCCTTTTCTCAGGTGGAAAGAAGGTGATCATACATTTTATACAGGAGTCACCTGGTGATTATGTTCCCTTGGAAAAAATTGTCAAGAACCTTGGTATCTCTGCAAATGTGGAGGGTATGAAACCTCAGGTGAGGCACTTAGTTCTTCTAATGGTGGAAACTGAGCTGTTAAAATGAAGGAATTGGCTATGGTAAAAGTTCCCTAAACTTTACCTAGTGACATTTAAAGTGACCATAATGTTGTGCCAACACAGCAAACTAACTGTCCTTCTGTTACCTGCATAAGGATTATCCTGTAAAGCCTTGTAAAGTGGGGTTTCTGACCACGGCAATTAGAAAAAGTCTCTTCAGCTTACGTATGCAAGAATAGCAGCAGTAACTTTTATAACTTTTGGAGGTGGCAGTAGTCTTGCTGTGACTCAGACATACTATTGCATGGTGCAGTCAGTAGCTGGCAGCACTGGTCTCAGCCTTTTCTGTTTATGTGACAGATGTGTGACTGTCTTCTCTGGCTAACACCTGCATCCTATGGCTTGAGTGCTCTTTAGTCTGTAACTCCATTCTGGGTCTTCAAGCACTGTTTGAGTTAAATAGGTTTGTGAAGGCTTGCAGATGGAACAGACCTCTGAACACTTTTAAAATGAATGCAGTACCTCAACATAGGCATTGGTAACTCACCCTGTTGAACAAGCAATTCATCTTCTGCCAGTACAGAACCTCAGGAAAGCGATAATGGTAGGAGCTCTCTTCAGTGATATTTTCCCAAGGTGAGTAGTTGGAGTGAAGAGCCTGGGCTCCATATGAATTGTTTTACAGCTGAACAAATTTATGGAAACAAGGTTCTTGTCCTTGGCTCATCTGCTCAGCAGGCCATTGGTTTGGAGGCTCTTTTGCTGTGTGGGAGTCATGACTCTGTCACAGTCCTGTGGAAGTAGGGGACGTACTCTGCCCATGTGAATTATTGCAGGGAGGCCAGGTTGCAGCATTCCTTC
>NW_005841851.1:4155675-4175896 GCF_000455745.1 Alligator sinensis
TCTGGTTGATTGGATGGACTCTTCCTGTGCAGAAATCTTGGCATTTTGCAAGGTTGATATCTATCTGAAGGAGGCCCTGGCTTTGCTCTCCCTTGAGAAAAATCAATTTCTTTGCAAAGCTAGGTCACAAGCTTGGCAGCATCCTCTTCTTAACCCTCCTGATTCTGCCGGGTGCGGTGTTTATAAACCAGCAAGGGCTGGAAAGGATGAGGAGACCAGACCCTTTGTAATCATCCTGATATATTGTATTAAAGTAATTCCATCTTGTATCACCAAGAGGTGCCTCTGTCTGCACGGTGGCACCTAAGCAGATATGTGATCATTGATCAAAGATTAATTGAACTACCATGGACAAGTTGGTCTCACATTCCTTCTGCCCACACTTCCAGTTTTCAGTGAACTCCAATAGGGCCTTAGCAGACACTTGCCAATCATTTGTAGACTGGAAAGGAAGCAATGACTGTAGAAACCTCTTTGTCTGTGATGCTTATGTCAAGGAAGCGTGATGTGGGCAGGATTAAGGTTTCTTTGCCATTTGCTCCTGCCTGCAAGGTCTGTTAATCATTCCTGATCTCTGAGGCACTGGATATTGCCTACTCTTGGCTTTATTCAGCCCCTTCTGTGTATAGTAGGTAGTGGTTGAGCTGAGGAACAGCCTTACAAAACAAGCCATAGCTGCAGATTAAAAGCAGTACTGTTGCAATAACATCTCATACGTGCTGAAGCAAGGTTTTTCTAAATTTAAAGAGGAGAGAAATAACAGCTTGTCATGAACTTTGCGT
Source organism: Alligator sinensis (assembly GCF_000455745.1). Taxonomy (NCBI): domain Eukaryota; kingdom Metazoa; phylum Chordata; order Crocodylia; family Alligatoridae; genus Alligator; species Alligator sinensis. The sequence continues at coordinate 4,156,458 of NW_005841851.1, forward strand.
GCAGAATCTCTTCCTCCCACCCTACAACCTGCAGTATGTGTAAATAACAACTCATGGGCTCCCCATTAATCTCGCAAATGTCATTCTCATAAACGAGGGGAAATATTTTCCATGTCATCCTCCTTAGATCCTCGCTTGCACAGTAATGGTTTTTAAAATATTTATATACCGCTTCTGAAGTTGGAGGGAATGCCATGAGACAATCAAACTTTGTGTGTCTGCTATTGAATGTAATGAAAACAATATTGTGCATGGGGTAAAATGGGGGAAGAGAACAAAACACAGAAAGTAGCTGGTTTCCTACTCGGGAATCATTTCAAACTGGCTAACCTGGTTGCTTTTTCCATGACAGTTCTTGTGTGCAGTGCAGGGAAAAGCTGCTGCTAAATATGGGGTTTGGGGAGCAAAGGTTTGGGGTAACACTAAACTTGGAGAGTGAATATCAAAATTCAGGATCAGACTGTTTCTTGGGCCTGGTAGTGGATCCCTCCCAAAGCGTAAGGATGGATGGCTAGTGTGAACTTGATGCTGATCTCTGCAAATCTCCCTTCTACTCTGGGATTCACTTCTCCACATGCCTGGAGGTGTAACTTGAAAGGGAACACATCCCCTAGCAGGAAGAAACCTTCAAAGACTTGGCACTAGCCTGACTCTTCTTCCCGCAGTGCAAGTACTCCTAGTATTCCCACAGTTAGCTCACATCTCAGGGGCTCCTCAGACCCTCACTGGGGGTGTGGGGAGGGATGCATGTGTTGCTGCAGGTTAAGGCCCCCTTTTCTCACCTTTCTTGGTAAAGAGGGTTGCCTGGTGGTGCCTCAAGGGCTGTTCTGTTTTTGCTTCTTCACTAAAAATGGCTGTGATAGGGCCTCTGTTGTTCCAGCCTCATCTAAGATGAGACAGCTGGTTACAGCTCCCTCTGGCACTAAGCAGCAGTGCTGTGTCCTTCAAGGGGTTAACATGATATTCTGCCATTCCCCTTTGGGCAACTATTGGGGTTTGCTGAAGTTGGTACTAGTGCAGACAGTGAAGCAGTTAAGCTTGTACAGCAAGGGTGGGGATAACCTGGCACCTTCCTCAGAGCTGCTTCTCAAACCCTTTGATAGGGAGGAACCTGTGATCAGCCTCGGGTACCAGGAGTGGCAGCAGCTTGCCCAGAATGACAAATCGGCAGAAAACAGGGAGTAGTGAATCCTTGTAACTGCTTCTGGAGGTGGGCTTAGTTCCTGGTTCCCTTCTGGCTCCCAGAAAACACTCTCCCGTGCATTTCATTCCCTCATCTTGGGCACTACAGAGGATTCCTTCAGGCTCCCACCAGTCCTCATGCCAGCCTCTTTCTGCTGCCTCTGCCTGGAAGAACTGGACAGCAAGATTCACTGTCACCTCACTCCTCAATGTCCATGGGTCACTGAGCCAGTGCCAAAGTTTGATTTGCTTTGGGAATGGAGTGCACGGGGATGCAGTTTGTCTGTTAGTAAGCAGCTTTTGGGGGTTTCCATAGCATTAGCCTATTGCAGCAGGGCTTTTAAATTGCTAGTAATATTCCTACCATCTAGAATATAAGGTCAGGGTATAACCTGTTGAGATAAAAACCTTTTGGTTGCAGATAATGTGAGTGAAGGGAGGAAGCATCCAGCAATATGCTACAGAGGCACTAGAGTTTTGCTGCCATCTAAGAATCTCAGCACACCTGACTGCTAAGCCAGTCTCTCAGTGCCCTTTCACCATCGGCAGCTGGCTGGGAATAATATACAATGGCTCCATTCACCTTTCCTCATTCTGTCCTGTGGCTTTGTAAGGTGAAACTCCCTGGAGGTGCTCTCATTGCTATCCCTGCTTTTTTCTGGGTGAACAACGGCCTTAGCATAGCAACATCCACAGAGCTCTTGGCTAATGGAGGAAGGTATTCTTAGGGTAAGAAGTGGACATCATCACACCAAAGAAGATCAGCTGTGGTGGGACATGTTCTGCCACAGCTGATCTGCTTTATTGGACAACACACCCATTGCCCCTTTTCCTGCGGGGGAACCCCTGGCTGTTGTGGGAGAAGGAGCCATGTGGCCCCTTGCCTGGGGATTTCCTGGGTCCCTTGCTGCCCTGCACTGGATCCTGTGCTGACCCATGCCTCATGTGGAGGCACAGGTCTGTCTGGGTTCTGGCACAGGGCAGTGAGGCATCCCCAGTGCTCCATGCCTCTTTGCAGGGACCTGTACATGCTTTCTCTGCTTAGAGGTGCACCCCAGGCAGCTTTGTAAATGGGGAAACACAAGCACGTGCTCTGGGGGCTTGATGGGCCCGATCCTACCTGGGGTTCACAGGATTGGGCCCTTCAAGCCCTCAAAGCATTTATCAGGGGTGACAGGAGACTGTGGGCAGCACTGGGCTGCCTACACTCTGTCATTGCAGAGCAAATAGACATCATCCACAAGAAAGCGGCACAATTTATTAGTACCTTTTGTCATGCCACATTGGGTAAGGACTAGTTGTGCAGAATTTTTACCTCCATAACAATTTTTATTGTTATGCAACATCTGTTTCTACTCTTCGGTTCATAGAGGTACCAATGGGGTTAAGACAATGTTGAGGTTTGTGTGGGATTGTAAAAGCAGGGTGTGCTCGCTTGTCTGCAATGCTTGGTTGTGTTGGCACAGACACAGGCTGACAGATGGAAAGATTCTTCTGCAGGTGGGAGGCTTAATAAACTTGCCTGAAAAATAAAGAAGTAACTTCCATGTGCTGTAATAACTTGGAACAAAACCTTCCCAGACATGTCTTAATCATCCCGGTAACTATGGCATGTGCCAGAATTGCTAATGGCACATTTCTGCAAAATCATTATGCTCTGAAGTAATTAAACTGTCAAGCAGACAAACTCCCACCTGACCTCAGTGTGCTTCTCAAGCGCTTCCTTTGGTTTGGTACATGGATAATGTTGTTTCTGGTCTGAATTAGTTAATGCTAAGTGGCTGCTGGTACTGCATAGCAACCAAATGAGTCTTTGGAGAGGCAAATTCCTGCTATACCCCTTCTAAGCCCTTTAATGGATAGGTAAAGAATCTCAAAGCACCAATGCAGCCAGAGTGGTGACCTCCTGTGTTTGTTACCGCTGCCTGCAATAAACTTGCCCTACTGTAATCATAGCCCCATTTTTGTCTGATAACCCAATCGCTGACCAATGTGAATAAAGGCCACTATTGTAACTACAGCGATGCACCTTGTTACGATTGCTCATGGCAGCACATAGCGTACATGGAAGTAAGAATCCTCTGAATATGAGGACTCTGACAAGGGTAAAGTCTAATGCTTCAGCTCCAGTACTTGTATTTTTTTTTTGTTAGGCTTCTGCACTAAACAGGGGCCAGTGCCTAAGTTTGTAAGTATAACCCACTCACTACAGAGTGTCTCTTCTGTGCACAACTCCTATTAATGATGAGGTATGTAGGAGAAATGGTAGACCCTACGCCACCACAGGTGCTGCGAGCCATGCATAAGCTCTCCTCCTTTAGAGCTTTCAAGTAAATGAATTGGTGCATTGGATCTGATCATTAGCTTACAGACAAAATTCACATTGCCAGGTAAAGCTAACGCACAAGCTTATCTCCCCAAGGATTCATTCAATGCCAATAGACTAACCTGTCAAATAGTAGGGTACTTCAGTGAAACACTTATCCCCTGAGAGTATAGGTGAAGCTGCTACTGGGAATCTCTTCATTTCCTTCCATAGTCCTTCATGATTTAATGAAGTATGAGGGTGTTTATGTTTCCTCCATTTTAACCCAATGGCTTTAAATGTGAAGACTGTTCCAAGCATTTTGAGAGATTATGGCAGTTTATTCGGCTAATAAAGCTTGCTTACTACATGGACACTTTAACATGAAAAATAGAAACTTTAACAATACTGACATTGGACATGTAACAGTCACATAAAATTAGAATTTAGTTAATCAAAGCTTTTTTTCGTTATGTGTTAAGTAGAGTGTAAAGGAATCAACAGTTTGCTTTGATATCTGATAAGCTAAGCATTACCAAATGCTATTAAAAAGAATTAAGAACTTGCTTTCCAGTGGTATATATGCCAAAAATAAATATTTTTGGAAAAGAATGCTTGCATCCTACATAAAGGATCAAAAAACTTCAGATACCTGTTACCCTTAAATTAGAACATTCATTAAAGAAAGCAATCTGAAATTGCTTCTATAGATAAATGCCTGAGTAATTGGCTGCAGTGTGATTTATTTATTTATTTATAAAAAATGAACAAGATGTACATTTTCAAAGTGTAAATATTTAAAAGTAGCTTATGGCAAAATTAAAAGGCACGGAATTAATTTTGTTCTTGGGTAAGTGTTTTGCTGTTTACATTAAGCAACAAGTCTGTTCTGCTAAAATATCCTAAATATATACTCTTAATGCAAGAATATGTCTCCTCTTAAATATATTTCTGAATGGAGGTACCCACGGTAGTCTGAATATGGCAATAGACTTTAGACTTTTAATTATGATTTTTTTCTAGCAACCTCTATATCACTTTGTTAAGATAATGTTAAACTTGCTCATTTGAGCAAAATAACTCAAGTGCAAAACAAGGGGTTCAGCGTGGCTTATATGTCAGCAGCTGGTAAGCATTTTAACATACAGATCACCTTGTAAAATATCAAGACAAATTACAACCTCTTACAACAAAGCAGTCGTCAAGGTGCAAATGGACAGTGTTACACAGACAGCAAGTAAGTTTAACTATCTCTACCCTGAATTTTGGAGAAGTGCACCAGAAACTGAATCAGAATATTGGAAAATAGCGAGCTCAGTGAACAGTCTCAGACAGGCTTACCGAACCTCCCAAGGCTAATTTGAGTGTAGGACATACTAAAATGAATACTCCTTGCTGAAAAATAGATCTACTTATCTTTTTTTTTAAATAGCTAGTCTTTGTAACCCTGATGTGGTATCTTAATAACAGTCAGGATGTCATTGGAAACAGTCATTTCTCTCCTGGAGTGTACTGTCACTCTCAATGCAGCCCAGCTGTCAATGCTGAGAAGCCTGCACACATTCCAGCCGAACCACGAAAGCCCGACAGCCGTGGGCTTTTTAAAATTCTGACCACAGTAGCTGCACCATTAACCTTGGCTGTGACTGAACAGGAAAACATCAGGCACATCATTGGCAAGAACTGTTCAGTATGTAGCCAGACCAGTTGAATTTTGTTTTCTGTTGTAGACTGTGCGTCTAAGCGTTATCTTCAGCACAAATGTTCTCTTTGGCTACCAGACTCTGCATTTTTCGGCAGGGTGCATGGTGGTGCCCTTTTTACAGTGGAATGCCTCAGAGAAGGCTTCAAAGTTTTGCAAAGATCCCATCACCCTGAACAAAGAGAAAGAAAAATGTTTTCTTTGCATCCAGGTAGGAGAGAGAGTCCAGAGGTAAGGACAGTAATAAAGCCTGTACTAAAGTGAGTCAGAGCCAGATGACTGCAATAAGACCACAAACTCTGCAGATAATCAGTAAGAGATGGTCTCTTCCCTGGTGTCTAAGGCTAGGATCTTGCCAATAGCTGTGTGGAGCCTGATTGCAGCTCCATGGGGCTCATTGGGTCCCTCTGTACCCTGGATCATTGCAGGATTGAGACCTCATGCAAGAAGCAGCATTCGGTTTTCTGTCTCAGTGGCTTGACTAATGCTAGGACCAAGACCAGATCTGCAGGGGAAGTGGAGTGAGGCACCAAGGCAATTCTTTAGCAAGGATTTGGGTAGAATTTATAGCACTGGGAACTTATGGAAGCCTCTCATCCAGATTCTGCTCAGGATGAGGTTGGCTTCACGTTGGTACCATGCAGGAAGGAATTTTATGCTGCCATTATTGCACTACCTGTTCCATAAAGTATAAGCATCTCCCTCTGGTGCTTGCAAGGCGCAGGTATCCAGTCAGCCTGGATGGGTCAACACCTGGACTTGCATGCGTCCCAGTGAAATGCAGGGAGTTCCCAGCAGAATTGTAATTTCCTCCTTGCTACCTCCTTTACTTCCACAATTCCTCCCTACATGTGGGCACCTGCCCTGCCACTGCTGCCGCTAGGGCACAAAGCCAGCATCTCCAATTTTCATTAAAATGATGCATTTACTATCAAGGACTACATTTGGGGGCTAATTGGAGAAAAAGTAACATGGGTGTTGCAGTTTGGTTTATGACTGAATAAGAGAAGGCCTAAGCAGGGGCACAGTCCATTGTGCAACAGCATTATAAGCTCTGATGGGCCCTAGATGTGTATGCCTTACAGGAGCAGCCTAGCTGGGTAAAAGAACATGTTTCTTTTCAGGAGCGTCAGAGGTGGTAGGATTCTCCATAGAGCCAATTAGTTTTATTGTGTTTAATCACTAGAACGTGGCCCCTTCTTCCAGTATACTGAAGTGATGGGCTGGATCAAAAGGTAAGTCCATCTAAGTTATTAAAACCCACCTGTATTTCAAAGGGCTGTGGACATCTGTCTTAATGGACTGGCTAGCATATTCTGGCCTGTAGGAACCACACCATACCTAGAGAAGGAAGAGAATTAACCACTCATGGGCCAACATGTAGCTAAACTGGAGCAAGCAATTGCAACTCGAGTGGCTCAGGGGTGCACCTAATTATACTAGGGTGGGGATTGCAACTTGGAATGCATAAGCCCAGAATGGCTTTTGCTGCTTACACGTATATTATACATTTGTTATCACACTCCAGATGATGTAAATGCCTTTTGCAGGAGAGGTTGCTACTTCTCCTGAACACCTCTCCCTTTTCCTGGATTAGTTCTAAAGGTTTTTTTCTAAGAACCATCCTAACTTTTCACTACAAACTCAGTTTGAGTTATTTTCTACTTTGGGCTGAGAAGGAGGTGGAAGAGAATATGAATTCCTACTAGCCTGTTCACAGGTAGCCTCAGCTTCTTGGATCTAGGATCTGTTGCTTTAGACTAGATATTTTGGCTCTTGAATGATGATATTACATCATCATGCCTCAAAGACCGCAATTTTACTTCAGAGATTCCCACTAAAAATCACTAAATAACTCTCCCTGGTAAGCTCAGTCTTTTGTCCTCTCTGCCGTAACAATCAAGCCCTCCTATGCATTTGTTCTGAGGGACACCCTGTTGATAAGTGTTGTCAGGAAGTGGCAGCTTCCTACTGGACATGGGGCCTGTGGATAGTCCAGTGTTTTTTGTGACCATAAACTTTGGCAATTCATCATATAATTTCTGTGTGTCATGTAACAGGAAGAATCGAGAGGTTCCTACCTGGGCGAAATTCACAAAGAAAAGCTGTTTATGAGTCAGATTAAGCCCAGGCAATTTTGGCTCCTTCCCTTCTCGCTCCAACCATTTTAAATAGGCCTAAAAAATGACCAGAGGTTAATTTAGCAAAAAGCCTACTCATTCAAACATGCTGAATACTTTGAACCTCCCTGTTCACACAGCCAGAACATTCTCATTCCCCTTCTGTTTCCCCTTGGGCACTTTCACAGTCAGTTGTATTACAAAGGAACAATTTACAAGGAACCTTTCATCTTAGGGTGTTTCACAGACTTTGCTTTTTGTACATCAGCTCAGTAGCAGCTTTACATGCCACGTGCAAAATGGAGTCATCACTGTGCTGGAACAGTGGTTCAGTAGTAGGTTACAAGACTATTTAGGAAACCAGAAAAATACCCGATCCAAATGAATATGCAGGTGGAATTTAGGGTCACAGCATGTAATTATCTAACTGCTTGCTTGGGTAGAATCTGGGTTAATAGCTCTGCTCTTGTCAAGCACGACCTGTTACAGTGATCATGAGTAATCAGGAGCTTTGCTTTGAGGTGTTTCAGGAAGATGGCACTCTACCCCCTTTTCCCTTCTCCCCCCTCCTCCCTTGCACAGCTCCCAGTTCAGCTGTTGTTTCACTGTACAGTCCTCAGCAAACACGAAAGATAAATGTGGGGCACTGCTACTGAAAAGTCCTTATTAAACTACATCTGATAATCTGCATGACATCAATGTAGACATCTTGAACTGCACACCACTGATTGTGAAGTAAAAACACTAGGATAGTGGCAATGTGCCTTAGATGACCTCTGCATGAACATAGAGCTGAAAGGGAAGCAGAGAGTTAAATCTCCTCCATGTATCTATACTGATCATTTCTGTCTCTTCTGATAAATGCTTATAAAATAGCAGATAATAACCTGGCACAAAGTTAAATCCATTACCTGTTACTATTACATGTTAATTGGCCAATTTTCTTTTTTTAGGTCTATTGACATAATGGAGACAAGTTAATGAGTTTCATGCAAGTTAATTCTGAACACTGTATTACCTTATCTTCACCCTCACTTTGGTAATACCTCCAAAAAACTTTCAAGGCACAATTAAGTGTGGAAATACACTTATTCCATGCCATAAAATTACAGAATATAGACTAGTAATGGCTCCCATGCATAATCTCCCACGTTTAAAGCATATTCCAGAGTAAAGGAAATGGTACATTTTAGTAGCATCCACAGTAGTCAATCCACTTGTACTTTTGTATGTCAGAGTTACACAAATGTGTCAAACCACACTCCTTCCTGTCCCAGGTACCAGGGACAGAAGTATATCCCATACCACAACAGCCCAAAAATGTTTTTTGGGAATGGTTACATTCCACACCTGGACAGAGAAGCAGCATCTGCATTGGTGAATATGGCATTTTGATCACACAGCATCTGATCAAGTGAACTTGGGCTCAGGAATGCTCATGATATACATCTCTGATTTAATTATTCTACAAAGGTGCAAATCTACTTTGCCTTCATTCTGATCTGCAGACATTTTGTGTAAGAACCTGATAGGTTAGAGATGCTTCTCTTCCTGATGCAACCAGGCTCCCGGCTACAGCAGGAGGTTTGAGCAAGATATAGAATGAGGTACCTAATGTACCCAGAGAAGTGAGTGCTATCCTTATTGTGCTCAGTAGCAACATGGAAAATGAGCAGCAATGGGATGGAAAAAAACTTCATTATCATTGATTTAAAGGTTAGAAGACATGCGAAAAAGAAGCTTCAGAAAAGGCTTAGTATAGCTTAGGATTGGATTCAGCTGTGACATGGGGTGCAGAGGTTTCTGTAGATAGGTTGCTTTCCTCTTGAGCCAGCACATCCTTTCTCTATCAAATCCCCCTGATGCTGATCTGACATGTCACTAAGCTTAAAAACTTAAAGTGTAAGGGAAATGAACTTGGAAGAAGGTGGCTGCACTGCTAAAAACCCATCATCAAGTCATATTGCGGGGAAGCTAACAGTCTGCTGCCAGATAGGATTTGATTTGACAAGCAGTTTGAAGCTACAGCAACAATCTTGGTGCAAGTGACTTTGGGGAAAATCGCTCATCTTTTTTTCTACATGGATCTATGCCTGCTTTTTATTTCATATTTTGTACGGCACCTAGCACAGCAGTGCCCAGGATTGTGGTTTTGGTCTATACGGCATTGCAGTACATGTTATGATGGTGGTAGGGGTGATGGTAGCTGCAGTCCTGATTTTGCAATTGGAGCCACATGGGCACAAGGGATTCCTTGCATCAGTCATTTATATAGTGTTACACAAGGCTGTCCATTGACTTGTATGAATCAGGATGCATTGGGAAGGTAGGCAGCTTCTTGCTAGAGTCCAGGTGACATACCTGTAGCTCTTAACACATCCTAACAATAAAAGTAAGGGACAAGCCAGTTTCTCATTTTATTACCAGTAATGACTCATTACTTCTTTGAAAATTACCTTGTAAGCCTGTCGAACTCCTCCATTATCTGCAATGTTTTCTCCCAGTGTGCTTATCCCACTGACCTGTAATACACAATTAATTTGATTACCATATTTGTTTGTAATACCAGAAGGAAGTCAACTGAATAGCAATAGAAGCACTGTGTTTATTACTGAGATAGGGCCCCCTCTGGGGTGGAAGGTAGCACAAATACTGCACTGGGAGTGAGGAAAAGGAAAATCTGAAAGGAAATAATACCCCAGATCACTGGAACAGCAGGGTTTTCCAAAACGGCAACCAGGACAGGAAGAGAGCAAGAGCAAATGCAGGCTGATAGAGTTATGTCCTTCAGTAGGCACTTAACAAGTGAGTTTTTTTTCATGTGCAGCCCGCAAGAGTGGCAGGAAGCATCAGCACACATACCCAACAGCTAGTAATACCTGAGAGCTGAAGACTAATCTGTTATTACTGTATCAGGTGTCTATATCAGGTAAATCTTGTTGGTCTTTTAGCCTACTCTGGTGTCCTCTGGTTAAGAAGCAGACTTTCTCTGTTGTACTTCTAGGTCACCCATCAGTTTGATATCTGGTCTTTCCTGTTCACAGAGTACAAGAGCCCTCTACCTACAGCCTCTCTCCTTACAGCTGCTCTCACATTAGAAATGATGTAGCTAAAGGAACTGCTTTTAAAGGCCATCACCTGGGCTGGGCCCAGAGGTCCTGGGGGTCATGGGGTGGGGAGGGAGGTGCCCTCATGTAGACAAACAAGAGTGTGTGTTTTTGCTGATTTTAGTTTTACTCTTCTTTGAGCCTGGAGGGCTAATCAGGGGCATAATTAAAGAAGAAAACATCTCTTTTTAATATAAATCTTTACATTTTATTCATGCAAGGCTGCTTCCTTTGCAAAGCATTGTGGGGGATGAAAAGATATAAAATGGTTGGCCCCAAGGCCGTTATTGCCATTTAAGCTGGGGGTATGGTTAAGGAAGGGTTTCTGTAGGGAAGAAGGTTTCTGAGGGCTAGGATTAGACTGTGTGTCTGTGGGAGCTTTCACATTTTTCTTTAAACATCTGTGTTTCTTTGCTCTTTCCACATTCTCAGCAAAACTGTTTCCACCCTGAATTTTGGGGGCAGTCTTTTCAGAGCTGCTGCTGGACAGCTGAAAAGCATTTTACCATATCACTGTCCTTAGGCTTACCTGATCCTTTCTAAATCCCTTCTTTGATACAGTGAGAACTGGCCATAAAAAATAAGCACGCTTTATAAAGCTCTGCACAAGTAGGAATCGCTCTTCTTTTATTATCAAGATGGAGTATGCGTGTCTTATCTCCTATTTCCTTAATGCAAACTACCTTGGCTGCTTTACAGCTAGTAGCTTTGGAGGAAAATGAAAATGTAAAGTAAAATTAAGACTTGGATAGAGCCATTACTGTTGTGAGCAGCTGGGTGGGAGGAAGGTCAGAGACTTACTTGCTGACTGGATTGTGGAATTTCAATGAGGTGCCTGAGGCTGTACTGCTCGCCAGCCTACAGCAGGACTCTGTCCCACTACTTAATTTCTAAATGCAGCCTTTCTGCGGAGTGTACTCACATTCTGTCTTCCAGCCAGCTCCCACGTGTAATTTCCATACTGGTAGACCATACAGCGAGATTGCTCCTTAAAATGCATGGCTGAGAAATTGCTCCACCAGTCAAACATATTTCCATCTTTGTCAAAGTTCCTGCCTGTTCACAAAACCAGAAAAAGGGGAAAAGACTTGTTTCAGGGGGTCGAGGTTTGCATGTCCACTGCCCCAAATCAGCTGCCTTTTAAGTAGTTGCTTCTCAGTTCCAATACAGACACTTACTAGTTTAAGTAGAGCAGCGTTTCTCAACCTGTGGGTTGGGACCCAAAAGTGGGTCGCAAGAATATATGAAAGAGCCATGAATAAACTTTAAAATGGATCAACACACTTTAAAAATGAATTCTCCTATAAAAGAGAAAAATTTGGGAAACCATGGCTTTTCCCTTGTGGCTGGCAGTTACAGCCTGCAAGGGGCTGCTTGGGGCTCCCCATGCCCCACACATGCACCTCCTGCCCCACACTGCGGGGGTTGGAGCCTGGGGGCAGCGGGTCAGGAGTGAGGGGCCACTGGGTCGGGACTGGCCAAAGATGTTTACAGATGGGTCCTGGTACAAAAAAGGTTGAGAACCATGGACTTAGAGCAACCACTAATCTATGTAGTAACTCATTCCCTCTCAATAGCATTCCTATCTGTTTCACCTATTGATGTGTTCTTTAGTTTGAGTGTAAACTCTTTGGGCCAGATCTTCTCTCTCCCTGTGTTACTGCCCCATGCCCAACATACTATAGCTCTGTTTCTAGTTGCAGCTTTAGGCATTTCTGTAATTCCGGTAATAATATGCACACAATTCCTCAACTCCCTGTAAACAAAAACATGCTATACCCGCTTTACAGATGAGGAAACTGAGGGTTAGTGACACTGTCAAAGCCACAAAGGGAGAAAAGCAATAATAAAATTCTTCCTAGTCTGTTGCTCAGAAATGCCTTGTATTCATTACAGATCTGGATTCCTGAAGCTACAGCAGGAGTCTTATCTATAAATTAAATAGACTCCATCAGGTTAAAAACCAGAAACAATAATATCTAGGTGTAAGAAATTACTTGTAACTAAAATATATCAGAATCAACTTTCCATGTCCTCAACTATTCTAGGTTCCTCTCTATGATAATGGCAAGATCAATTCACCTTTAAGCATTTAGGTGAAAAAACACACCCCCACGGAGTGAGAACTCTGCATGCTGCTGCTCTACCACAGGAACTGACATTGCACATTCGGTTTGACATCGAGACAACAGGCAGCCCGGTGCTGACAGTGTTTCTGATCTTTCAGTGCTGCAGAAATAACAGGTTTTCCCAAGGATTCCCATTACATTAATTAATTTGTTTTAAACTTGGTTATTCTCATTGCCTCTGCCAAGTTCAAAGAGCATTCACTCCAACTCACACATCGGCAGTGTGTTGTTGGTGTGTGTGTTCACACATAGAAACATGCATGTACACTCAGTTTTATCAGCACAGCCAATGCTGACGGGCTGTTACCAGATGCATTTGGTTTCCCACAGGGTGATCAGTGAACCTGTAAAAGGGGTATTTTGCACAGATAGATACATAGGTTTTCAGCCTCATCTCACCATTGTCATCAAAACCGTGAGTAATTTCATGCCCAATTACCATCCCAATCCCTCCAAAGTTTAATGCTTGTGGCTGGGGTTTACTTAAGATGGGAGGCTGCAGAATCCCAGCTGGAAAGACTGTGTTTACTAAAGAAGGGAGGCTGCAGAATCCCAGCTGGAAAGACTGCAAAGAGAGAGAGAGAGAGAGAGAAACAGGTTCAGACCATTTCATTTTTGAGTATGTATCTGATAGATCAGCCACAGGCACCCAATCTTCAGGATGTGTGTGGAGGATCTAAACGGAAAATAATGTAAGTGGGAGAGGAACGTTTCCTTTGTCTGTTGCCTGGTTTATGTTCGGTTAGGCATCTCATCGTACCCCTAAATCAGACATCAAGTCTTGTCATATGAAATAAGTTCTGTCTCTTGGACTGGACAGGGAGCAATTCTTAAAGGTTTAGTTGATAAAATGTGCAACTATAAAACCTCCCATTTGAGAACCCTTCTGTCTTAGTTATTTTAGTTGTACATCTCTTGTCTGAGAGAGTGCAGATGCAATAAAAAGCTTATAGAAATATACCATATTTGTTCTTATTTGTTCTTAGTCAAGCTGAAATATCTGTCTTGCCAGACTGCCCAAGCCCTATGTACAACCTGATGTCTGAAAAGCAGCCTGGCTCTTCATCTGCCCCTGAAAGGAGAGAGTCAACAGTCAGAGCTAGTGTTGGTCAAAAAAGTGGAACTGATTTTCATGGAAACCTTCAGAATTGGTTTTGTTTTGAAATGCTTGAAGTGATCCATTTTACTGGTATTTTTTTAGAACAGTTGACAAAAAAAAATCCCTTTTTGAGTTGAAATAAAAATATTGTAATATGGAAATAAAATATTAAAGTAGTATTGAAAAGAGGCACTTTATTTTCCTGAAATGCCAAACATTTGTTAATTCTCAGTACTTTGCAAAGAATTGTATTGGGGGGGGGGAGAAGGGGCCAGTTTTTGACAGCTCCCTCCAACTCCCTTCTTAAAAATGGAGTGGTTCTCACTGCACAGCTGAAAATGCTTTTAATAATGCACGAGGCAGAATGGATTCTGCATCCCCTTCTCACAGCTCTGCTGGACTTTATGGGACTGCGATGGTAGTTAAAATTTTATATTTGTCAATAAAGGCAACAGAGCTGACTGAGGCGCACAGAAGACACCCTTGGAATTACTGTTGCATGTGATTTTTGGCTCACCTGCTGTCCTGATGAACTATGTTCAGTTTGTATCTTGCAGCCAGTTTATGGGGGAACTAATGGACATTTTATTGCTTTATTTTTGTTACTAGAAAGGTTAGCAACCACATGCAGCCTACAAACAACACTGAAGCTCAGTGTTTAAAACCTACCTAATAGGAATTTCTACTGTGTATCAACTATGCTTTGGATGAAAACTCTGGGGAAAAAAATAGTTTTGGCCTCCCCCACCCTACTAACACAAGTCTAATATATAGACTGCAGAATTTATTCTTCCTCCCATGCATTAAAGATGAGACTCAAACAAACGTCAAGCAGGAATTAAGGTCTGAAAACAAGGCCCTTCTAAGAAGATCCTGTCCAACAAGTGAAACAAATTGAAATGATATATAATAAATACTCTTGTAGAGAGAGAGCCCAAGGCTGTTGTCTGCAATGAAAAGAGCAGTTATCCAGCCAGATTTTTTGTTTAGGGCATCAAAAAACCTACCAAAAATGTAAAAGTGACAAAAGTATTCTACAGTAGATGTTTCTCAGAGGATCTTCTCTTTCAGAAGTCAGGACAAAATCCTGGACAGTGTGTAACCCTCCCACGTCAGACTGACGGCAACGTAATGTCCCCAGAGGACCTCCCAGGGTCTCTGGGGTTTTTTTCCTGCTGGGGAAAAAGCTCTGGTTTGAGGCAGGGCTTCTGTGGTGGAGATGATTAGAGATAAATCCCACCGTGCTAACCATCTGAGGAGAAAGCTGTATGCCATGTTTTCCATTAGGTCTTTTTAATGTCTCCTCTAATTCACAAAGCAAGCCTTAAGGAGAGGACAGGAAATAATATGAACTACAGTGAAGTCACACAGATAAAAGCAGATAAAAGGCAATCCCGAGGATCTCTGCATTTGTATTGGCCACAGTTACAGTTGGGAGGAACAGACCCAAGTGACTGCTTTGTGTTCCATTTCCCTGGAGAAAGAAAAAATGGAAACCTAAAAGAGGGGCTGTTTTCTATCACACAATTAACGGCAGATGTGCCTATTAGGATAGAGTCTTTTAATAAATCAAAAGGATGATGTCAACCTCCTCGTCTCACTCCTGGTTTAATTCCTATTCTGTTTCAACCTACAGCTTGTAGAGTTAGACCCCTCCAATTAGCTGAGCAGTTCACTGCAAGAGATGGAAATGGAAGTATAGGACAGTCTCAAGGACATCAAGGCACCCAAATAGGTGCCTGCTGGTTTGCTGAGGTCCACATCATTGTGGTGAGACTGGCATGCACAATGTGGTCAGTTGAGGGCATAACCCTATTCTTTAGGGGTAGGGAATATTCAGACTTTGGAGGCAATGGGGAACAAGGGAACATGTAACTATAAAAGTGATGGGCAATGGAAATAAAAAGGGCAGCATCTAGTGTACTCAAAGGGATTGTGAAGGGACACAGAAGCAAGGGAGGTTAAGTCAAATGGAAGATTTGTAGTTGATGATGTGAAAGTGACCTAGCACATGAGTGTGCCAGATGCTTGTGCCTTGTGCTGCTGAGTTTGCTTTCCACTTTCTTTTTTTGTGTTTGTTTTTACTTATACACATAGAAGAGAGGCCTGAGTCTTTACCCCAGAAACATGAGCAAGTTGAGAGGCTGTGCACTTAACAGCCACATACTTCAGGGTGAAGACTGTCTCTTTGGATCTGTGGACAGTTTGGCACAATGGTTCTTCCAGGCCCTTTGCAATACAAAAAGGCTGCTGACACACATGGGAAAAAATTAAACAAAACGACGCTTTACTTTCAGCTTGGCATACCCCTGCACCAAGCGCAGTGCATGCCCAGAAGAGGAACCACACCAGTCTGACCCAGCTCATCCAGCATCTGTACAGATCTCATGCTTCAGCAGGGCTTTTTGACACTTCTTTCTAATAGCTAATTGAGTCAATTATTAGATTAAAGTGCCAAAAAGCACCATTTGCTCTTCGAGTAAAGTGCTGTTTTGGTTTTTTTTCTACATCTGTCAGCACCCATAATGAATACTAATGAAAAATATTTGCCACCACCTTTCTAGGAGGATCAGAGTTCAATAAAGAATGCCAATTCTGCAGCTACACATCCAGAGGCTCATGTTAAGCCATGTTTCTCACCTTTTGTGTGAGAGAATTTTTCTTTTTTTTTAGTTTCAAATTTACTACCTACTAATTTCAATTTATCATCCTTATTTCTTGCATTGTGAGAGGGAGTTAATAATAAACCCCTATCTACTTTTTCTTCACCTTTTAGTATTTTGTAAACTTTCATCATGTCTCCCTGCAAGCATCTCTCTTCTAAACTGAATAGGCCTAGACTCTTTAGACTCTCCTTATGTGGAAGCCCCTCCATACCACTTGTTACCCTTCTCTTTTAGCTTCTCTAGGTCTTCCATACAGATTTTTATGTGTGGGGACCAGAACTGGGTACAGTATCCAAGGCTGGACCATGGATTTATAAAGGGGCATAGTGATACTTTCTATTTTGTTTACAATTCCCATCTTGATAATTCCTAACATCTTGTTTGCCTTTTTCATGATTGCTGAGCACTGAGCTGATGTTTTCAGTGAACTGTCTGCAACGACTCTGAGATCTCTCCTGTGTGGTAACAGGTAATGTAGAGCCCACCATAGGATGGGTATAGTTTGGGTTATTTTTGCCCATGTGCATCATTTTACACTTATCTACATTGAATTTCATTGGCCATTTAGTTGTCCATTTCCTCAGTAGTGCCAGATCCTTCTGTAGTTTCCCACAGTCAACTCTGGTCTTTACCCCTTTGAATACTTTGTTTATCCATAAATTTGCCCACTTCACTATTCACTCCATTTTCCAGATCATTTATGAATATGTTAAACAGCAGTGGTCCCAACACAGATCCCTGGGCCCCTCCTCTGTTTACTTCTTTCCATCCCCAAAAATGACCATTTATACTCACCCTGTGGACCTTCCCTGTAATCCCGTGGCTAGTTAACTTCATTAAGAGCCCTTGATGGGGGACCTTGTCAAAGGCTCTTTGGAAGTCCAGATATACTATGTCAGTTGGATCATCATGATCCACCTGCTTACTGATGCCCTCAAAGCAACCTAGTAGGTTGGTGAGGTATGATCTCCCTTTGACAAAACCATGACAAAACCATTAGTTTCCAGCAAGCCATGTTCATCCATTTGCTGAACAACTCTTTTTAAAAATATTTTTTCTATCAGGTTTCCAGGAACTGAAGTTAGACTCACCAGCACATAGTTCCCTGGGTCCCCTCTAGAGCTTTTTTTTTCAAATATCGGAGCCACACTGACAACCCTCTAGTCCTCTGGCACTGAGGCTGTTTTTAGTGATAGGTTGCACACTACAGTTATGAGTTCAGCAATTTCTGATCTGAGCTCCTTTAGGATCCCAGGGGCAAATGCCATCAGGGCCTGGTGATTTGCTACTGTTTAGCTTAACAATTTCCCATAGGACCTCATCTACTGAAGTCTGTTTGGGTCAGATCCACAGACTTATCCCTAGGGAGGAGTAGACCTGGTGATGTATTTCTTTTGTATTGAACCACAGAATTTCTATCCACATAGATTCTGTGGTGCCTACCTTATCAATTAAAGAACTATCTTATTTGATTTGATGCAGTTTTTTGATGTAGAGTGGCACACCCCCACCGAGATGACCTATTCTATCATTCCTGTATAATTTGTATCCTGGTATTATAGCAACCCATTGCTGTTCCTCATTTTCCTCCTTCCACCATGTTTCTATTATGTCAATATTGTTATTTATTGCTAAGCATTCCCAGCTTGGATTTAGACTTCTGGTATTAGTATAAAAGCACTTTTCATTGTTGCCTGGCTAGCTATGTCTTTGTGACCTTTTAATCATAAATGTATTTGTTCATGCTAGACTTCTCTGTGTTTCACCTGAGTCCTCCCACCCTGTTTCTTATCCCCATTGTGTATGGCTTCACCCTTAAAGGGTGTGTCAATCTGAACTGTGTGCTGTGTTCCACACCTGTCGGCTTTCCCACCTTTTTAATGTTACACACCAGCAGTTGGATACCACTTTGGTACCATTTTGGTTCAGGTGGAGACCATCCTTCCTGTATAAGAACCTTTTGCTCCAAAAAGTCTCCCAATTCCTAATAAACCTAAACCCCTCTTCCCTCCACGATGCATTGAAGCCCAGTAGCTCTGCCTGTCTACCTGGCCCTGCATGTGGCACTGGAATTATTTCAAAGAACGCTACCCTGGAGATCCTGGACTTCAACCTCCTACTTAGTAGCCTAAATGTTAACATGCCTGAAGACCATGAGGCTCATTAAGAACAATGAAAATCAGGGCCAGGAAAAACTTGGACACTCGCACAAGTCTAAAGTCTTGTGAGCTGCAGCAGATTTCCTTCGTGTGGCATGTTTCTCATGAAAATAATTTCAGTGTCATTTGCATAAATACCAAGCCAGGGACACTTAATTATATTTCCAGGCATGTCCATGTAGAGACAATGCAGAACCCTACTCTTTGAAGTTGGCACTCACAAGATGGTAATGACCTTCAACACCAGGCTTTTTCACTTAAGGAATGTGAGCATGACAACCCATCTGCCTTGTGCTATCAAGGTTCAGTCAGGGTTGCATCTGATCTGGTTGCATTGCTCTTGCCTCCCCACAGTGATTAACAGTGTCCCAGAACCTACCTATTTGGTTTCGGTTGGGGGAGTAGAATGCGTTGACCACAGCAGCACCGATGATCCATCTAAAAACATAATTTTATGCAAAAATACAGTCATTATTGAGTTATTCTTTAACAAAAAAACACAACTTCAGTATGAAAAAAGGAGTCGGGGATGGGGGAAAGCAATTAGGAATAATTCAACATGGGAAGCTCACCCAGGAAAACTCTTTACTTTCTCTAGCACTCTTCATCCTAAAGAATTGAGCCAGGAATCATTTTGTTCACTATTGCTAAGCAGTCACCTCGGAGGTGGAATGTGGAAGCTGTTTAACAACTCATGGTAATAATAACAGTTTAAGACAGGAAACAAATAACACTACATCAAAAGAAACAAGGAGAAGAGGAGTTTGGGGCAACAGAATGTAGTTACTGTGGTTACCCAAGCTCCATTGGGGCTAAGCTTATCTGCTGAAAGTTTCTAATTAGAACAGTCAACAAATAATGACAAATCATCCCAGAGGCAGAGCCAGAGCCAGAGACGTACTCATGTCTCCATTGTGAAAGCACTTTTCATAGACAGTGAGTCGAGTCCTTATTTTGATAAGGAATTCCT
>NW_005841851.1:4175927-4189953 GCF_000455745.1 Alligator sinensis
AAGTGTGCTCAGCATATGGTACTGAATAGCTACATCACATTAGGATTCTATATGCAACTCTCAGACGTATCTAAAGTTGTGAAACTTGCCTTCTTATTTGTCCCTTTCCCACGATGAATGGACAGGAGCAGCCCATTCGACTGTATTGGTAAGGTAACATAAGGAATAAAATTGAATTTCAATTTATTTCATTAAACAATGGCATGTTAGTGATAAGTGGGTTTGTAGCTCAAATTAAAAACCTGTCAAGGCTTGGGGTAGATTTCACTGGCAGGCTGCAAATCAGACATGCAAAATGAAAGATGTGAGAACTTTATATTCAGTTTAATTGACAGGCCAAGAGGGCCTGGTCCCAAATTCTACTGAAATTAATTAAAGGTCTCTAATATGCTTTTCTCAGGCCCTCAATAATTAGGGATGCAAAGGGGTTGGAGGCTAAGGAATAAGCTTGCTCTACAGACAACAAAGGAAACTAAAACCAATGTATGATACACAAGTATTTTGATGAGTCTGCAGTTGAAATATTGCTGATGTGATGGGAAGATACTTTTTATTGACTAACAATGTGTAAGGTTGAGTATGAAGGATTTTGAATTGCCTGTAATAATTTACGACACTCTATACTCTATATATTTGTCTGATTGTTGTGTAGGGGCTTACTGCATGCATAATTAATTCAGTATCAGAATCATCAGGAAATCCAAGTGGGAACTAGATATTATGTACTTTTCTGTCAACTACTGCAAAACAATGTGTAGGCCATTCATTTTGGTGCTCAGGTGTGTCTGTATGTAGAATTGGTGTTGGACAGTGATGTGAGCTGCGAGAACAAAGATTTTGGGCTGCATTTAATGGCGAGTTCTCAAGGATGAGTTTCACTTGCAAAACAAGGAAAGTGATTCTCCCTCTCTTCCGCACCGGTGAGGCCTCACGTGGAGTACTGTGTCCTGTTTTGGGCTCTACACTTCAAGAAAGATGTGACTAGATTGGAAAGTACAGAGCAACAAAAATCATTAGGGGTCTGCAGAGCAAGATTTATGAGGAAAGGCTTAAAGGACTCGAGTTATTTAGTTTGGAGAAGAGAAGACTGTCAGTGGGGATATTATAATAATTTTCAAATACCTGAAGGGTGATTACAGAGAAGATAGAGAATGGGCTTTTCTCTGTGGCTGGAGGGGACAGGGCTACGAATAATGGCTTAAAACTCCAGTAGGGGAAATTTAGGTTTGACATTAGGAAGAAGTTTCTGACTGTGAGGGTGGTCAATCATTGGGACAGGTTACTTAGAGAAATTGTGGAATATAGGTGCTTGGAAATTTTCAGTAGCAGGTGGGACAGATACTTGGCATGGGTGCTTTAGTCAGGGACAATCCTGCCTTGAACAGGGGGTTGGACTAGATAATCTGGTGAGGTTTCAACTTTCCTATGATCCTGTGAGAAGTGAGAGAGTAGGTGACGCAAGAGGCTTGCAACCGGAGTAAATTTAGACCTATTGGGGCCCCCAGAAGAAGGATGGGTGTGCTAAAGTTAAGCTAGATATGTGTGAGCTTTTTGTTTCAAGCCCTCATCCTTTTAAGAGGTGATGTATCCTATGGTTACATAAGCAATACACTTATATTTTTAAGAAAGATGTATTGTGTCATTTAACCACTGGCCACAAACTTCCAAGGGAAAGAATGAAAAATGCTTGAAGCCAGTTGAGCCTGTAGGGAAAATTATGGATGATGCACAGGGTGCTGTAGCTTGGGATCTTGGCTAAGAGTCTGGAAATGTGAGGGATATGTGGACTCCAGGGATATGTGGACACAAACTCTGGGGCTTCAAAGAAAGAGCTGGAAGGGCAGCAAGATCTTGCAATCATGACAAGAGGATTGAGAAAAATGGCTATTCACTCTAATGAACTAAAATTTCTAATCGGCCATTTGCACATGCTTCAGCCTCACAGAACTATCATATTTTGTTTCATGCAACGTGAACCTTTCCCCCTAAAATTAGCCCTACCCCCCAAATTGGGGTGAGTGTATTAAGCAACAAAGCTGAATTTCTGCCTGGGATAGAAATGCCCTGCTTTACTTCCTGCTCCACAGTACAGTGGGTGCCTCATTATTATTCAGGCAGATAAGAGAGTCTATTGACTTAATGCCTCACTCTTCTTAACCAGTGATATAACCTGTTAACCAGTGATATAACTAGAGCAGTGCAACAGGGGCAACCACAATGGGCGCTGATGGGGATGGGGTGAAACGCATCTTTTGCTACAGCTTCATGACTGCAGCAGCAATTGGAAGTCTCCACTGCCCCTTTGCAGATGCCCCAGGCATCTGGCTGCATTGTTACACTGCTGATCGTCTCTTCTTTTTAATAGCAAATGTTCTGCTAAAAAGCTAACCTTTCTTAGGCCAATTTTACTGTCTGCTAAGAGATCCTGACCTCTCTTCTCCTATTTCACAGCCCTGAAGACTCTTTAACTCTTTTCAAAATCACAGATCCACCCATGGAGACCAGTTTTCAGCAGCAGCTATGGTTTCAGCTTTAGTTAAGTAGGAAAGAGAGGGTGAGTCAGCTGAAGATTAGGCTCTGTCCCTGCTCTATGCAGCCATAATTCTAGAAAAATCTATTTTTTTTTCATGTTGCCTTTCAAAAACAAGGTGTGTATCTGAATAAAACTTGGGAACTTCAAAGTTTACATCTGGATCCAGAGCGGAACTGCCCCATATTTCAGGAGTGTTTTCAACTGCAGTTTAAATGGACCATTTAAGCCATTTTAAAATTCCTTTTCAATTACTTATTTTAAAGTATCCACAGCACACATGCTACCCATTTCCCCATTGCTCAGTTGTCAAGAAGATCAGTCACAGCTTTTGTGATAAAGAGCTCCATTGTAACAGAATAACGTGAAGCAAATGAAAGATTACACAGATTTCAAGAGGTCTGGCTGATCCCGTGTAGTCACTCTAACCTACATTACTATTAAAGGCAGATAAAGAAACATTTGTTCAGTTCTTGCAAACAACATGTTCTGAGATGCTCACAAACAAAAGCAGTCATAATTATCTTTGATGCATGATTTTCCATCACTTCAGGACAATCTCTCACCATTTGTCCAGGATTTAGGGTGTTCATATATCATGCAATATGAGCACTCACATATCTTGGTCAACTTTCTCTCGAAGCTTTTTCAGGCTCTTCTGCGCTCCAGCTCTCAGGTTTTCCAGGATGTTTTCAAAGTATTTGTACTCACTGAAGTTTAACTGAAGAAATACAAATCCCAGGGTATCAGCAATTTGCTTGTAATGTTGTTACAATGTAATGCTATTAATGCATGTTATGAAAATATTTGGATTACAAACTGTTTCTTAAATGGTGTGCTACTTGGGAAAGGAATTGTATATTTACACACTCTTATAAGCATCTCTAAAAAATGCAGCTTTTAGTCCTAATTGGACCTCTGAGAATGATGGGTAACTCAGGTATTAAGTATTGTAAAAAGTCAGGCAATATGTTTGTTTTGAAGTTAACCATGTGGAGGGACACGCTGCAGACTTACATTTGTATATTCCTGATCCAGTTTTTCATTGTGATCTTCTAAAATATAATCTGGATAACCAATTTGTTCCTTAATGGCCATTGCCTACAAGCAAAGACAACCTGTTATGTTCTCTTAATCCTCAAAAAGAAATACAGATCCGTGTATACATGGGGAAGACTTACTGCTTTTGTCTAGATGCAAGCATATGATACACTTGGACCTTGATCCAAGTCTGATTAAACAGAATATAAGTGTTTGAGAACTAAATAAAGGATCAAAGTAATATGAAGGACATTTGTGAATAAATTTGACAGAACTTATTTTAATTGCTCTTTCTCTCTCTGATATTTCTGTGGAGTTGAAATAATGATCTTGCACAATTTCCCAAGATCTGACGTTCTCAACAGGATATTGAGGTTTCTTGTGATGTCTGACCTTCTCACGAGCTTTCTCTTTAGACGTCTGATCCATCCACTGCAATTCATCTAACGTCTCAATGAACACTTCACGGATTTTGTCTATTAAATCTCGGACCTAAAATGGAGACAGGAAGAAATTCACTATTTGCTGTTTTTTTGCCAACTGTATCTAAAGGTGTGGTAGATTGAGTTACGTGTGTCCTGGCTTCAGTGAATGGTGTGAGACATGAACTGCAGGAACTAAAAAGCAGGTGAGACAGAAGTATCCTGGTCAGTGGCTAACCATTGCTCACTGGTGAGACGATAACCATTGCTCACTGGTGAGACGATAACACGACCCATCACAAGTCATACAACTTTAACAGCATGAGCAGCCTGGTGTACTGGACAGAGCATTAAAATGGGCCTTGGGAGGCCTGAGTTGTATTCCCAGCTCAGCAACTTGCTAGCTGGCTGATGCTGAAAAAGTCATTTCATCTTCCTGTATCTCATTTTCTCCATCTGTAAAATAGGAGTAATGGTAGTGACCTTCTTGTACATTGCTTTGAGGTCTGCTGATGGAAAGTGCTATCTATGTAAGAGCAAGGTGGTATTATTAGGCTTGTTATTATAGGACATGCATTTCAGTACTACTGAAATCAGACAAACATTAGACTGTCACAGATTTGCCTGACACCTGTACATTTTTCCTTCCACCTGTAGTTTAGAATCCTTTGCAAAATAAAAGGGGGCTTTCCATTACTGGACAGGAGGCCTCTTGTCAGTGAACAAGACTGCAGAACTCCAGGAAAACCCCAGTCCCAATCACCACCAATAGTTTCACTAGGGGAATTTCAGTTTTTTATTCTTGCCTGCATAGACCAAAGGAAAAGGATCACAAGAGCAATATTTTTATTTCTAAACCGAATACAAGGAAGTCTTTCTTGGAGTAAATTTTAATTAGACCATGCAACAATTGTTCATCTAAGCCCACTGACAGATTTTCATTTAAAGGTGTGATGGGATCTGATCCACGATCCCACCATCATGCCTCCTTCTATGCCACATGTGCACAGCAGAATGCACAATTCTGGGATCAGGGATTAGATCCCAATTGTGTCTTACTTGCCAGTGGAGGAGGAGCCTGGGATCATGATCCTGAGCTCCCTTTGTGCCATCAAGTTGAAACCAGGTGCCTTAATCAGTTGATTCTGAGCTGGGATCAAACTGGGATCTGGCCCTGACACCAGTGCAATCCCAGGCCCCAGCCAACAATCAGCTCATTGTGAAAACCCCAGCTGGGCAGTACACATGGTTTTACTCATTCCAGTACACGGGGACTAAGGCATCAGGGAGGCTCCTTGATCCTTGGGTCCCTGGGTGCCAGGGATGTCAGAAGATGGCGTGTATGATACAAACAAGCCACAAAGTTGTCACACATTATATGTGGAATAACTTTAAGGCTCATTTACTAGGGCTCTGTGAAATGGCACCATTTCATTTCAAATTCCATTTTGCTGGGACAGTGTTTTGTTTTGCATTTCATTTTGTTTCAAAACCACTGTTCCATTCTGTTTCGTTTCATCGAAACTGTTTTGATGTTTTGCCCGTAGGCTACAATGGGGAAACACAAAACTGCCTATAACTTTGTCATTCTTTGGCAGAGAAAACAGCAGAGATGGGAGCCCCTTCTGCGGGCATGACGCCTGCTAAATTTCAAGGAGAGAGGTGCAGGGGTTTCTGGGAAACTGCACCTCAAGCTGCTGACAAGCAAAACTCATGACGTGTGACTGTGTTTGTGTTAAGGCGCGCCCTCACTGGCGCTGGCACTGGGGCCTCTATGCGACTCCTCCTCCCCTACAGCCTCAGTCCAGTCCACCACTTCAGATAACAACAGGTAAAATAATAACTTAGTGAGGAGCAGCACAGTAGCACCAGCAGCGTCTCAGGCAGCCAAACTGTGACAGAGTCTTTCTTTCCTCTCCTGCAGGAGCTTCTTCTCCAGCCTGTGTTAAGGCGCACCCTCACTGTGTCCTTGCCCCCTCTTCCCGCTCCCTCTCCTTATTATCTGTTTCCCTGCAGGCATGCCCAGCTTCAGCTTCGAAACTTAAAATGTTTTGACTGCCCTCGTTTCGTTTTGAGGCTGTCTCAAAGCCCTTTGTTTCATTTCGATTTAGCTGTTTTGAGCTCAAAACGAGTTGAAACAGCATTGAAATGAAACAGCTGGTGAAATTTCACACAGCCCTATCATTTACTGTATTAACATGACTTAAATTGACTTGAATGTGCGGCTGGGTTACTATTTAAGGTGCAATTAACAGGTTAAAAAAAGGTAAAATCACTGGAAATATCAGCTGAAACCAAAGAGTTTCAGGGAGGTAATCAGATCAGTCTCCAAAATCTAGGATCCATCAGCATCAGCTTGGTTCAACTTTGCCTAGGTGATACTGATAGTGACACTGATTATTTCAGCTTGGAGTATTTTCCTTTTGTTCCCATGTCCAGACTGCTTGCTCATCCAATGTGGTGAAGCAAAATGGATATCAGTTGTTTTTGGTGGGTGACAAGACAGTTCAAGTTGCAACACACAGAATCTGTCACCTCCCTGCATCAACCTCAGCTACACCTAGTTGCCATTCAAATGGCACAATTAAAGGAGGCGTATTAGAAGCTGGATTTCTAAGTCTTTAAGCCTTAAGGAAGTGGCAAGAATGCATCCTTGGGGGGAAATGCACTGAGAAAAAGACAGGTATCAGCTTTCCTTGAACAATACTGCAAAATATGACCTCCCACCTGTTCTAGTTAAAAAGACTGCCAAGAGCCGACATTCCTCTGCCTTTGAAACAGAAAATGAAACACCCTTTTTCTATCCAAACTGCCCCTCAAGTTCTGTTAAGCTCTGTATTATGTATATTTTTGGCAGAGATACTAAACCTGGGGTAGGAAAGGAAGCCCCAGGTGCTGTGGACTTACAATAGCATGAAGGATATTCAGCATGAAGGATAATTACTTTGATTACCTACCATCCTCTTGCTCTCACCAGCAAATGTTTCCCTGACATACAGAGCTCCCACTGCGTTCTCCATGTTACTGTTGACATAACTCACACATTCTCGCCAACGGGCCTCTTCCAATGTTGTCCCATAAAGTGCCTGGGAAATGAAAGCAGTGAGCTTGATTCTTCCTATATATTTTCACTGCCCCCCCAGTCTCCATACCAAGCTAACAGAAGACAGAAAGGCTGATCCAGGAAAAAGACCATCATTTGCTCTGCTTCTGTCCTCTCTCAACTATTTTTTTTGAATTTCTGGTCTTCCTTACATTCATCACTTATGCACAAGGTCCAGCAACTGTGGGGCGGTTATATGGGTACAGTTCAGTCTGTCTTTCTGTCTAAAGCAGTTTTGGAGTGCCCATCTCCTTAGTTTTTAAGCACGGACACCTACTCCTATTCATAGCAACACTGGCAGCCTGACATGGGGAAGATGAAGACGCCTCAGGGCAGCTTCTGACCTTGTATGTGCCACAGCGGTGATCCAAGCGTATGATCTAGCAAAATAGTTGTCGCTACTCCTGGGTGAATGTCAGGTAGTTTGGAGGATAAGTGGACAGAAAGGCTCAGCTGTGGGGTTGACAAGGGTTGGACTGACTAGGACCTTCCCAATGGTGTGCTGAATGCTGCTGAAAGGCTCTGAATGTGTTGGCACATTCTTGTACGTAGGTCCCAAAGGGACGCAAAACTCACTTCTTAATAGAGCTAAGGCTTTCCCTAGCTATTTAGCTACCCTAGCTACTTAGCTACACTGTGTGGCCCTGCGTCTACACTCTGGACTTCAAGCCAGTCTTTTCTTCTTAGCAGAGGTTTGCATGTCTACTTGGTTAAAATTCATTAGGCAGAGCTCTGGGACAGCTACCCTTTGTCAGGACCTGTGGGCTCCTGGTCTTGATGAGTTTTTGGCCACTACTGAGAAAGACAGGCTTGTGAAAGGGTTTGTATTGCATGGCTGCCTGTGGTAATGAGGGACGGGGCCATAACTCAGCTGTTTCCTTATAGTCCTATATCAGTGCTGGGGTGGGGGTGGTACCTTTCTATAGTTGGCACGAGCATCCTTAAAACGCCGACTCAGGCTGCTGACCCGGTCAATCACCAGTCGCCAAACCAGGTAGTTCTGGATGGTTCTATGTGCAAGAACAAAATAAAGCACTTAGTGTTTGGCAGAAGATAGGTCAGTCGACAGGAAAGTGTGCTTTGGAGTGGGGGCAACAGAGTCAGCAATAGCAGTCAGCACCAGTCCTGTTCCTCATGACACCTTGTGGGAGCTGTGGCACTACTTGTGTTTAACGGCGGATCAGTTGGTTAAATGCAGAAGCATCCAGAGTGCACAAATGCACATAAGGAGCCCTTATGTGCATTGGCAGCACTCCTCAGGCCCCAGTTCCAGGCCTGCTTTAGGAGCTTAACTTCCAGTTTCTTCCTACGTCTCTTCTTAGTGTAATGGGGGCTGAACCCCACATCCTTCCCTTGAGGTTTTTCTCCAGTCAGGCAGGAGACCTTCCCAGACACTGAAAAATTCTGCTTTCCATCATCCCTGTGAAGGAAGGGAGCCTTGCCCCTGCATTATAGAGTGAAGGACCCAGAGACATGACATGAGTTTACCCAGAGATCCTGTGAACAAAGCCCAGCTCTCTACTTTTCCCCTTCAGAGTACTGGACCCCTTGTGGACTGTCATCCCTCCCCTCCTTGTCTTAGATTCAGCTTTTTCCCCACTGCCTTTACCTTGCTGAGTACTTGGAGATAATTGCTTTGAGCTCCTGCAGATAGGGCATTCCATATACAACCACCTCCTCCTCGGGGTGGACCTGAACATTTACTGAAGACATGACACCTTGGATGAAGAGGGCCCAGTTAAAGTCCTGTAGCAGAGGGAGACAGACACATTGATCAGGTCTAAGGATTGCTTTGTACTCACTGTGACAGACTCGCATCTCCTTTCCCTGTGGACTCCCCAGTACTGGCAGTGGGGTCTATTCAGTAGAGGAGAGTGACAGCTGCCTCTAGAAGTCCTTGGTCCAACCACACCGAAAGACTGATTGCTGTGGGGACATCATCCAATAAACTTCTTGGGGAGCTCCGCTTTTTGTTGATTGCTTTGGGTTTTGGTTGCATTATCCCCAGAACTTGGTTGTGGCCACCCCCTCCTTTGGCCACCATTTGATTGGGGTAATTTGATGTACAGCTCTTTGTAGGCTGTGTATCTAACTTGCATTATAATGTTTCCACACAGTCCTCAGTTATGTTGGTTGTAGGGAACAGAAAGTGTCTTGTGTACTCATGATACAGAGAGCAAAGGCCCTGTCAAATTTTATTGCAGATTTATAAGCACAGATTTTTAAAATACATTATAAACATGGACCTTATCTCTGCATCTCTTTAGCTGTGCTGATCCCTTTTTATAACAAGAGCCATCAAGCTTTGCTGGAGCTTGGGCGGGGGGGGGGGCTTTCCTCAGGTGACTTATAAAATGAGATCAGTGATGCTATTCAATTAAAGGCCAGGGGCTGCACCTGTGTACATCTGCTGGTTGACTGAATACAAGAAGCAGCCCTGAATGGTAGATAGATTTTATACTTGGCATAGGGGAGGAGGATGACATATGACGTTATCTCCTGGTTCAGAAAGTGAGCATTTTTTGCAGGCATTGTGAACTCAAGAGAAAACCTGTAGGACCTGTGGCTTTTAGTTTCACATTAATGGGGGAGACAAGGGCCAGCATTTCTGGGATTCATCCTACAGAGCAGTACTACTTAGAAATAACCCCAGCATGTCTATTCCTTTAGTATCTCATGAAGATACCGACCCAGGCCCTGATATTATGGTTGCATTTCTTCTGTGGCATGAGCTCTAAGCCAACCAGAAATGTCAATATGAGAAGGCTTCTAGTCTACTTACTCTACTCACTGGACTGTACTTGCTCCTCAGTCTGGATCTCAAATTGTCAACTAAACTGTGATTAGACATTTTTTTCTTATTTTTGCCTACACAGTGTTGGCTTTTTTTAAACAAGAGCCAGATACTGAATTGGCCGCCAGAGGGGGCTCTTCAAGCCCTGTGGCTGTGATAATCTCATACTAAATGTGGCATAGAAAAAAAATAGTTCTTAACACTGACAACCCATAGTGTGGGCAAGATCATCTCTATCCTAACCATCACATACAAACGTAATCTAAACTCTACATAAGACTACTCTCCATCCTGACACAACATGAACCATGAACCTAACACCCTAACCTGCCACAGGTAAAGCAGGGGAACGACAACAGTCAATCTCCTGTTTCTATAAAATGTTGTCTGTAACAGGGAGACAACTTGGGGCCATGTCTCAACCTTGGCCTGTTCCCTGTCTATGTAGGGCAGTCCACCCAGTTTCGCATGCCATGATTTATTATTCCTTAAACTGGTGTAAAATGCAGGAGGTTGTCCATTTTAATGCCCCCATGCCAGGGGGCACTATCCACGATCCCTACACTGTGTCCTATGCCTCACAGATGGCATCCAAAACAAGTTCATAACCTTTGACACAAACTTGGCCTCACCACATCTGAGGACATCTCAGCCTCTAGCCCAAATGCGGCCTCAGGTGTCTGTAGACTTACCTTGCTTTAAGTGCCCCCTTCCTGGGGCTTCAATTTATGCCCTCCAACTAGGGCCTTCCACCTATGCCCTCTCCCTAGGGCCTTCACTTATGTTATTACGTTTGTGGAGGTTGGCCTGTATGCTGCCCTTCAGCTCCCCTTTGCGGCTGCAGTGGGGCTGAGCAGGGCAGGGGAGCAGGAACATCCCTGGTCTCAACTGCTCCAGTTGGGAGCAAATTTGCTTCTAAGCTAGTACATGTGTAGATCCTTTCTGAGGCACAGTTTACTGCACATTTTTGTAATGCACAGTACCCTTTCTGTGCATTAATAACACATGTAGATGCATCCAGGGTAACCTGTTCCAGTGCTTGACCCTCCTCACGAGAGAGTTTTTTTCTAATATCTATCCTAAACTTCCCTTGCTGCAACTTGGTGCAATTCTAAGGAAGACAATTTTTACTTTAGATTTGCACCAGTAGCTAAGAGGAGAATCGGGCCACTGTAGATTTATGCAGTCTGAGTTTGTTTACACACAAGTTTTAACATATTGGGTTCTTTATCATTTACTTAATTAAATAGGTGAAAGAGGCTATAGGGCCTTTTCAAATCAATATAAACTTAGCTTATGCTACTTTTGCTTAAGATATTTAGGAGGATCCTTGGGCTAAATTTAAATAAATGAGCCATTTTTAACCCAAAATGTAAAACTCTTTCTAGAGTGTTACACCAACTAAATCCATTAAAATCTATATGGTCCAGTAATTTCCCAGGTACTGAGGTGAGACTAACTGGTCTGTAGTTCCCCAGGTCCTCCTCTTGCCTTTTTTAAAAAAGGAGCACTACATTGGCCCCTTTTCAGTCCTCTGGTACCTGGTTGGTCTCCCAAGACTTCATGAAGATCATTGCCAAGGGCTCTGAGATCTCCTCTGCTAGTTCTTTCAGGACCCTGGGATAAAGTTCATTTTGCCCTACTGACTTGAATTAATTCAGACCCAACAAAAGCTCTTTGACCATCTCTATTGTTATCTCTTCCTTCAGCTTGCCCCCTTCCTTATCCAGATAATCTCTATTAAGCGTCTGGCAGTTTAATTTTTTTGTGAAGACTGAGACAAAGTAGCTGTGGATTAGCTCTGCCTTCCTTGTATCTTGGGTTAGGAGTCCCCCCCAGCTTGTTAACAGAAGACACATGGTTTCCTTGGTCCTTCTTTTCTGGCCGGTATACTTATAGATCCTCTTTTTGTTGTCCTTAACCTCTTTTGCCAGGTGAAGCTCAGTCTTTATCTTTGCCTTCCTGATTTTGTGACCTACCCATTCTTCCATTGCCTGTATGCTTTCCTTTTGCATTTGAGGCATTTCTAGGAGCTCTTAGTGCAGCCACATTGGTCTCTTACCATTCTTCTTCTGCTTCCATCGTGTTGGGACAGTTTCTTGTTGGGCTTTGAATACTCTGCTCCTTAGAAGCTCCCAGCCCTTCTGGGCAGCTTTATCCTTCAATCTATCCTCCCATGATACCCTGCCTGTTAGCTCCTTGAGTGAGATGAAATCTGCCTTTTTGAAATCTGCCATCTTAATTTTACTGACCTCATGTTTTCCCTCTCTCAGGGAAATCACCATGTGATTTAACTCCTTCTCCTTTTAAAATAACCATATATGGGTGTAATCCCTGCCCTTTAGGAAAAACTCTAACGTTAAAGTTTTTCCTGAACTTCGGATTCCCTTCAGATTTGGTCTAGTAACAACAGTGAAAGAAACAGCACTCTTTTCCCCTCTATACATTGCTAGAATTGCTACTGGATTATTCCTCAATAGCTAGATATATTACTTGCATGCCTATTGAATCCAGAGGAAAATCTAGCCTGCAAGGAAGCATGGGCATTCAGTTAGATTTTCTGCTCTCTTGACTTACCAAGTTAAAGCATTGCAAGTTGTAATATAGGTGGGATTAGTTATAATTTGATTCATAGTTTTGTGAGTGGCAAACATCTAGGCAAGGTGTAGTTTAAAGGTTTTCCACTGAAAAGCACAAGGTCAAGACTCTGGGCAGCATGGATACCATTGCAATCTTGGAAGAGTCCGCTGTGGTTTTAGTCTGCAGCCATAACTGGTTGTGGCTTTGGTAAACTTCTTCAGTGATTTTGGTGGAATTAATTCGACGCAAGAAAAGGTAACGTGAAGCTTGCCCAAAAGAACTGCTCCAGCTCTGAACAGAGCGTGTGGTTCACCTATTTCTTCTGTGCACAGAAGTCAAGAACTTTAAAGCATTCTTTCTGGACACGAGCTCACGTATTTTTTTTGCTGCCTGGTGCAGAGATTTAAGGCCTGGCAAATGCTTCAGTTGTAGCTTTGTTCCATAGGAAAATACCTTCCCAATTTCCTTAGCTTTCTATTGAGAAGAAAAATGACTATGAATCCCTTTTGTTGTTCAAAACAAAAATATTTTCAGCATAATTTTCTCTTGACCAAACCACAGGAGGAGCTGGAAGCAATGGGACTCATCAAAACACTTACCTTCAAGGCAAACTTTTCCTGTAGCTTCTTTAGGGTCATTTTGTTGTACAACAGGGTCACATCATGCCTTTCTTCCGCAGGAGCAGTTGCCTAAAGACATACACAAAGTTCTCCTCAGAACTGACGGTTGAGTTTCAGCAGCTGGAATCACATGTATGCGTATGTGCATGCACACATGTGTGAAAGAGCTCTTTAAAGTCTGTTTTTTGGAGAAGGAAACTTATTTTATAAAGACCAACACTGTTTTCTGCATTTCAGCATATCAGTCAACAGCCTGCTGGATAACTCGAGAAAGTTCCTATGACCAATGCCGTAGCAACTAAGTTTGGCGCCCTGGGCAAAGCTTGCAGTGGCAGCCTGCCCTTGCCCCTGGTCCAGTGGGGCATGTGCCCTGCAGTGCTTGCCTGGAAGTTCATGCAGCAGCGGGAGCCACCCTTCCCCTATCCCTGCACTCCCCAAATGAGCTGCTTGTAGCTCCGTCCCGTGTCCCACCGTGGCTGGACAGCGCTTGTTGGTGCCCCTTCACTTTAGTGGCTGGGGCGGTCACCCTGCTCACCCCCGCACCCCTTGCTATGGTACTGCCTATGCCTATTTCAGTATCATGATGTGCTACAGAGGAAAGTAAAACACCCCAATGGCCCTTACCAGACTTGCTTAGGGGAAAATATGTCCCTCACCCCAAATCCTGAGCGCAGCCTCTCCCCTGCCCCCAGCCAGGTAGCTGAGAGGTTTCTCCACACCCGTAGGTCTCCTATACTCACATTCGCGATCTCTGTTTCAAACTCCATCACCTTTACCATTTCCTCTTGGACAAAGCTGTCATCTTTAGACATGTTCTTATCGTCTCTGATCATTTTGGCAATGGTGATCATGAATTGCAGGTAGGCTTCCCGTACCTAGAGACATAAAGGAGAGAAACTTTGTATGGTGGCCTATGTGATTCAGGGTGATTTTGTC
>NW_005841851.1:4189966-4190222 GCF_000455745.1 Alligator sinensis
GAGTTTAGGTAAGCAGTGTACTGGGGTGTGTCTTGTTGGGGGAATTTAAGACTATGCATTCAGGAGCATGTGCTGGAAATGAACCATGGGACTAAATAAAAATCTAACAAGAATTCATGTGTATTTTTCTAAAACTCACCCTGGATCTGATTCATAACTATTCTGAACATTGGCAATGTTTAGTCCTAAATCAAAACTTTGCAGCCCAGTCTCTTTAGAGATGTAGTTTAGAGCTTGCAACCAGGGGACTCTTTCC
>NW_005841851.1:4190262-4198642 GCF_000455745.1 Alligator sinensis
TTCCCTTCACTGCTTCTAAATGAATAAGTGAAGAAGTAGCAAAGACTCCTTGATTTGAACTGAGCTGGAGGAAATACCATCTCCTCAGAACCAAAGTATCAAACAAAGTTTTTAAGGTTTGAGGGCTCCTCAAATCCAGAAACCTCATGCCCTCAGGGATATTGCCTGGAAAGAAACTTCTTCTTTCTCTTCTCTCACTCATCCTCTCCAATTTCTTGGAAGTCACATCATGAAAAACTAGAGGAAATCCAAGAATTGAGAACCATTACTGCAAGGCTACATGTGTAACTAGCTTTACACAATGACAGATGATTCCCAGTGGTGCCCTTCTTTCACTTACAATGCAAGGTACAAGCTGTGCAAGCTAGGTGATTTATATGCCAAAATGGACCTTGGAAGGATATTTGGCTCATGATCAAGTGCAGTTCTTTGATATAGGAAGGCTTAATGCTACCTATTATTTCTACCTATGACTCCTCATCTGTGGAACATAGAAACTAGCTGAACACAATAGTTTAATTGTTCTGAAATTGGTTTGGGCACTTGTATTACATGATGGTGATTTGCAGGGGGGACAGAATGTCCTAGCTCAGACAAACTCCTGCTAGGGATGAAAAGAGTTTTGCCTGATGCCAGACTAAACACAAACTAAGGAAAGAATACCAGGATGTAGCCCATAGTCTTTGGAAATGTGCTGTGGAAAGAAACAGCTTTACAGAAAGGGATTCTCTACAGCCCCGAGTGACCATGGTGCATATTGTTACTCAGCCAGGCTAAAGATGTGCCCTTAGTCAAATCAGGAGTTTTCACACTTCAGGTGAATATCTTTTCAATGCCTCTTTTGTTTAAGTTCATTCATTTTTGGATCAAAGTTGCCTTGCACTTGGTCCCTGGCCTCCCTGTAGCCTGAGACCGACCACAGGCCCAACACAAAAGTCACGCTGTCTTCTAAACATAATAGCTAACATAGTGACACCTCCACTTCTGTCAGACAAGTCACTATCTGACTTGTCCACTCTTAAGCACCCCTATACCATTTACAAAACAAAATCTCCCGATCCCGCTTTTTTGTTTCTTTGTTTGCTTCTTGAGATACCATTGCCTCTTTAAGAATGCCTGCAACTGGCAACATGTACTAATGTCAGAAGAAGTTGGCCACGTTCTGTAAAAGGTAATAGAGTATCTTCCCTTAACACGTTTTTGGAGTGCTAACACGTACGGGGAATGCTGCTCATAGAAATTACAATTTACTAAGACAGCAGAGATGAGATGGCCTATAAATATGCTTCTACCAAAATCTCATTGCTCTGTATTTCAGAAAAGACAGCCCTGGAATTATCCTACTTAAGGCACAATCCAAAGTCAAGGAAAACAATGGAAAGGCTTCCACTGCCATCAGTTGGTTTTAGATTGGATCCTGAAATTGTAAGATGCAAGAGTCTGAAATATTTTATTATTGTCTGTGTGGATCTTCCTCCTTTCATGTTAGGAAATTCAATTTAATGCTAAGTTGCAAAGGCACTCATTTAGCATGAGATAATTAAGAAGATAAAAAGAACCACGTATTTTCAGGCCTACTGACAAATTATCTTTAATCCATCTTACATTTGCAACTGCTCAGTTAGACATTTACAAAGGAGAACTAAGCGAGGGGGGGAGATCATGAATAAATTTGTCATAGGAAATGAAACAGTTTCAACACTCTCTCTCTGAACTTTCATGCAGTTTTGGGGAATAACAGCAAAAATAACAGTCTGCAGGATTCTTATCACCTGAAGACTGGGAACATGAATCTCCCTTCCACTTTCCCTGTCAAGCCCTGATTCCATTACTGAAGCGCTCTGTCATGGACGTAGTGGCTTGTAAAACCTTTCTACATCAAAAATGAACCTAGGGTTTTGTATGATTAGAAGTATGAACACAGAAGATCTATCATGTTGTATTGGCCCAGCAGTCCTCCTAGTCCAGAGTCTCACCTCTGACAGCTGCCAGCACCAAATGCTTCATAGGAAGAAACAAGAAAACCCAGAGCAGAAAGATACAGGGTCAACCTGTGCCCATGAAGTTTTCACCCTAAACCCTAAAAGTTAGTGATGGATTAAACCATGAGCATGAAGTTTTTTCTTCCTTGCCATATTCTTTCTGTTCGTATGAACTCTCATGACTCTGGATAGCCTTGCTACTCTATCAATGCTCAGTCATCTTTGTTTCTTGATACATTTTTGGCCTTCCTTGTATTCTCTGTCAACAAGTTAAACTGATGCATTTTGATTGTTGGATAGCATGAAGATTCAGATAGATGCAGTATGAAAAAAGCAGGGATCGCTTGCAAGTGATTAATGAAAGGCAAGTTCTAGTAGCATACAGCATATGTGTTACAGAGATACTTACTCTTTGGTAGTTGCCACCATTAAAGTAGTAATCTCGCGATGGCATTCCCAAACTGGGCTGGTCAATCTGAAGGAAATTAAATAGGTAATGCCTAGTTAGTGATAAGCAGTGGTTGTGGTTCTCCAGAAAGGGTCATTTAAGCATAATGTGAAATGCTGCATGCACCATCCTGGTAACCCAAGAAAGATGACCTCACTTTATGAGGGTGTAAACCCAATCCAGGAGCAAGCTTTAGCCTGTTTTCCATAGAAGTTGGGACTGAATTGAAGACCAACTGCTCCCTCCAAACTTTGGGTTAGGACTAAACCCTAGGTCCTCAATCTCCAGCTAGTGCAGGATAGAAGTTTACTTACCATGGGTTACAGAGCAATGGTTTTACTATCAATGGTCAATGACCACTGTGACCTCAGAAAGAACAAAATATTGCAACCTGCAAGAGAAAAAGGTGCCTCTCTCCAGGGCTAGATTTGATGTGCAAAAATAAATATTACTAGGCTAGGTATTTATAGATCAGTATGGTATACCTATTATATTATGATCAGTATTATTTGGATATCTGCAGTATATATTAAACAATGCCAGTGCTGTGTAAGTTGCAGTACTATACATAGGGGCTAAATCCTTAGTGTAAATCGCCAGAACTCCATAGACTTCAATAAAGTCAGAACCATTTATGCTGCCTGAAGATCTGTAGTAGTATGTATTTGAACAGCCCATTATCGAGCTGTTGATATACACTTTGTTCCATATTGTGGATGCTCACTAACAGAAGTCACGGAAAACTGATCTAACCTGTGTGCAATGCAATTAGCTACCCTTGGTGGGTCATGGCCTTGGACCTATGTATCTGTAGTTCCCAGGGATTTTTCTTACATAAATGATATGCCGGCTGGAATCCCGGTCGTCGTTCCAAACAAACATATCAATGATGACTCGTTTGTTATATCTGGAGTTCATGATGGAGAGTTTTTCTTCCACACTCCAGTTTGCCTCTGAGAGATAAAAGGAAAAGCTGCATTATTTATTGATGTGTACCAAACATAATTAAGTTCTGTGTACTATAAGCTTAGTACTCAGGTCATTTAAAATCAGACCGGACAAAGTGGGATACTGGTAAGGAACAGCCTGCACTGGCTGGAAGTGCATGGAGAAAGTGATCTGAACACAGAACTGCTAACTGCAAACTGAACACTGAGTATTTGTTAATTATCCTTACTAATAGTGGCACTGACAATTTTAATTAGCCCTGTGCAAAGCGCAGAGGAAACCCTCAATTCCTTCCCATATCAAGGTTAAAAGTCAAAACACCTCAGCTGTTCAAGGCACTTAGGTGACTTGGATGATACCTCTGGCCAGGATTTTGCTGTTGTTTTATGATAGATGTGTGGCAGTAATTTAATTGGTGGTCACGTTGTGGGGGAGAGGGCTGAGCCTTGTGGAAGAACGAGGCTTCACATCTATTTGTGTAAGCCATTTAAAAAGCTCCTGCCACTCAGATACTGACATGCCCCAATTATAAATTTGTGAAAAATGAGCATTTTATTACCTAACTAGCTGACCAATCATCTGCTAATTGTGATCATTGCACATGCAAACATAGGAGCACAATTATTGCATGTGTTGAGCCCTGTAGATTTAAAAATTAATTACTTTTGCTTCTCCCTTCATTTTTCCCTTTACCTTGAGGTTTTATAGTGGTGACATTTTATCTTTTAAAAAACCCCATTATCTGCTGGACTCCCCTCTCCAGCTCCACAGGCCTTTCTTTCTGGAGGGTAGCAGCAGTTCATACAGGGAGAAGGATCCAGCTCACCCAGGTGGGGGCAATTCTACTCACAGATGCCCTGCCAGTCTCCTCTGTCCAGTTTCACAGCCCTTTACACTTAAAGGCCACAGCATCCAGTCTGGTCTCCCAGCACAGGCTGTCCCTTAGCCACACACAGAACCTGCCACCTAACAAGGGATGTGAACCCTGAACCTTCAGAGTGAAAAGTTGATTACCAGCTGAGGTACCCAGGCTTTTGTTTGTTCAGGGGATGCAAGTCAGTGATCTTAGCTCCCAAAGGAAGTAAAAAATTCCTACCCTTGTGCTACAGAGACCCTTTTACAAACTCTTTGAGCACAGAGTCTTACCATGGGTGATATTCCAATCTGCAGAAGCCACTGGCCAGTCTCCAACCATAGCTAGGACCTCTAACAAGGGCAATGAGTCTCGCTGCTCTATGAGGCCTGAAGAAGCAGCAGCAAAGAAATTTTAAAAAGAAGGTTAAAATTCCTGATAAACTGAATTATGCAATTGAATCTCTTACAGAAGAGAAAGAGAAGGGTCTGATGGTGCCTTGTCAGGTTGGATGAGGCTGCATGCATAGGTGTCATTGTTGTGTTCCATGGTGTAATAAATTCTACCCTTCAAGTACTCAGAAATTTCTGTTCGTAAAACTGAGCAAGAGTATTACTTTTGGTGTTGTGACTCATTCTGAGATTTGCACACTCTCCAAGCCAAACTGAAACCATTTACCAAAAGCTGAGCTGGATTCTCCATTACGCTGGTAAGTTTTCAACCAAGGTTTTTCAAAAACATATACTCTCATTCCAACAAGGGTTAATTCAGGGAGGCCCTAGGCCTTGTGCTATACAAAAGGTCAGAGGAGGTGGCCAGAGTGTTCCCTTTTACAGTTACAGTCTTTGCATTGAAGACTTTTACCTATTGTGATTTGTGAAACTAATGATTTCCCTGCAAACCAGTTAGTTTCTGTAGTATCTGTTAGCAGGGAAGGAGGTATGAAACTCACCTCAACATCTGAGGTTTATGAATTGTTATAGGACAGAGGTGCTCAATCTCTGGCCCATGGGCCAAAGGAGGCCTGTGAAGCCACAGCATTTGGCCCGCTGGGCTCCCCACAGGTCAGGACATTTGGCAGTGCAGGGAGCAGTGGCCATTAATACCACCACCTGGCCCTGCTACCAAATTCCCATGTCGCCTCCCCCACCACAGCCAGATGGGGCCAGACCAAGCCCCATTCTCCTTGCACAGCTGGATCAGGGATGAGCCATGCCCCCTTCTCCCTGCACAACTGAATCAGGGCTAAGCTGTTCCCCTTGCCCCTCTGCAACTGAATTGGGGCTGGGCGATTCCTTTTTCCCCCCATGGGACCAGGTTGGGGCCAACCGACACCTTCTTTCCCTGCACTGCTGAATCAGGGCCCTGCTGCACAGCTGTATGGGACCCCGCTGCCCCCACCCCAGGCACCGGATCAAAGCCATGAGCTGGATCCGGCCCATCAAGGGACCAGGTACTGTCCATCCAGCCTGCCAGGGAAAAAGGTTATGCACCATTGGTATAGGAGATTTTGCACCAGACCTATGCACAGCAATATAATGTGCAGCGAAGGTCCCAAATAAAGCTAGAGGTTCTTCTACACAAACAGTAACTTCTCATCTATGGAAAAGAGTTCTTCAAAATTATATAGGGCTGATGACCAACTGTTTATAGGAGGGTAGATTTTCCATTCATGCTTATAGCATTGGGTCCAATCCCTAATTAAGATTTTAGGTACTACTGGAATATAAAAAATAAATATCAATAATAACGCAGTAACATTTTGAAAACTAGTGCTTTCGGCTCTTGCTTTACTATATTTTATCAGTTTTGTAGTTACAGACATATGCATGTTGTTCTTAACATGTTGTATTTAGCAAGTGTGTTTTAAATCCACTCGCAGCGTTAAAACTCTCAAACTATCTCCAGCATCCATTATCTGTGAATGAAAATCCACTAAACTTCCTAGGTATTATCAAGACACTGAGGGCACTAACAGATGTGGAAAAAAAAACCCCAGTGCTTTATTGGAAGAGAGAGCGCATCAGTTTGACTTGCCTTGCCCAACTTCTGTATAGAACATGTGCTTCAGGCAGGGTTTTTTGGTGCTTTTATCTAATAGATAAAGCATGCGCTCTTTACAGACATTGGGCAAGTCAGGTCAAATTGACGCGCTGCCTCTTTTAGACATGTGCTGCGTTCAGCATGGGAGCGCACTAAGCTGAAATTAAAGCTCTGATTTTGTTTTTCCTTCACATCTGTAAGCAGCCTGAGAAGCTTAATTTGTATGGGCTTGCAATGGCAAATAGTCTCTGGGAGCTCGGTTCTTAAAGACTTAGTGAAATGAGCAATTTTCAAAACTATTGCAAAAGCTAGACAAGCTTAACTGAAAAAAAAAGTCCTACTCAGGGTTGCTAAGTGACAATAGTTTAATTACTCAATGTGTTACTTATAAAAATCATCTACTTGCAGAAAGGCTGGCTTTCCAGGGGAGGCCCTGCCAGGGAGATACAAACTGGCCTGGAGATATAGGTTTGTCCCCAGAAGAACAACAATAGAACAAGAGGATACTCACTCTCATTCATGCAGGATTTGTAAAGTGTCTTTGCTTTCCGAAAGGCCTCTCGATCATCCTGCTCTGGAGTCTCCAGCACACCTAGGACAGGAATCATTGCAGTAAGACCATGCCCTGGGTAGGTTTGTTTTCAACTATCATCACATGAATCAGTGAGAATGAAGGGATGTAAGGACCATTTATCATGAAACCAGAGTGTTGTACTACTGGTTAGGAGTGAAAGGTGAAGGATGGACATAGAAATACAGAGATTTTCCTGACTCCAATTATAGATTATGGCAAAACTTAGCTGATTTAATTGGGAACACAACCATGCTGTGGTGGTGCTTTACTGAAGAGTGGGAGGAGGAAAGACTACAGAAGAGATCAGAAACCTTACGGGCCTGGAATGTCATTTGTTGTATGTCACTTGAGCTCCTGCAAATGCCTTATGTGCAGCAGATGCCATTCCAAAGTAAACAGTCAGTGGCTATTAAGACCAACATAACCAAGAAGAGAGAAAATATGTGGTATGTCAAATATTGCAGTGTGGTAACTGTCAACAAAAGCTGGCTTTGTCTCATCCACTGCTGTACAAAGTGATGGTACGTGCCATCTTTGCCTTAAAAAAAATGATTATGGCTGCTGAAGAGTCTTCATAAGTTACAGTGTGAAAACACCAACACATCCACTCACTGCCAGCTGAGGTTTAGCACCGACTGCAGCTCTGTCCAGAACAAGCTTGCTGGTATACCTACACTGATAAACCTTTCTAGAGTGAATGCAGCTTGGATTATGAGTCCTTACAGTCAGGGACATGCTTCTGGCTCTGTGCTAGACCAGCATTTAGCACAGTGGGGCATGAGCTATGACTGGGGCTTTTAGGTGCTATGTTAATTCAAATGATAAACACCAATGTCAATAAATACTGCCTTTGCAGGAAAAGTTTATAATTCCCCCAATGAAATGAGCTGCTGCCATAATTTTTTGATAGTGTAAATACTTCTGTATTAAATAATAACAAATGTCACCCCCTCACTGGCTTTACTGTACCAGACAAAATTTCAAGTGTCGTCATTGCCTGAAGACGCATACAGTAAACTAGATCCTCAGCTGATATCAATCTATGCACTTTAAAGATACCCTGCTGGCTCCTAAAGGAGGATCTAGTTTGTTCTGTGGAAGTTGTGCCTGGACTTATCTCCCAAACTTCTTTCTTTATCTTTTTAATAATAAGGCCCACTATTTTGGAGTTCAGGGAATAATGTTGGGTATCAACATCATTATTGGGCTAAAGACCTGATACCACATCTTGATGTTTCGTGTACATGTTTTAATGTCCCTCCCAGTTTTACCTTTCAGGATGATCTCCAGTTCATCTCTCAGGATGTCAAAAATGCTGTATCTTGAGCTGGTTTCTGGGATGACGTGCCGGTTTAGCCAGCCCCCACAGGCATACTGGTAGAAGTTGTTGCAAGGCTCAGTGGTTGGGTCCATGTTCTGAATTATCCTAGCAGCTATGATGCACAAAACCAGAGAGGTGATTTCCACAGGATGTTTCAAGCTGCATGTAATACTCAAAAATTCTCCCAAATTACCAAGAAGGTGGCCTGCTG
>NW_005841851.1:4198673-4216377 GCF_000455745.1 Alligator sinensis
TCTCATTTGGGATGAGATCCTAGTGTCATGGGACTGGGTCCACAAGGCAGAGGAAAAGAAGCAATGGACAAAAGCAATTGCAAAAATGGAGATTTAGATGGTCTTGTCTGCACAATGTGCAGCAGCAAACACCACCACAAAACGCCTCTGAATGGTTCCAAAAAACCACCCTTGATGACAATGCAAAGTCAAGTCATTATGAACAACAATCAGAATTACAAGCAAAGTATTTGGAGGGGATTGCTGTACCTTTTCTTAGGTACAGGCAGTCCTCGACTTACAACGTTTTGAGTTATGTTTTGCACTTACAACGTTTATAAATTAACACCCTGTTTCAACTTTATGACATCAGTTTAGACTTGACAACTCTTGATCGGATGCCACGCCACACCAGCGAACAAGTTCGCTGCGTCACTCATCTCCCTGGAGAGCACCTGTCCAAACTTCCTTGGACGCTTTCTTTAAGAAAGCAGACAAGACTCCAGAAAAACCTGCAGCCAAAACTCCTGAGAAGACTCCAGCCAAGAACCCTTCAAAAAGTCCAACCAAGAGCCTTTCAAAAAGTCCAGCAAAGTCTCCTCAAAGAAGTCCTTCCAAATCAATATGATTGCTATTTACAATATAAATACATTAATGTAGCTATATTACTCATCTATAATTGATCGAGTACAAAATTCTGGGGTATTTTTGGTGAAAACAGGGTACTG
This sequence comes from Alligator sinensis, assembly GCF_000455745.1. NCBI lineage: Eukaryota > Metazoa > Chordata > Crocodylia > Alligatoridae > Alligator > Alligator sinensis. The sequence continues at coordinate 4,199,381 of NW_005841851.1, forward strand.
GGCCTTGGTTCAGGAGCCAATCCCCCATTTAGAACATTGTTTCTTATGAGAAAATTGGTTCCGAGTTACAACGTTTTGACTTAAGATGCGATTTTCAGGAACCAATTGTGTCGTAAGTCCGAAGACTGCCTGTAGTTGAAATCACTTGGCCTGCAGCTCCCTGCCTTAAGCCAAAGCCAAGAAGCCACTGACCATCCTTGCCATTTTCCTTTACTACCGACACTGAACTATAATATAACACTGTACTAGCATGGTGTAGCTGTTACATAGAGCTTGTCTGCAGATCTCACACCACAGCACAAAAGTCCAATTATTTCATGGTGGGAAATCAAGACATAGAAATTAAATGATTTACCAAGATCTCACTGTAGGCCACTCTCAAAGGTAGGGATAGAACCCAGATCTCTTGAGTCCAGTAATATTTTTCTTCTTTAACTATTGAGTAAAAGCTCTTATTGTTTCCCTCAGATCTTGAAAAAGAGTATTTTTCCATTTATTCTTAATATAGTGTATCACTTTTGCCTAACTTTGTTCCAAATTGAGTGGAATGCACCAATTTTCTGTGGACGTTATTACCAGTATATGCACGTTTACTTATTCTGTGGTTATTATTCCTTCTTCCCAAAAGTTACATCATTCTAACTCTTTGCAGATTCCACTTGCATATAATAAGGATAGACTAAAAAACTGCTTGATTTAATGACCGCATTACTGAATCTCTGTGAAAAGTACATTTAATGATTATTTCTTGTAACCATGATGTAAGTTCATCATACAATAATGGCCTTTGAAAAATATCCAGACTTTTATAAAGAACTTTGGCAAGTAACACCAACTTTCACAACATTTGATAAAGCCAAGCTAAGATGTGTATTACATTTATAGTTACATTGACTATCCAGAATAATCTTAAGTATCAAAGTAATTAGACTAATTTGATGAAAACGAGCTACTCAGGTACTATGCTAACTTATTTTTTTTCTGCCAATGTGTATTAGTATGAGTAAGTTTATGTTCAGTGATCCCCTTTTGAAATCTTGAATGTTTAAGTATGCAGCCATCTTTGGCAAATATTATCTTCTAAGCCATACAGCAGATCTGGTTTCTAATCCACAACACAAAGTTCTCTTGCATAATTTACTATTGCTCCACATCCACAAACAGTCCTGTATTAAACAGAAATTGGAGAACTGTATGGAAATGTGTAGAGAGATACAGGGATGTTCCCAGAAAACTATCTTTTTCCCTTTTATGTTCTTTTTCTTGTATTATTTAAAATTACTCTGAACAAATATTTGCTTTCCTGACTTGTCAGATATAATTAAGGTACAAGAGGATTGACTAGTTTTAATCCAGTGGTGGAATTCTCAAAGAACACAAATATATTCAAGTCCTATAAGATGCAAGTCACTTGTGTTTTAAAGCCCCACTGAAAATCACTGGGACCTCATGATTATAAATTTCTTCTGTGCTTTTAAAAATACCACTCAGGACTGAAACAAACCTTAGACAATGCTAGCATTATTAATGGAGCCAGACTGGTACTTTCGTTTCCCTCTACAGCAAGCATCCCTGGCAAGAAACATTACCTGCTGTAACACATCCCGGTGTGGTGCATACGTTGCCTGAATTGGTACCATAATTTGCATCTGTGGGGAGGAATTAAAACATAAGACATATAATAATATTGCACATTTCTGAATGAAACAGTACAGCATTTCTGACATGCACTAGTAGTTCAGCCTCAATTAAGTTAATCGGAAAAGACTTGTCTTGTTCTGTTATTGTAAAGTCAGTGAATTCTAGGGCTGGTGAAGTTGCCAGAATGATAGTTCTGAAGACTGAAGCCCTTTATTTAGCTAAAGAATAGGCATGGTGAGGGCAGGGGCATAGAAAAAAAACCTCAGCGTCTTGCCAGTATGTTCCAGGCATGCTGTAAGGCACTAGTGTAGTTCAATCCTAATGTCTTCCCTGGTCTCTCAGAGAGTCTTTTTTGATAAAACAGGCAATGGCCATGGACACCTTGTGGCTGGTATCTCAGAGCATTGTAAAAATATATTGTTTTATTGACTTTCAAAGCCACATCTGTTTGGAAAGGTTTTCAGAGGACAGCAAAGGCCATCTCCAGATTCTTGGTTTTGCAATGGCTTTGAACTGCAAAACTGAACGGAAAACCAAAATATTTCTGACTGTTCCAGGGCAAAAAGAGTAGACAAACCTAGGGTCAAAATAACAAAACAGTGCAATGCATGCATGCCCTTGCCTGCTGCAGTGGGTGGTTCCTTAATTTTCTGTACAGCACAGACCTTACTGAAGACTTTACAACTCGATGGATAGGATACCGTGAGGCTTTAACTGAAGTGTACTGGGGTAGACTGATGCTCCTGGTGGTACTTAAAAACCCCAGAGCTTCCTGGTTGGAGGGTTCTGCCCTTATACTCAGGGTCACACCAGTCACTATGTTTGGGGTCAGGAAGGAGTTTTCCCCCTAGGTCAGACTGCGAGGGGTTTGCCTTTCTCTGTAGCTTGAGGCCTGACTGTTTTAGAATTTGCTGAGCATGTAAATGAACTGCTTCTGTGTTGTAATGACCTCTGAGATCTCTTCTGTTACATACCAAGTGGAGAAGCATTGCTAGCATTAGAAATGTATCAATCCTGCCCAAGTCTTTACATGTCAGAATCCTTGTTGCACCTGTATATATGTGTGGCTCTAAAATGGGTTGTTGTAAAGGGTACAGATTCAGCTTCACTGCTCTTCCCTGATACAAAGACCAATGAAGATTTCCCACTGACCGCTGTGTGTTCTAGATCAGCCCTAGCCCCTCTGAGTGTGTATTTAAGAGCTGTAGCACAAGCTGCGCTGAAAGCGGTAGGGTGTGCACTTGCTTCATCTGTTTTGCTTTTACACAGAACCCTTCTCTGGAGGCAAAGAACCTTGTTCCATAAAAAAAAGTGTTTGTTCCAGCTCAAGACATCTCTCCCAGATGCAAAACCTAACGACCTCTGCCCTTCTAGTGAGTTTGATAACATGCGAGCTGCTGCCACTTAGGAGAGGAGATAGCGGGTGCATCTACACATGCACATTTACTGCACAGGAACCAAAATTACTGCACAGTATGGACATGTGTCTACACGCGCACATCTGTACTCACAGCAAATATGGCAACTTATGCCGACTTGAGCATAAATTCAATACCTGCATCATGCCGATATCAAATTTACACCTGATTAGTTTCCGCACAGTAATGCACATGTAGATGCCTTACTGAGCAGTAACACTGTGCGTGTGAACTGGCTTGGGACTAATTTTAGTCTTAAGTCAGTCCACACACAGTATTAATGCACTTTAATGCCTGCACATGTAGATGCCAGCCTATTCCCACTTGCTGTGCAGTAATTTACTGCACAGTAAATTGAAACCAGCATAAATGCACGTGTAGACACGCCCAGTAGGTAGGATGTTCCCAGTGGAACTGCAGGAGAACACTTCTACTCTGCTTTCCGCATGGTTTAACAGATAAAAGAATGCACAGCAAGGGTTAGTACCCTCTCTGACCTGCATGGGTTGGATTTGTAGAGGGCTGGCATGCAGGGGTGTGGCTAGGAGCTTCCAATCTCCACTTCTCAACAGCTTTCCAGCAGGTCTTCCCCCTTCTTCTGGACCTCATGACTCACATCCCATCCGCCTTGTCCCTTGCTGGCCTCCAGGGTTCACCCCTGTCTCCCCCTGGGCTCCTCCCAGCTCCTAGCTCACTTGCAGCTGCCACTGCTGTCCCAGGGGTGAGAGATGCTCCTGTCCCACTCCAGGGGCTGAATGAGGGTTTTACTTAGCTTGGAGAGCAGCAGCAGCTGTGGCAGCAGTGGACAGATAGGTTTCCTCTCTCTGCCTGCTCCCCAGCTGTCTGCTGCCACTGCCTCTGCCACCTTTTAGGCTGAGCCCAGCCCCTGCATAGCCTCTGAAGTGGGACAGGAGCTTCCCTCACCCCTGGGACAGCACTGGCAGCCGCATGTGAGCAGGAAGCCTGGAGGTGGAGAGGAGCCCCAGTTGGGGCAGGGGGTGAGCTCTGGGGGAGATGAGCGAGCGCAGAACAGGGAATGGAGCTGGGGGTGGGGAGCGGACATGCCTCTGAGCACAGAGGAGAAGTGGGGGCAGTGGGATTCTTACCTTTTTGGGACCGCCACCCTCAGGTGCCTGCATTCTCCAGCTGTCACTCCAGAGCAGTAATGCTCCAGAGGATAGATCATTTATGTGGTGGAGGCTGAGAGTGGCGCCTCCTGAGATTCTGGAGGACTGCTCCCAATTTGTATTGATCCCATGGAGAAGTCTAATTTTACAGCAGCACGAATTGCCTAGGAGGAGCTAAAGATAATCCTTGCCCAGAGAGGATGCTCAGAGCCCACTTAGCTCATCTTTTCCTTCCTTAACATGTGCACATTCCCATCTGAAGAGCTTTTAATATGTGGGCAAAATAACATTTAACAACACCCACAGGGGAAAGCAGGACTCTTTTGGATGCTTGGTTTCTTTCTCAGCCACTTCTGTGAAATATACCCCAGGCCTGAGGCCTTCACAACACTGGTGAATCACTTGCAGCCTGATGAAGCCCTCACAGTTGGGCTTAACTGGTGGATGGCCTTTGTGGTTGGCTATCTGCAGAGGGGTGAGATTTGCCATACATGCCCTTGTGTCAAGTATTCCATGTGTAAAATGGACAGTGTAATGTTCACGTCTATGCCAGTGAAGCAATCCTTTCATTAGCACTAGTGCATTGCTTGGAGATTGCCTGGTAAAGGGAGGTGCCTTTACAACGATGGGCATTGTTCTCTATAGTACGTAATCATTAGGAGTGGGCCCAGGCTGGGAACCTGGAATCTGGATGCAAAGTTTGCTGGAGTTGCGGCTGTTCGGTATGTTGCAGAACTTGGTCAACTCCCCAAATTGCCTAATATCCAGCAATGTCTGGATGGGATCTGTTCTAAGCAAGTGCTTTCCCTGGTGTAATCTGGGTTTTATTTTCACTTGGCTACTTTAGGCTCTGTAAAAGATCTCCAAGGCCCTTACTAGAGGGAAAATGCTTTCCAAATGGACTGAAGTGACTTGACGCTTACTTTCCTTTTTCTTTTTCTTATTCACATGCACTGATGTTTGTGGTGCAGGGAGCCAAAGACAAGTGTTTGACAAGAAAGCAAGCATAGGGGGCATCTACACGTGTGCTTTATTGTGGAGTTGACTAATCAGTTCCGCAGAAAGCGTCACCATCTACACGTGCAGTACTATTAAGCTGGAATAAATTAATTATCTCTACTGTAGGATAGTAATGCCCAACAAAATTGCTATCCTATGGTGGAGTTATTTACACTGCTGCAACACATGTGTAGACAGCGGCCGGGGCTGGCTGGGGCATGAGGGTGTTATAGTAATAAGGCTGCCTGCCAGCTAACCCCGCATTATAGCACCCTCATGTCTCAGCCAGCGCCTTCACAGCACACTGAGCTGGGGCTGGGGCCTAGGCTCCCCCTGGGCTCCCTGCCAGCCAGGGCTGTGATGCCTCGGCTCAACACGCTGCAATCCCAGGCACATGTGTAAGTGCTGCTCCTGGGAAGCAATAAACCCGGGATAATAAACTCTGGTGCAAATTGCACCAGAGTTTATTCAGGCACACTAATTTCATGTGTAGATGTACCCACAGTGACTGTAATTCAGGTAGAACTAAAATGGTGTGAAGGAAAAGAGGGCTTTGAAGTTTCTCAGTGGAAGTAACATAAACAGCACCCATTATGACCAGGAATGTAGCATACAGGGCCTAACCAAGTGCACTGGGGGGAATATGCACATCAGAAAACCACCTTGCATTTGGGTCAGGTAATTGTAGCAGAAGCCTGGGGGTATGAGCTAGGGAGGGGTCAAAAACTTTTGCAAAATTCAAAGCTTCATGTCATTTTAGGTTTCTTGCATTTTGCATAAACTTGGAACTGAGCTGATTGTCATACACACACTTCCTACAGTGCACAGCTTCTCTACAGAAGCTGATCAACTCATGATCACTGTTGCCAAGCTTCCCTTCAATCCTCAGGTCGCTCATTAGATCATCCCCTTTGGCCAGAACCAGATCTACCAGTGCCTCACTTCTTGTGGGCCCATGGACTTCTTGAGTCAGAGCTTGTCAGTGCAGGTGAGGAAGCTATGTGACTGATTAGATTTGGCTAAATGCTCCTCCCATGAGATGTCAGGGTGGTTGAAATCTTCCTCCTGGTTCAAGCTCGTCCTCCTGGTTAGGATGTCTGTAATAGACTCCTACGGTTATATCCCCTTTGCCACATTGTCCCCATATTCTAACCCAGAGGATTTCAAGTCGCCCTCCTTGGGTGCCAATGCCAGCTAGTAGGGGAGTGTACTGCTCCTTGACAGAGAGCTACACTCCCGCCCTTCCTCCCAGCATGATCCATCCTGTTCAAGGTATAGCCATCTATACCTGCGGCCCAGTCATAAGTGGAGTCCCACCAGGTCTCCATTATCCCTATGAGATCATATTTCTTATTGCTCAGAAGGAGGACCAGTTCCTCTTGTTTGTTCCCCATGGTCCTGGCATTAGAGTACAGGCAGATAAGCCTGCCATTGGAAGCCCTGGGCTTCTCTGTACACTTAGGAGAGTCCTGTCCATGGGCTGGGGTAGGAGTAAGTTCGACTGTATTTTCTGACTTGCTGATTACGTGCTTATTTTTTTCTGGGCTTGTTCTGATGGTTGTTTGCCCATCCCCCAGCGAGCTTAGTTTAAAGCTCTGTCAAGCAGGTCAACCAAACTGGTTGATAAAAGCTTCTTTCCCACTGTGGTGAGGTGGAGGCCGTCTTTTCCCAGCAGACCGCTGCCTCTCTCCCTGAGGTGCGGACTGTGATTGAAGAAGCTGAAGCCTTCTCAGGGGCACCAACGCCTCAGTTTCCTGTTACCTCTTCAGTACATCTCTTCCTCCTGTGCTCATGACCCATAACTGGGAGGATCGAAGAGAAAACCACCCGTGCCCCCAACCCTCTAAGCCCAGCACTCAGAGCCCTGTAGTTACTCATAACCCAGCCAGAATTGCTCTGAGCCATGTCCTTTGTGCCCACATGGATGAGGACCCTGGGGTAGTGGTTGGAAAGCTGGATAAGTTTCGGGATCCTCTCAGCTACATCATGGATGTAGGCCCCTGGGAGGCAGCAGACCTCATGGGCTAAGGGGTCGTGGCAGCAGATCGCACCCTCTGTCCCCCTCAAGAGGGAGTCTCCCACAACAACCACCCTGCATTTCATCTTAGGTATGGTTGCTGGTTGCCTTCCTTCCTCAAGTACTGGAGTCAGCAACTCTGCTGGCTCTGCTGATGTTGCTGCAAGGGGTTCATATCTGTTGTGGAGTTCCAGCGGGGATGGTGACCCTGATGCCACGGTGCCTTGGGGCTGGAGACTACCTTTGTCCAAGCAACCCCTGGCTGGACCTCATGGGGGCTCCTCTTGTCTGCCCTTGTCTTGCTAGCTTTCCTTGTTCTTCCACCCTCATTCCTCAGGTGAAGAGCCTGGCAGTAGGTATCAATCTCCTCTTTGCTATCCCTGATGGCATGTAGCCTCTGCACTGCAGCATGGAGCTCCCCTATCTGGCACTCTGGAGACTCTAATGTGGAGCACACCCCACAAGGAGAGGTGTCTTTGCTCCTGAACCCAGGTGACTGCATTCGTGCCAGGCAGTCCCCGCAGCCCAGAGCCAGGGGCTCCGTCTGGGTGGAGGCCACAGTGGTACCGGGCTGGGGGGGCTCCAGCTGCGGGTAAGGGGATCTTTGGGGTGCGGCACATCACCACCATCGCACAGGTAGCAGTCCAGGCTACTGCTGTGCTGACCATTCTTTTCAGGCTCACTGCCTAGAGCCTCATGCCCCTCCTGCATGCCCTCCTGCATGAACTCCTCTGCTAACTTGTGTGCTGGGGTCCAGAGCACACCTGTTTATGTGGCTTCGGCTGCGTGGCTCCCTAGGGGGCTGGCCTAAGTGGAAGCCATGGGCAGCATGACCCTCCTCAGCTCCGCTCAACTGCCTCCCGCACCTAGCTAATGCCCACCCACTGCAGGCCCCACGTACATCCTGGCTCTGAACTGGGGGTCAGGAAAGGGTCCCTGCCGGGGTCCATTGGGGTCCCTGGCTCACAGGGGCGCAACGGGCTTTTACCCATGAGTCTTGCTTTGGAGCTGATCATAGTGAGCGCATCTACACATGTGCTTTAATGCACAGTAGCCCATTTTACTGCACATTAAAATGTCACAGCAAAAACATGCTAATACGCTAATGTGCAGGAAAATTAGTATACTGTACATCAAGCATCACTAAAAAAGCGTACCTTTTGCCACTGTGTATTAGGGCACCTTACTGCGTATTTATTTAGTTAGTACTTCACATTAGAGGTACTAAATTTAATTCAGAGTGGCAAAAATGCATTAATGAACATATAGATGCACCCAATAAGTATTAATATGACTTAGTTTTCTGAGCAGCCGCAAGTTAGTGCTTACTATAGTCTAAATATAGATCACAGTACTGCACCAGTCTTGAACCAGCTTGAATCCACTCATTTTCAGACTCAGCCCTGAGATTACATTAGAGCTAGTTCAAGGCTCCAGTGAGGCTGGCAGTGTGGCAGTGGGGTTGGGAGGGACACAGGCACAGCATGGGGGCGGGTCCCAGCCCTAATCCTACCCCAAAGCCTCGAGCCAGCTCCTGTGAGGTGCAGAGGCTGGGTGCTGGTATCACTCCCAGCCCCTCTCCTGTTCAGGAGCCCTGAGCCAGTGCTGATGGGTGGGAGCACAACAGTTTTGTTGCCACCCCTCCCTCCTCCTCCTCCTCCCCCCAACCCCACTGGAATCTCCTGATCATATTACCTCCATGGACAAGTTTGACATTAACTCAAGAGATTGAGGTAATACAATCTGGACATACGTTCCACTGGAAAAGGCCTAACTTTACTATGATGCAAAGGCACTTAGCACATACTGCACTGCTTGAATGCTCAGACATTAGCATTATAGGTGCAGTTAGCATGTGCTCAGTGCAACGTGTAACAAGGCCTAGAGACTGTTGGAATCACCAATACTGGGGAAATAGGAGGTATATGTAAAAGAGTGAAATAGGTTAAAACAAATAGGACAAACCACACCAAAGATGTGCAGTGCTGGTCTTGGCAGACCTCAGGGAGCCTGTTCTCCTCTGATGCTACCTTGGAGCTTGTGTCCTTGTTTACACCAGAGCAATGGCAGTGCAGTGCAGTGCGTGTAAAACACCAGTCAAGCAGAGAAGGAGCCTTTGCACGCACTTTATATTTACTCTTCACTGTAAGAGGTGATGACCCAATGAAGGAGAGGGTTGGGCTCCTGTTGCCACATGTGTAACTCCCATTGAATTACACGGGGGTAACATGATTACCACTGAGTAGGGAAAATAAGGTTCACGGGTACTGTGACATGATTTGGGATCACCAGAAGAAAGAAACAAAATATTATTTGAAAGATTGCACCATTATTGTGAGATGCAAACTTTGGTCTTGCTTTCTCAGTTAAGTCCTTCAATAGTAAAATGCAACCCATAAAATATCTGAGGAACACAGACATTTGGAGGCATTTTATCTTTTCCATTTGGGCTTGTTTAAAGCAAGGCCATTTCAAGATAGGATTTTGATCATGCAAACCCATTGGGAAGGACAGAAAATACCAATGAATTATAGCTCTATTTGTGACTATCAAAAAACTATGTCTAAAATAAATAACAGAAAGAGGGAGGTGGGATTTGATTGAAATCTGGCACAAACCTGATATTTCAGTTTTCTGCTTTATGATCAGAGATCATAGAAACAAAAACATTTCTATAATATAACTTTACTGGATAAAAAATCTGTAGTGTGAAACATTATAATCATAAACAGGCCACAACCATTTTGAGAGAGTAACAATCAGTTAAAACCTAAGCTTAAATGCCTTTGCCAGTTGGAAAAAGTGTATTTGCAATAGAATAATTATAATAATTTGCCCTTGTTTATATTGGGGCGATCTAACTTTAGAAACACTAACTGACTAATCCTTATGAATACCACTGTCAGGGAGATTGGTGTGAGATGAGGATCACTTCCAAGAAGATATTCAGCTCTGTGATATTTGTTTAACAAGCCTCAGCCAAGTTTTGGGGTTTGTCTCAATGAGTACCTTGGAGGTTATGAGCCCACATGAAACAGATGAGTTTTCCAGGGTCTCTTCAAACAGCCAGTTCCTCAGAAAGGACTTGAACATCTGTAATGGCCAGTGAAACAAATAGTTCTCATGTGCTTGTACACCTCCTAAGGTCAAGACTCCTAACAGCTGGGTTTTATGGAGACATGACTAAACAGACAACTCTTCTTTAATGGCTGCAGATCACAAACATTTTTTATGCTTTAAAAGACAGGCTTTCCAAAAGGCCACACAATGATTCCCAATGCTTTAAATGCATAAAGGAATTTAAAGTCACAGTTGCCTGCATAAGTTTAAATGTTCAGCTTAGGTAAGTGGCCCCATGCAGAATAGTACTGATTCCTTCCTGCAGGGTCTGTTTCTGCGTCACTTGAAAGCACAGGCTTACTCTGGAGAGAGTGTAAAATCTATACATTTATGCCAGAGACCCCAAAAAGAAGCTAATGTTTTTTTCTTGATGTCCCATCAATGGATGTTGGACCAGATCCTTGAGGTCTGGCAACACTAGAGTAATTCAATCAGGATGTGACCTTTTACGGTAAGGTCTTCAGAGGAAAACCTGTCCCTGCGCAGAGTGGGTATGGAAGGATTTCACTCCCACTTGAGCCTCAGTTTGAAGGAATTCTGGGGTTTGAGTTGTCCACAGGCCTTGGGCTTGTCCTCAATCCTACTGTATTTTTCAATATTAACGCATCCACGAGAGGTTTCTGAGGCATGATCATTGCTCCCCACTTGCATAAAGTGTGCGCTGCAACTTCCTCCAGCTTGCACGGTGACTGGATCTGTACTGCATCCTCTTGGCAAAATCCTGCCATTTCCCCTTGGCCTAATTGCTGCCTCACATGGTTTGATTGGTGTGTGCGTGCTCTTGGCTTTGATGCTGTCATGTGCATGCAGCTACCTGCTGCGTGCTGATGGACGCTAACACCCTGCTGCAAAGCCAAGCCAAATTGGGAATCATAATTGGGGATTAAAGTGGAGAGGTGAATGTTCCTGGCTGCTATAAATAAACTGTGGGAGGAGAAATGGGAACAAAAACACTGAAGGTGCTCAGAGTAGACAGGCGTTTGATTCCTCCAGCTACAGGGCCAGGACTGCGAGGGACGAAATAGAATGGAGAAAGAGAGGGACTTTAGTCTGCAATTTGCCCACATACTGGTATATGGAAGATATCTAATAGGCATGGAGAACTTGGCCCTCTGAGTAACTGGGAATATTGAAGCAGTAAATGTTTTCTTGGTCTATAAATAGTCCACGGAGAACCTAGACTGTTGCCAATATCGTGGTATCTCCGAAAGTACTCTTCGTTTTCTTAATTGGCCCAGACTTTTGATCTGTTTTTTTCTCCACTTCATCCTTCTGGCTACAGGCAACTTCACAACTGATTGGACTTTCTGGGGTTCAGAGTCACATAGACACTTTTGGGGTGGGGGGGACACTGTGAGAGAGAGTGACTTTGATAGCTGATCCCACCCATTTCAGACTTCTCAGGTGATGGGGTGAGCGTGCCACATAGTAATAACTGGCAAAGAAGATCAACAGCTAATAGGTCTTATCACAATGAGATCCCCGTGCCCTCACCCTTAAGGCTCTGATTTGTATTGAAAACCCGCTTTGTACTGAAGCGAAATTTTTGAATAACAAGAGCTCTCTGTGGCTTATCAGGTACTGGAGAACTACTACAATGCATTGTTTCTTGGGCAGCAAAATGGGTAGGTCTGTTTATTTGGCACCAGGGTTTGAGCCCTAATAAGTGTTGGGTTTTTTGCCAAATATGTTGAGCTTCTTATGGCTATTTGCCATGGCATAAGGTAAGGCCTTTTAGATGTACCCATGTTAGCTTTTCTCAGCACGGCTACTCAGCCCAGGTGGAGCACTGTGCTAGCTCATGTGGTTGTACTGCTTCTGGTATCTGAGCTGGCTCATTTGGAGATAACTTGTGCATCCCTGCATGGCACTGTATTCCACGCAGGTACTGCCCCGAATATGCTAACCTGTGTGGCTTTATGCCAAGTACACATGCCTCTCTCTTTCTGCTGCATCTCTCAATCCTCTCTCACCGAATCAGAATGTATTAGAATGATAAAAATACTTCCACGGGGCTAAGCTATGTAGCTTGCCATATTGAATGAAAAAAACCTGTGAACTGCTTAGCATTAGGGAATCATTGTGTAGAATTACAAAATCATAGTTGAACTGAGGACCTGGGGCTAAATATTTGAGGAATGGAAATGTTCATACAATTACAAAATGACCAACATTTTCCAAGCTGTGACTAAACTTCCCCTTGTAACCATCCCTTTCCACATCTGGACCAGCAATGGTTAGAATTCAGCCTGCAAGAATAAAGGGAATTGGCAGTTCATTAGCTAAGTAATGAGAAGCTTCAAAGGATATGTTTTCCTTTTCCAGATTTCCTTTCTCCTAGTGGACTAGTCAGGAAATAACACAAATCTGGCAGTATTATTAAACTGTATGGCTTGGGACATTTTTAATATAGGTCAACAGTTCAAATCTCACCAAGTTGTCATGATCCAAAAAAATAATTAGCCACCTGGTAGTTGTTCCATGAGTGATCTAGGAGTTGCAATCTAGTTCTTATTGGACACGTGTCCACGCTATAAAATTACTCTCTTGTGACTGGTGCTTGTAGATGCCTTGTTTGGTTTTCTCAGTGGAAGAGTCTGTGACTGAAAGAGCCCAAAAGCTGAACTTTCACTGTTAAAGAGGTAGACCCTTCCAGGCACTGTTGAGATGCAACTACAAGATCAGTGAGGTGCTACTGATTTCCCCCTTTCCCTGCTCATGCCATCTCTGTTTTGTGCTTGTGGGAATTCATTTTCAAGGACCTGAAAGGCAGTGATGTCTGGAGGGATAGAGCACTGGTTTGGGATGATGCAGACCTGTGTCCTATTCTTGGTTCTGCCACAGGCCTGCTGAGTTACCATAAGCAAGTCACTTCATCTCTGTATTAGAGTTTGTCCATCTACATAAGGGGGAAGAAAAGGGCTATATGAGAACAAGTATGGAGAATAAGCAGGAGGAACTGGCAAATAGGGAATATGATCTCATTGGAAAAACAGAGACCTGGTAGGATGCCACACATGACTGGGCTGTATGCATAGAGAGCTACAGGCAGCACAGAAGGGACTGGGCAGGGAAGAAGGGAGGAGGTGGCTGAATGTCTTCAAGTTGGCAAGCCCAGAGGGACTCCATCTGAGAGTCCCGAGGGAATTGGCTGGAGTCATTGTGGGGACTTTGGCAAAGGTATTTGAAGACTCATGGTGCTTGGGAGAGGTCCCAGAGGACTGGAAAAGGGCCACTGTGGTGCCAATCTTTAAAAAGGGGAGAAGGGAAGATCTGGGCAACTATAGGCTGGTCAATTTGACCTCAATACCAGGTAGAATTTTAGAAAAAAATATCGAGTCCATTTGTGAGAGACTGGCAAAAGGCATGATGTTGAAGGATAGCCAACATGGTTTGGTTGTGGGCAGGTCATGTCTGAACTATCTTGTCTCCTTCTATGATCAAGTAATGAACAGCTTAAATGTGGGAGATGCAGTTGATGTCATATACTTGGATTTTAAAAAGGCTTTTGATATGGTCTCCCACGATGCTCTTATAAAAAACTGGGGGATTGTGGGCTGGCAGAGTCCACGGTCAGGTGGGTTGGGAACTGGCTAAGGGGTCGAACCCAGGGAGTATTTCTGTATCATCTTGTCAGGACATGGCCAGTGGTGTCCTGCAGGGTTCAGTTCTTGGCCCCGCGCTATTCAACCTCTTTATCAGCTATTTAGATGAGGATGACGAAAGCACGCCAGCCAAGTTTGTGGACTATAAAAAGTTATAGGATGCAGATCCAAGTGGACCTGAACAAGCTGGAAAGTTCAGCGGAATGGAACTGGATGCAGTTCAATAAGGATAAATACAGAGTGCTTCATCTGGGGAGAAGTAACCAGCAACATTAATATAGGTTAGTAGAAGATGCCCTGGTCAACACAATGGCTGAAAAGGGACCTTAGTGTTATGGTTGATCACAGAATGAACATGAGCCACCAATGCAACGCTGTAGTCAACAGAGCTAATAGCATACTGGGATGCATTAGCCAATGCATCGCAAACAAGACTGAAGAAGTGATACTTCTTCTTTACTCGGTGCTGGTGAGATCTCAGGTGGAGTATGGTGTCTGGGTGCCGCACTTCAAAAAAGACATGGAGAATCTTGAAAGGGCCCAGAAAAGGGCCACAAGAATGACCAAGGGCCTGGAGGATAAACCTTACAAGGATAGACTAAGGGATCTGGGACTGTTCAGTCTGGGGAAGAGAAGACTGAGCGGGGACTTGGTGGTCATCTGTAAGTATGTAAGGGGTGAGTATCAGGTGGTGGGAGAAAAACTTTTCACTAGGATGCCCCAGGGGAGGACAAGGAGCAATGGTCATAAACTGTTAGAGGATGGCTTCAGGTTGGATGTGAGAAGAACTTTACCATAATGGTGACCACAATCTGGAATACACTTCCCGAGGAGGTGGTGCAGTTCCCAACCTTGAAAGTCTTCAAAAGGAGACTGAATAGACACCTTGCTGGGATCATTTAATCTCAGCAGTATTCCTGCACAGAACAGGGGGGTTGGACTTGATGACCTTTTGAGGTCCCCTCCAGCTCTTAATTTCTATGATTCTATTATATGATTCTAAGGTATTAAAATCAGCAGTGAGTGATGTAGTGGTGCTGTTTTGACTCACGGTATATGTCTGCAAAGTCTTCTAAGTTTGTTCCATGCAAGGAACGTGGTGCCCATAGACTTCTAGCCACTTGAGATACTGCCTCGGTTTGGGGGTGACAAGGTGAACTAAAACTGGCAGTGCAACAGTGATGCAAAACTACCCCAATCATATGTTGATGTTTCTCTACAGCAGAGGTAAGACTATATGTGGCATACTGTGATCATTTCTAGGCACCCCAGAGAAGGAGAGAACCTGGAGGCAATTGAAAGAGCAGCAACAAAAATGAGCCATTTTCTGGCTGGACTGACCTTATTATTTGCAATTTTTATTTATATTATGGCAGTACAGAAGACCTCCACTTGCATCAGGCCCTGAGTTTGTATAGTGCAAGGAACAGTCTATTAAACCTTATCATGTAATGCTAAAGAGGAATATAGGCTGTTTCTTCCTCAGTATCTGATGGTATAAACCTAACTAAGGAAAATGATTTCTTCACAGCGGTCCTAAGGAGTAATGGAGTAAAGCAGAGTAAAGGGGATACCAGATGAAAATCTGGACACGTTCTCTAGTGGTTTGTTCATCTAATTACAAAATATTCTCCCATAAGAGGGGCTAGAAGCATTTCAATGCATTAAAAACTAAATAAAGAGTTACAAAGAGAGAACATTCCTGGCCAAAATATCAGTTTGCCCATTTAAATACAATTCTGCCTTCACAAACAGTACTGCCATTGATTGCTGGCTGAGATCTAGGGCAGGGTTATCATGCTCTCCGCTTCTGAGCTTCATTCCACCGACATGGCTAATCACACTGAATAGAGAGATAATATTACAGTGACCTGTGACAGCATAACAGACTAAAAGAGAACATTTTCCCTGGGTACTCCTTCTGGCATAAAATGTGAAACTTCTATGTAAAAGACTAAATGGCATTTTAATATTTCATGGACGCCTCTTCTCCATTTCTATAGTCTTTCACCCTCATTGTCTCAAACTGAAGCCATCACCCCTCACCCCCCTCTTCCTCTTTTTATAAGACAAACAAGGCAATGTTCATGTATACAATCTGTTCTTGGATTTATCCTACATAAGTTTTGTGACGGGCATCTGGGACATTGGTTTGCATTTATCTGTATAGACAATGAGCAGAACCAAACAACTGGGACAGACAAAAATCCTACGTGTAAGAGCATACCTATGCAGCAGTCCATTGTGTGACTGCAGCTCAGAGGGATATACTTTAGTTAAGTCAGGCACCAATAGTAGCAAGGTGCTCAGTGCGGGTAAGCTGTTTGAGTAGTTACCTAGTTTGAATCAGGTTCTGTACCCTCTACTAAAGTCTGTGCTGCCACAGCTTTGTAGCTAGCTATTTTAATTCTAACGGCTATACCTACATGAGCTGTTTTGACACTTTAGGCAATGTTGATGCCATCTAAGTGCCTCCAGGACTGGGATGTGAACCCAATTCTTAAGACGCCAATACTGAATCTTCTGTGCACAAAATCTAAAGCAGAGGTCTAAATGACCAGGACCTCAGCTGTGCAGTTTTAGCCTTTCAGTGTGCACATCTACACAAGATGCTTTATTGTGAAGTAGCATAGTTTACTGTGCAGCATCATGTGCATCTACATGTGCACATGCTTACTGTGCAGTAAACCTCACTAATCATGAGTAAATGTGCTACCTGTAAATGTAAATAGCAAATTTACTCACACTTAGTAACGGCACAGTAGTGCTTGTGTAGATGCCTGACTGGGATCAAATCTGCTTCTGGTCAGCCGGCCATCAGGGAGCGGGAGATTGCTCCCTGCCCCTGGCAGCTGCCTGCTGCTGGGGCAGGCTCCGACACAGGAGCCTGGTTGGAGACTATATCCCCCTGCCCTGGCAGCAGGGAGCTCCAAGCCCCCCTGCTCCGAGATTGCAGTTGGGGAGTGGGGGCTGGGATATCCTTATTTCTCAGTGCCAGCTCCATGGACACAGAGTTCGTGCTGGGAGATAAGGGTCTCCCAGTGCCGGCCCCATGGTTGCCGAGCTGGCA
>NW_005841851.1:4216387-4233914 GCF_000455745.1 Alligator sinensis
ATGAGGGCTGGAAAGCCTCCTCCCTGCCCAGCTCCATGATCGCAGAGCTGGGTGGGGGACAGGCTGGGGACCTTGTTCCCCAATCAGATCCATGAGCGCAGAGCTAGGCAGGGAACACTTTCCCCAGCCTGTTCCTCACCCCGCTCTGCACTCGTGGAGCTGAGCCAGGAACAGACTCCCCAGCCTCTACCCTGCGATCACAGAGTGGGAGCTGGGAGCTGTTCTGGGGCAGGTCCCAGCCGCATGATTTGATCTGGTGATCAAGGCATGGGACTTGGAAAGAGCTGCAGGGGCCTGGTAGGTCCCAACCCCTTACCCCAATCTGCTGGTGATGGGGCAGGAGGCTGGGACCTGCCCCACTCCTGAAGCTCTTTCCAAGTCCCCTGCCCCTGATTGGGGAGCCAGGGTTAGGAACTTCCTGTTGCTGGGGTAGGGGGACATTGTCCCTGCACTGGCAACAGGTAGTTGCCTGGGGACAGGGTGCAATGTCCCAGCCTCAGCCAGGAGACAGCTGTCTCCTGGCCCAGTACTCCCTGCCAGCCCCTGGGCTAGCACTCAGGCAGCAGGGGCCCACTGCAGGACCCCAGGGAGCAGCAACAGTTTGCTGTCATTAGCAGCAAATCTGCTCCCATGCCCCTGCATGTGTAGACGCCTGCCCAGAATCGTTTACTCGTGAGTAGTTTACACGCAAGTAAACTGATTCCTGATCAAATGCATGTGTAGACGCGCCCAATGATTCCAGAACAGTTAATGGATCAAGGCTCTCAGCTACCTCAAAGAATGACCTTCGCTTTTGGAATAACTGTGTGTTCCTGTGGGATAAAGCACATCCCAAAGTAGAGGGCAAAGCACAAGACTGAAAGGATTCTCATTCAAGAGCATCCAGCTAGTAGGAAACACTGCAAAACCATCTCCTTCCAAAATCCCCTTCACCATAATATACACAATTAGACTTAAATGAAGAATGGTTTTGCTTTGCCTTGTCTGCAAATGTGAAAGATCAAAACAAAATTTCATTTCAGCTTAATCTGAGGATAATTTTGATGTTTTGACCCCGTACACATAACTAGATACTTTGTTATTGTTGCTATCACTCAGAAGTCACTCAGCCATTACAGTGATAGACAGTGGCATAACATTTGAATTAATGTTTCCAAAAATGTATTAGATTAATAGTTTCCAAAAATTTTACCTAACTTATTTTCCTCCAGGACTTTACATGCACCAAATGGCACAGAATGGCAAGTGTTATCAAAGCATTTTCCTGAGGGAAGTTATCCCTCACTGCTCTGAAAATAATTTTGTTCAGTCAAACTCTGAGAGCAGGAGAGTAACTTCAGAATAACTGAACAAGCCCCTGTGTTGAAACTTTAAGTGAAGCAGGGAAGCTGAATCTGTTTTAAGCTCTTGGTACCATACATGGACTTCAGAAACTTTACCACAACAGCAGATAATTAAAAATAGCCAGCGAGGCTTTCTCAGTTTACATCCAAAAGTAGTTCTTTTGTTTCGCTATCAATTATCTCTGTTATGCCTCAGTAAGATTCCTGATGAAAACAAGTTGAGCTGATTCTGCATGTGATATGATCAACACTGCTTTCTTTAACTCCACAATGTACCTGGTGGGACCTTGCAGACTAATTTGATGGATTCTTTCTACAATGCTGAGCACATTTTCCCAACCTCACATGGCCATGACTAAAACCCAGCAATCATGGAAAGCGTACAGTCAACAAAGCTCTTTTGCGCAGTTCTCTGAATTGCATTTCCAGACTTGGAGAGGAACCCTTGTTTAGCATACTCTCTCTCTCTCACTCTCTGTTCCTGTTCTCCTGGCAGTTAGATATAGGAGAAGAGATGATGGCATTTATGACAGCCGTAACCAAATACATTGAAAAAGACTCCCAATTTGACATCTTCCATTGAAAATTGCCATCTTTTTAAAACTGTAAAGCCTGTACTGATGGACAGCTGATGTGGATAACTCAGGGGTTAAACAGTTTTTTGCAAGAGCCCAAAGCCAAACCCAAGCAAATGTCGAGCTTGGTTTACATGGATGTGATTTAAAATTTTCAAGTATAAAATCATAACAATGGGTTGAATTAACAGGCCAGCATTTATGACATTAATGTAAAGCATGAAAATATCACTCTGTAGTGGGGAAACAACAGTGCTATTGGCACAGCTGCTAATCTCTTATTCCCACTGATGAGCAGTATATCAATGCTTATGACTTGGAGCAAGCAGCCCTTCATTAGGCATTATAAAAGGGGTTGATTTACTATTTGATTAAACCATCTTCTGCCACCTGAAAGCAAGCACTGTGGGTGGGGTTTACATTACCCCAGGGTACCTACACCCAATCTCTTCATGGATGGTGAGGGGGGGGGACAATAGCTAGGATACCTAGAAAATATGCTGAACTGTGGCCACTTCCTTCAGTGGCATCCTCAGCTGTGGTATAAAGTTGCCCTGCCTCCAGAGATCAATCCCTCTTGGGGATGTTGCAGCCCAGGTTTGTGAGTGACAGAAATTGCCTCCCACCCTTGCATCCTTTAGAGTACAGCTGAAGCATTGTGTGGGGCCACAAAATCCAGTGGGATTTTAATTATTACTGCTACATATTAGCTTGTTAAAGGCTTAAAGCCTTGTTTGTGTTCACAGTTAGGGCTCCTGTATAAACCTCTAGCAGTTTAAAAGGGTCTTACAATGGATCCACTTCTATGTCCGTTGAAGATGGGGGAGCAAATGGGGCTACTGTTACACCTTGCATTGGGTTGAGCCTGCAGCCCCCCCATGATTTTCTGCAGATTTCTTAACTTAAAACTGGCTTTGCACAAAGCTGGTACCAATGTGCAGAAAGGGCTAAGATGCTCTTGGGGCATGTTGTGTGTCTTGGGGAGAAGCATGAAATGATGCAAGTGTATGTGATGTAATTTTGGAGTAAGTTATTCCCATTGGATTGTCCCTGGGGTTTGAGCCTTGGAAATTTGTGCCTCAAAACTGGGAGCCTCGGGCCCCTGAGCCTCATGTTATTGCTGTGAGTTACATGTATATACTGTATTCTCCTTTGTCTCTTTATCGCATAGCCCCTCTCCTTCCCTCTAAGTGCTGCTAGTCTTGACTATCCAACTGGACTTTCCCCACAGCCACATACACCTTACAAGGTACCTGCAACCCATACAGAGCCCACCAAGAGCTGTAAACTGCAAGAGACTGAAGGAAATTTCTCCAAGGGATATAGTCTTCTAGGTCCAGTAGACATTTGAAAAACATTATTTGAACCCACCAATTTTCTCCTTCCCAAATTAAGGCCCCATGCTGTTCCTAGCATCCAGCACAGACTCTTGTAGCTGTAAAATCCCAATATCCAGATTGTCTCACTGTTTTTTCTCTCTTCACTTTTTCCTCCCCTCTCTTTTGAGATAACAAGAGTGCCCTAGGCAGAGAAAATCTATCAAAGGGGGGAAAATCAGGGGAATGGGAATTAGAGAAGTCCTTTTGAGTGCCAGAAAGATCTCATTATTGGAATTTGTTTTCACAATTTGTTCCAAGACTGGTAGAAACCAGAAGTTTCAGTAATGTGGTCCTTAGGTTTATTTCATAATCGGGACATCCAGACTCTTGTTCTCAGCATAACTTTTAAAGGTAGATGAAGAGAGGTAATTAAATTTGCTACAGGCTGAAGGTTATAAATTCAGCTGGTGAAATTGATACAGCTCCATCAAAGAGCCAACTCAAGTGGAACTGTTTCAAGGGAGTTATACTAATTTACACCAGCTGGAAGCCTGGCCCAGCAGGAGGGAAGGAGCAAGGGCTTGCTCAATGACACAAGTGTAAAAGGAAATATATATATTTAAAGGTTTAGTGCTGATTAGAAAAAAATATCAGCGTTCAACAGGACTCCAACCTAAAGCGCGATGGAGTACACAGAAGGAATCCCACTGCCTTAAGTAGCCTCTAAACCAGGCTGTTGAATAGGATTCACATTTAACATAGTAGTTAGTTATGGGAACTTGGAAACGGTTTTAGTCCACCGTGCTAATACAGCACAGTAATTCTGTTCAGCAGGGAATCTTTTGATATGTTTGAGCGCAAGCATGCCTTGCTTTTCATTACCTTGTTTTGAGTTTTCCTTTTAATAGAGAAACCCGAACAAATCATGCTGTAATGTGTTTGAAGCAGACTCTGGTCTTTTGTTGGGTTTTTTTGCCAGCATGTGTTCTTCAAGGACTGCAGATGGCTGGGGATGGCACGCATGAAAGAAATTAGATCCACAGTTGTTGTTTGGCAAGCACCAGTGAGATTCACCTATCAGCATCTTATCTGGGTTCTTGTTTCTCACATAATTCTCATCTGCAGAAGTGTTGTCAACACTGTGGATTGGGCATATTGCTCTGAGAGCTGAGTGAATTATTTACAATAAATAATTTAGCCACCAAATTTAGCTGCTTTTTCTGCTGAGAATATGAGCTATACCAGCTGTCACATTCTTCAGACTGTATACACTACTCACAATATTTTTGCTGTGCAAATTTTGCTTCTCTCTTCACAGATCATATTAAATCTACAAATTTAGCTGTCTACAGATTGATCAAAAGTCACTCTATGCAACTATTTGCTATTCTAAATACATGTTGCATTGATTTACTGTGATTGGCCATATAAGTCACACTGAGTTATTTCTATAACCTTAATGGGAGAGTTTGCTATCTTTTCTGGTACAAATACTGTACTTGCATGCAAGTCTGATGGTTTATCTTCCTGAGATACCTGTGCTCCTGCTTTTGAAATCGCCTTTTAGTGGATAATTCTGGTAAATACAATTTATTGACATGAATGTTTACAATGGGTGAAAACTGCCTCCCTGCGGACAGCCCAGGTCTACTCTATTTCAAATGGGACTTAAATGTTGCACTTTAGTGGCCCCTGGACAGAAATGAATATCGCTTGTTTGTACTTGTAAAATTCTTTCTGTAATGGCAGCTAAAGGAAACTAATCTATAAATTCATGTGAATGTTAACAGATGCTGAATATCTGTCCATCTTCTGTCATTCACATCCCAAACCTCTTGGTTTTACATTCCTGTATTTCCACTCGCACTAAATGCCAGGTAAAAGCAAGAGGGTCAGAGTGTCAGCTCTCAGGATATATGAATCTTGCCATAGGGTGTTTATAGGTTGCAGATTTGCGAAGGTGGGGAGGGAGAGATTGTGATTGCCTGCACATCTCATCTTTCATTTAAAAAAAATGTAAGTCTCTAAGTATTTTAAGTTTTGGCAGCACCTAGGGCAATGTGCCTGTGACCGGCATTTACATGCAAATACTAAATGATAATCATAACCACTGCTCTCCAGTGATGCAAAGACAATCCTGAAAATGTTACCTTCAAGAACCTTGAAGGCTCTGAAATGAGAAGATAAAAATTGCTATAGAAACAAAAAGCCATTGTGATATTGAATATCATAATTCTTGAATACTGGGATTGGTGATACAGGGAGATTTGGACCGTTTCTGCTTTGTGTCATTTCCCAGGCTGTCATTTGTCTTTGTTTTCTAATGTTTGATCATGGCTTCACATCTTTGTTTATTCTAGGATCAGTGCAAAGATGTCCTTGGGACTGTAACCTGTACAATCCAGCATTGGAATTGGTATGTGTGTACAGTACTTCGTACGGGTGGGCAGGGGAATGGTGTAAATGAAAGTGTGGTATGTTCAGACTGAAAAATTGTTTGCTCCTTCTCTCTCTACCCATCCCAATATTATTCTACAGTTGTTATGTTCTTTCCTTTGGACTTATTTAGGCCAGGGCCTGGGGAAAAAAAGGACGCACATTTGGAAGCCAAAGTCCCCTAGATCTCTTACAAAAAAGATTCTAAAGTCATGGTCCAAAATATTAAAGCTGAAATGTTTTTCACTATTCCTATGGAACTGATAGATCTAGATACAGATATAGATATATTGGAGAGAGAGAGGAAGGACATGAGATGGGACACACAATCCTTTTAATATTCAGTTGGCTAACTAGCATTTTGCTTCAATTAGTATTTCCAGGGAACTGTCATTTTGATGAAGAATGCATGAGGCTGCTGTTGCAAATCTGTGTACCGCCCAGCTTTTAATAAGCAAGCCAGTACCCCAGTTGCATTTCCAACCTTCCTTAATGTTTGTGTGTAATTAGGATGATAATAAGTTCTTCTTCCCATCAGAAACAGCCTATTCAGTTGATGTGTTTCTGGTGCTTTGCATGACACTGGCTTTCCTATTGTTAACTTGTATTCTTGGAAAAACTTACAGGTCTCAAACTAGGCTCTGGGGTTGGTAAAAGCCTTTCAAGGACTTGATGCGAGTGGGCCTAACATGGGTTATAAGCAGAGCTGGGTGGAAGACAGTTTTTCTGTCCAGCAAAACTTTTCTAGGTTTAAAAATTATTTCTGTTCTGTATCAGAATGAAACCAAAAACTTTCAATATTCTGGCCCCACTCCCTGCCCCCATCCCCCTGAAAAAAAAAAGCCAGAAAGATTTGCTCCAGAATAGCAAATAGCCTTGTGGGCAGGCTACTCAGCTGGGGTGTGGGAAATGCTAACGTAAATCCTTGTCTGATTTTAAGCAGGGATGTAACCCCGTGAAGCCCCAGCCAATATCTGATTGTCTATTTTGCAAGAGGTCTAAGTCTACAGCCCAGTGGTTAGATCTGGGTGTGGGAAAATAGAGGAGTAGGGATGCAAGCCTAGTACTCCCACAGCCCAGGTGAACAACCTGACCCGGGCCGGTTGGCCAGCGGCGGTTTCATCTTTCTTCTTTTGATGGGACATGCCTTGACCTGCAAGACCTTTCCTGGCAAAAGTTTAACTGAACTAGAATGTTCTCACAAAACATTGGACAAATAGGTGTTTTCTAACCTAAAACCAGTTTGTGGAAACAGGTCTTGACCAACTCTCAACTTGAACAGCCTCCCTCCCCACAGGTTTTCAGGTGAGCATTATGATGTTTGTCCACAGAGGGCAAATCTTCATAGTTTTGGCTGAGTTTTACTTCACTTGAGCGTAGAACGAAGGCACTCGTATGCAAACTAAAATCCAGACCAGACTTATCAGCCCTTTGTGGGTCCAAGCAACCACATTCTGGACAAGCTTGGCACTTAAATACATGTATTCCTATCCTTCCAATTGAGTTCTAGCTTTCAGGAGCACTTGGACCTGGGGTATTTTTGCTCGCATCTCCAGGGGTAACAGATTCAATATGAGAAACTTTCTGCTGAGAATTACAAATATCAAACACTTAAGGATTTTCTCCCGGATTGTAACAAACACTGATAACATTCATTTTCTGGTAGCAGAAGAGTAAAAGCAGGAACAACAAAAGGTTTTTTATATACATTGGTATTTGAAAGCTCACAGTGTTAGTGTGCTTTTGGGTTCCCGAAAAAGCAATTCACTGCAGGCAGGCAATGCAGATACAACATCTGAAGAAGAAATCCCTGCCTTGCTTTTAGTTTTGATATCACAGTTCTCTTATTTTGTGCTCAAGTATCTCAACAAAGCTCTGAAATCAAGAGGTATTCATGGAAGTGACAAACAGGAGGCAGGTGCTGCTGGCTGAATTGCTCAAAAGATCATTAAAAAACCCTTTGAATTCAAGCGCCAGTGAAAAACGTATTATTATGGGGGCTAAACAGTCTCTCCATTTAATAAATTTAGGCAAAGCACCTGGAAGCAACATGCATTGTCAGATTCCTGGCAAGACATTCACATGAAAGTCACTGAACTGCATCTCACCTACAGTTCAAACAGCCCTGCATACCCTTATTTATGCCACCCCCTAAGGATCCTTCCTAAGGATTTTTCAAAGAAGCTTTTATACTGAAATAAACAATCCCCCAAAGGATTGCCAGGCAGCTGTTGCTTTAAAATTCCCTGGCTATAATAAAAATAGACTTGAGTTTCTGCAAAATGCAAGAATACCAAGACTTAGCTTTTCCTTGCGCGCGCGCGCGCACACACACACACACACACACACACACATGCACACACACACACGTGCACACATACATGTTCTATACTGTAACATCTGTAAAACATTTTGTCTGATCTTTGTCAACTGAAATGCTGGTTTGAATACAATGCTTAATGACACTTTAAAATCAAAATCTTGCATCTTTCAGCTACAATGGAAAAAAAAGGCTCTATGAGCATAAAAACATCTCCAGTAATGACCTCAGAGCCAGAAATATCTCTCAGAAAGGTGGCTACATCTTCTCTCCAAGTTTATTTTGCTTGAGCTCTGCAGAAAGGCCCTGTGTGTTGAGGAAGGAAAAGGTTGGGAAGGAGGGAGGGTAAGAACTGCTGGTCTCTTACCTCTGCTGCTGGCATACAGGATCACCAGGGCGACCACAGCACAAGTCATGAGAAGCAGCAGAACAGACAGACCGATGGCCACAAAGCTCCGGGATTTTTTCCCAGATTTCGTTGATTTTTCTACAATATCCATTTGACTTTCTGATTTCCCCATTATTGTAACTCTAAAACAGGATGTGGAGAGGGGGAGAAAAAATTAATCACACAGCTAGCTCAGCAGGAGACCAAAATGCATAGCTGATCAGGCAGAGAGGAGGATATAGAATGCCACTAGACAGACGGGCGGACAGACAGAGAGACAGATGGAAATAAAAGATCAGAATAATTACATGTATTTATCCATTTGATTGTCCACAGATTTCCCAACCTCATTCTCCATTTCTAGTGCCTACAGAACCGACAGCGCGCGCTGGGGACTCTTTCACGCTCTGTTTGCTAGATCCAGATGGAGCAGTGTCCTAACTTACGGAGTCTTCCTGGCAAGTGTAAAGAGAGTCTCATGATCTGGTTGGGCAACTCCTTTTCCCCCAAAAGCCAGTCCCAAAGGCAAAGGAGGGTGAGAGACTGCCCCTTCTTCTCCCCACTTCGAAGAGTGTCTTGTGGTTTCCAGGACCTTCCCGAAGAACTTTTCTCTGAGGATCCAGGTACCTCCACCAGGCTCTGCTAAAAGCCGTAGAATCCAAAGGGTGCCAGTCTCTCTGTTGTGCTTGCTTTCTCCTGGGCAGAGCAGGAGGATTCAGAATACGAGAGCCCCCCAGAATAGGTGGCAGGCTCCTGTTTCATGAAGGCTTCCACCCTCCAGCCTCGCAATCTTCCCAGAGCCATTCCCAAACTTCTGAACTCGGCTGTGTGCTGTGTTCCTAGCTTCAAGCAAATGATCCTGAGCAGCAGGGGGAGGAGGGGTTGCTTCGCAGAGACAGACCGAGGGCTATGTACTCAGAAAAGCAAGCAGCCAAGATTCTGCTAAGTTCCCTCATGCTTTCTAGGGATCTGCTTGCCTTTTCCCTCAGCCACTGGGCTCAGCAGCCTGCTGGGGTTATTCAGGGGAAGAAGAGGGATGTTCTGTCAAGAGAAGACCTCCCTGCTGGGAGTGTACTAGGGATTTTAGGTTGCAATATATTGGGTTGCTTTCTCTGCCTTGAAAACACATTTATTCCAGGATTGAAATGTAGATTGCACAGAGGGTCCCAGACTCTCAGGATGATTTGTAAGGGAAGGAGGGACCAGGTTGGACATATGGCTTCCTTTTGATTTTTTTTTTTTTTTTTCATGTTTACAATCCAAATATACAGCGCTGATACGGGAATGGTGGGAGCTTGGGATCATTTCCACCCCCAAACAGCATAGGCTGACTGTTGTTGCTACTCTGACCCAAGCACGCAGTCAATATTCATGATCTGATGGGTATTTTCCGTCAAGGAGAGGGTCACATATTTCTCTGATATAAAACCAGTTTAAATAGCAGAGACGTACCAACTCCTGTTTTCCTAATCACAACAGGAATCAGACTGCAGGGGACAATTTCCTTGCTCAATGCCCCAAGCTTCTTTTTCCACTCAGCACTTTGCCAAAAAGCACTCTTTTCTGTTTTTCTCGAGGGCTCACTAAAAGAGCTCTTCTGCACTTTGCTACATGCCTCCCCTGTTTCTTTCATGCTTCTTAGCTAGTTGGTTGCTTCTCTCCCTCTCTCTCTCATACACACACTCACATCCAGCTCCACCAAAACAATACCCTTTCCTTTACCTTCAGTCTCCTACCAACATAGTTTGGCTCTTGACTGGCCTTGCATATGGCCTGTATTTTCTGTGGTGGCTCCAATTGCTTCAGTTATATTACTCCAAAAGGAACTTAACCTCTTCTTCCTGAATACATCTGCAATGAGGTTTCACCCAGCCCCAAGCACAGTGGCGTCCAGGGATACGTAGGCAGTGTCAGAGTAAACCTGCCATTGGCCGAGTAAGTCATGCCAATGGAGAGAGGGAGAGATGTGGCTATCACTTTCTGGATGCCTTTGACTCCCAGTTCACATGACAAAGATGTCCTTTCAACATCAGATTGACAGGGAAGCCTGTGACATGAGTCTAGAATGAGGCTCTGGGGTCCATACAGAAGAGAGACAGATAGAGCTTCAGTGGGAGCACTTTCCCTTTTCCTGTTGCAATTCCCTACCTCAGAGCTAATTTGCAAAATAACTTTTGTCCCAATCCTTTTAGTTACTGCAGTCAATTGGGAGTTCAGTGCCCAAATAACTTTAAGGAGCTGGGCCTTAGTTACATCCTTTGTTTTTGTAACTACTCGAGGGGGACATTTCCAGTGTACTGGGCACTTTTCCCAGACTAAAACCTTCGTACATAAAAACAGGGGTGTTTTAGGTTCTACAAATACAAATTAAAAAAAAATACTTATAGCTAATGGCCCAAAATCTTGCAGCTCAGCATCCAAATGTGATAATTTGATCAGATCTTAATGCTAGGTAATGGCATTCCTAGTCAGGGTTTGGATGGGGACAGTTCATGGAACATCAACAGCGGTCAGCCTTGAAAGTTATCAGTTGTCTTAGGGAATCATATATTGTTATGTGACTATTTACATTATTTTCAGTAGTGACCTTATGAAAAGAGCAAGCCACTCTGATCTACCTGAAATCTGGCAGTCAGCCTAAGAACAAATATGGTACATGCTAGGAATATTTTTCAAGAAATCAAGTGGCTTCCACATGCCTTTTTTTTCCTGTGTGAGCATCAGTATTGGCCAATCCTGTTTTAAAATTCATTATAAGACAGAACACGTATTTAGGATTGTTTTAACTAAGGCTGTAATAAAGATGTACCTGGGGGGTACACGAAATATCTGTGACAAATAGCTGAACACCCCATTAACACACCCTTTCTAACCCTGGTATTGTATGATACTCACAGAAAATGGTTAATAAACTCAGATGGGATGGCCCTAATAGAGCCTGTAGCCAGTAAAGTGACTCATCATTCTTAATCTGTTGGTGAAATAACCTGCTAAGTAGTTTAACTGAAACAATTATAGATGATTCAGGCAGCCATTGGCTAATTTAATACCAGCTATCCTTACAAGAAACCTTTATGCCTCTTGACTCAGGCTGGCATGTGTGGTATGTCTTTGGTAAAAACAGAAAAGAAACATATTTTTTCCTTACTTACTGTCTATGGAAAAACTCGCCTCCAAGGAGAGAGAAACAGAACTGTCATTAGAGTCAGTTCACAGGACTCATGATAATATATAGCAGGGACTGGAATTATGCTTTTAATCTGATACATTGAGCATAGAGGTAAATATTCATTTTTTAGACTCATTGGTAAGCATGGTGTTATCATTATTTGTCTTATTGATTAGGACATGACATAGTTTCAGTTAGCATTGGAGTTTGACTTGGCATGAGCTATAAACTAAAAGCAGAATGACAGAGATACTGATGCTACAGGTAAAGAGATATTGATGCTTGTGCTATGTATGTTTTTGATTTAAGACAGACTACTCAGACTACTAAATTTAACAAGACTACTAAATTGTTTTGCTTTAAAGAAAAAAAAAACCCTCATCATTCTGTAGCAGGAGAGGGACCAGAAATTGTAAAGGACACATCTGCAGAATCATTAATTCTTTTGATCTTGAACAACTCCTCTGTGGTCACTGGAATAGGGTAATCACTCATTCCGACAGTTCTCCAACATGGCAGTGATGTCCCTTTTCTGTTCATTGCTTCTGAGGGAAAGGACTTATTTTGGTCTCTGACAGAGCATCGATATCACCTTGTAGCCCTCATGGCAAAAGCAACATCATAATGCAAGCCATTAATAGCATTTTTCTCATATGACGAACATTTTGCCCGTTCATGGAAGAAGTTCAGTGTTATTATCCCTCTTGCAGAGATGGGGAGACCAAGGGGTAAAGAGGCACTGTGTCTTGGTATCTGGTGAAAAAGCAGGTCACTGACAGAGTTAGTTACTCTGGTTTTCTTTCTGGTCCAGGTTACTCCCCAGGTCCAGTCTTTTACCACTGAAGATGTAAAACCAATTGCTTTAAAGAAAATGAAATGTTAAGGAGAAATCAAATGGGGAAAATTTATTTTCTAAAAGTTCTTGTTCTATTAGAGTTTTCACTTGCTGGAAAGTTTACGCTCCAGAGAAGGATCTGGAAGTTTTGGTAGATTCAGTGTGAATCTATAGCATGATGTAGCTGCACAAAAAGCAACTGTGACTTGGGGATGCATCAATAGAGGCATTAGGTGCAAGACATGGGAGGTGGTAGAGCACTGGTTAGCTTTCATCTAAATCAGGGGTGCTCAACCTGTGGCCTGCAGGCCAGATGCAGCCTGCAGAAACATTACAGCTGGCCCATGGGGCTCCCCACAGGTCTGGAAATGTGGTAATGGGAGAGCAGTGGTCATTAATATGGGCACTCTCCCCCCCTCACCAGCTTCCCAAGCCACAATTTCTGCCTGGCTGGTCTGAGCCTCCTTCTCTCTCTATGGGGCTACCCTTCCTTCCTACAGGGCCAG
The DNA here is from genome assembly GCF_000455745.1 of Alligator sinensis. Classification (NCBI taxonomy): domain Eukaryota; kingdom Metazoa; phylum Chordata; order Crocodylia; family Alligatoridae; genus Alligator; species Alligator sinensis. The sequence continues at coordinate 4,229,279 of NW_005841851.1, forward strand.
GTCCAGCTCCTTTCCCCTGTGGGGCTATGTTGGGCTGGCTTGCCCCCTGCCCCCCTCTGCACAGCTAGATGGTTCCCCCCACACCCACCCCAGGCACCAGATCAGGACCACTAGCTAGATCTGGCTCATGGATGGATCGGACACTGCTAATTTGGCCCACTGTGGGGAAGGATTTCATAGGATTTCATAGTTGGTAGGGTCAGAAGGGACCTGAGCAGATCAAGTCTGCCCCCCTGCCATGGGCAGGAAAGGATGCTGGGGTCAAACGACCCCAGCTAGGTGATTATCTAGCCTCCTTTTGAAGACCCCCAGGGTAGAAGCGAGCACCACTTCCCTTGGAAGTTGGTTCCAAATCCTAGCCACCCTGACTGTGAAATAGTGTCTCCTGATGTCTAGCCTGAATTTACTCTCCATCAACTTATGGCTGTTCTTCCTTGTTACTCCTGGTAGTGCTCGGGGGAACAGGGACTTTCCCATTGCCTGCTGGTCCCCCTTGGCCAGTTTATAGACGGCCCCCAGATCCCCTCTCAGCCTTCTTTTGTGAAGGCTGAACAGGTTCAGGTCCTGTAGCCTCCCCTTGTAGGGCCTGCCGTGCTGCCCCCTGATCATGCGAGTGGCCCTCCTTTGGACCCTCTCGATGGTGTCCACATCCCTCCTGAAGTGCAGGTCCACCTGTATCTGCAACCTATCTTCGGGCATGACCATGCTCCCTCATAACTTGGTGTCGTCTGCCAACTTGACCAGCAAGCTCTTCACCCTCACATCCAAATCATTGATAAAGATGTTGAAAAGCACCGGTCCAAGGATGGACCCCTGAGGGACACCACTGGTCACTTCTCGCCAGGATGACACAGATCCGTTCATGAGAACTCTCTGGATCCTACGATGCAGGCAGTTTTCCACCCACTGAATTTTTGAGCAGTTAACCCCACAATCTTCCAATTTTTCCACAAGGATATCGTGGGATACTAGATCAAAAGCCTTTTGGAAGTCTAGGTATATAACGTCAACCTTCTCTCCTGTGTCCAGGTGGTGAGAGACCTGTTCATAGAAGGAGATGAGATTGGTAAAACAAGACCTACCTGTGATGAAGCCATGCTGGCTGTTCAGAATCTTACCCTCAATGAGAGTATCACGCATAGATTCTTTAATGAGTTTTTCCAGGATTCTCGGTGCGGCCCTCCAGCCAATTAGTGACCCATCTGACCGTGTAGGCATCAACACCACAGTCGTCTAATTTTTTTAATGAGAATGGGGTGAGAGACAGGTGTCGAAGGCCTTCCTAAAGTCTGAAAGATTACGTCCACTGTGACACCTCAATCCAAGAATTTTGTGACCTGGTCGTAGAAGGCCACCAGGTTGGCCTGACAGGACCTGCCTCTAATGAACCCATGTTGGTTGCCCCTAAGCATAATCTCCTCTGCTGGTCCCTTGCAGATATGCACCTGGATAATGTTCTCAAAGAGCTTACCCAGGACCGAGGTAAGACTAATAGGCCTATAGTTTCCTGGGTCCTCTTCCCTCCCTTTTCCTGGATCCTTCCTCCCTTTTCAGCTTTATCACTGATCTAAAGTATTGGGTGCAGTTTTGGGCTTCACATTATAAAAAGGACATGGAGAGGTTAGATAGGGTCCAGAGGCAAGTGGTAAAAATGATAAAGGGCTTGGAAGGCAAGTCATATGAGAAGTTGAAGGAAATAAGCATGTTCAGCTTGTGAAAAAGCCATTTAAGAGGGGATATGATTGCAGTCCTCATATACTTCAAGGGCTGTCATAAAAAACAAGGGAAAATGCCTTTCCTTTCTTGCTGCAGAGAGGAGGACATGGATCAGTGGCTTGAAGTTGCAGTGAAGTAGGTTTAGATTTGATATAAGGAAACTCTTCTTGACTGTTATAACAGTGAGGCACTGGAATAGACTGCCTAAGGAAGTTGTGGACTCTCCATCACTAGAGGTGTTCAAGACGAGGTTGGATAGCCACTGGTCAGGAATGATCTGGGTGTAGCTGTGCTTGTGTTCTTCTACAGCTACTTCCCATACTTCTGGGCTTTGCTGGTTTCCACCTGGGCCTAGGAGGGAACTCTCTCCCCCTCCCCAGCTACACGTATCAGTGTTTTTTTTCTTGTTAAAGTCTTCCTCAGAGGCATTGGGTGTTGGCTGCAGCCCATGCTGGGAACTTTGACTGAAGTGTGCCAATGCTCCGGGGGTGGGGGGGGGGGGGTGGGAATTAAACCTGGAGGTTCCTGGTTAGAGGGTCTTGCCCCTTTGCTTAGGACCAATCGTCGTATTTGGGGTCAAGAAGCAATTTTATCTTGTGGTCAGATTGGTATGGACTATGGGTTTTTTTTGCCTTCCTCTGTATTAGGGGCATGGCTTTCTTCCGGGAATCTCTTGAGCATATATTAACACCCTTTGCAGCAGCAGGATGTTGGCTGATGTGGTCCCCCTGCTTTGCCTGTGGCAGATTAGGCTGTTATGTCTTTGGCTTTGTATCAGTATCAGTGTTGATGTGTAATTTTGCCAAGAGCTTTGCTTATATAATGGGTTTGTCTAGGATGGTTTGGATAGGGATGATCTTGCCTCAGGCAGGGGGTTGGACTAAATGACTTATGGGGGGTCCCTTCCAGCCCTACTTCTTTATGATTCTATGGAAATGATAAGGGAGTTGCTGTTCGTTTTCAGTTGCTCTAAAAGGATCAATGATTTAAAAGTCCATGTTTGTTTTTCTTTATCAATAGTGGGGGCTTTGCAATTATTTCATATATGAAGAAATCTGGACCAATTAAGACCACATAGTGAAAAAGTTACAGGTTAAAAATAAAGCCCCAAAGAGTAGGTTTTAAAGTACTGTACCTGAGGTGGAGGGGAGCGAGTGTCCAGTCACCTCTCTGGCTTACTGTTCTCTTTTGATGTCATTTTCATTGTGACACCAGCCCAGAAAACAGAGTTTGTTACTACTGAGGTTATTCCCCTTGGTCACAGGAGACTTCAGATGCAACAGAGCTACTGCAATTTCAATGTAGAGAGTTAGGGACAAAGTATTCTTACACAAGATTGTCCTCCTCCTCAGGATGGAATGGCTGGACAGACCTGGATAGAAAGACCCTAGACCTGAATAGCAACAGCTTAGCTGTTATAGCACTAATGTGTGATTTGGAAGAGAGGGTAAATTCCCTACTGTTCTCAGTTTAGGGTAAGAATTTGAATGTGGGTTTGCCACATCCCAGATACATGCCCTAATCATTTGTTGATTGGCTCTTTCAGGAGTGGCTTTTTTCTCTCTTATTTTTTTCTTTTGAAAGAACTTCTAAAGGTCTGTTCTGATCCTGATGCAGAAGGAAACCATACCTTGAAAGCTCAAAATATTGTATGAAGCAGAACTCCTGTCTTTTGGCCAGCCTTGAAACGAGGTCAAAGAGAGTCTGGGAGAGTGATGCACTCTTGAACATGGTTGTTTCACAGTGCTTTGGTTAGCAGGCTCCTGGTAGGGGTTGGTGGATCCAGTGACTGAATGTGGACAGTGGAGGTAGGGCACTGTGTTTCCTCTGCCCTTAAGGCACTGCAGAAATGCTACTGACAACGATGTCCTGTTCTCTCACCAGTGTAATGCTCAGCTAAGCTGAAGCTGATGTCCTGAGTACCAGCATGAGGCAAGGATAGGCTAGAGGGTAGTGAATAGAGAAATGAATCCCAGCATTTGGTAAAACCACAGTTGCAATGCTATATCCAAATCCACTGTTCACCCTTCAAGAAGGAGCTGGAAATAGCCATTTGAGTTCAAGGCAGGCCACAAAAATGATCCAGAGTTTGAAAAATAAGGTTCACAATATGAAGCTTAGCAAGCCCCTCTATTCAGCTTTGTCAAAGAGCAGTTGAGAAGCAATTTGCTCACAGCTTGTAAGGACTAGCACACAGAAAAAGAGACCTGATAGCAGGGAAGACACTTTTCAACCTTATAGACAAGGTCCAGTGGTTGAAAACTGAAATTAGACAAATTCAACCTCAGAATAATAGGCATTGTTCTAGTTGGGAAGGTAATTAAACCTGGAGCCACTTACCAGAGGAGACAATGGACTCACTATTATTTAGTCATTAAGGAGAAATAAAATATCTTTGGAAAGGTACATTTTAATCCATTTTCTGAAAGAAATTCTACCATTTGCATGTGAAGGGAGTCGAGCGGGACATTCCCAGTGATACTTTCTGGCCTTGGAGCCTGTATATCTGTCAACCTATAAATGCCCCCATTCATTCCCTAGTTTAGGGTTGTTGGTTGTAGCTGTGTTGGTCTAAGGACATAAGTAGACATGGTTTTGGGGGTAAATACGATAGCTTTTACTAGACCAACTAAATAGTCAGAAAAACTGTTCTTTGCAAGCTTTTGGGTACAAACACCCCGCTGTACCCAAAAGCTTGCAAAGAACAGTTTTCCAGACTATTTAGTTGTTCTAATAAAATATACCACATTTACCCAAAGAACCTTGTCTGCCCATTCTTTCCCTTTCCTTGTGGGCCATGGCCAGAACAGGAAGCTCTGCATTTTTCATAGCATGGTCACAACTCTTACAATTCTGCAGCAAGATGATGATTATAATCAAATATAATAATTTTTTCTGGTTGCTGGCAGAGAAAGGGAAA
>NW_005841851.1:4234610-4238700 GCF_000455745.1 Alligator sinensis
AGGGAAAGATTCCTTCCTCCTGTCATGCAATTCCCCACAGATACTCTGTGGGGTAGCCTTTGTGTTTTCGTCCTCCAAAACATTAGGGATTAGCCAAGGGCAAGGGTGGGACACTGGAAAGGGTGTTCTGAAGGGGCAGAGAGAATCTTCTTTCTGAAATCTTTGGCGGGTGTGTCATATCCACATGCTCAGGGTCACACTGCTCCTCAAATATGGAGGTTGGAAGGAATTGTCCTCATCCAGTCAGGTTAGCAGGGGTAGTGGGGGAAGAGAGAGTTCACCTTCTGCTCTGCACAGGTTGTGACTTGCCTACTGGGCTCTTCTGGGGACACCTCACCCTAAGGCATTGGTGGCAAGACAGTTTCTCTTCTTCTCTGCCTGTGGTGCTCAACAGTTTCATCTCCTGATGCTTGAAGTGCTTTGGCCCAAGTTATCAGTTCAGTATAGAGACAACTGGGTGAAGTTTAGGTGCTAGAGGAGGTCAGAATATGTGCTCTAATAATAGCCTTAAACTCTCTGGCATGAGGGACTTCTTGGACAGAAGCAGTGGAGGCTTCCCTTCTGTGGTGCTCTGAGCTGTGCCTGGGCTCTTCTGCTCAAATGGGAATAGTAAGGAGCTGTCTTGCAGGGATCAAATGACTACATCTGAACTTAAAACTCCAAGGCTCCTAAAGCTATCATAAACACATGGAGAGTAGGGTCAACACATGTCAAAGGCCTCCTCTGCATGGTGGTGTGGCACAGTGGTCATCTCAATGTTTCCATTTCTTCCTGTCAGATGCCCTGAGTCCCCAAAGAACTGACCTACATTCAGGGAAAATGGGAGAGAAGATCAGAGTCCACGGATTTCCAGCTTCCACTGTTTTCTCTAAATAAATGGAGTTGGTGAAAGGGCCTCAGTGAAGTCCTGATTCTATGGGCTTTCCCCCAAAGCCTTGAGAGTGCTGTAGGAAGGTGTCCTCTCTTCAACATTTGAGTTCAGAGGCAGGATGAAAAGATGGAGGGCTCTTGTGTGCTGCCTTTCCATAACTGGGAATTGCTGGTACATTGTGGCACAAATGCTGCTGCTGTGAACCTGTGGATGGAGCCTGGGTTTGCCAAGTCCTCCTGTGGTATTGTCAAATGAGTAAAAAGCCTTGGGCATTATGATGTAGCCGGTGAGGATTCTATACAGGCCCTCGTTACCAGGCAATCTGCTACTGTAGTTAAGCAGACCTCTCTTTTCTTTCCCCATGTAACAGTAGCAGGAACCTTCCTCTCCTGTCTCTTGCTTGTTGGCAAGAAGGAGTGGATGTCCCAGGTTTGTGGAATACACACAAGACAAATAAAGGGACAAAGTCCCTTTTTCATTAGTAGTTAACCCAACATGGCCATTTGATAATGGGCAAATTCAGGTAATACATGAAGACATCCAAGCTCAAGAGTGACTTGAGAAGAACTTAGACCAAAACCCTGCATCTGGACAGCCCCAAACTTTGGGATAATTTGAATTCAGACCTACAACCACATTTATGATTGCCTTCTATCCCTGTGACTGGCTGGACTGGGTAGATGAGAGCAAAGAGGCAACAGGAGTAGAGCTAGAAAGTGACAAGCTTAATAAAAACCAAACTATAGCTATACATTACTGGAAGTGGCTACAGCAATCACCGTCTTCTCAGGCTACTTTTGTTCTTATCAAATGGTTTCTATTCTTTCTGCAGGCAGGGAGCTCAGACAAGCCCCTCAACATCCTTTCTTAATTGCTTCCTAAGACAGAGGCCTTTCCCCCTTTTGGAGCAGCATCACACCCTTTTGGAGCTAGCTGCCTGTGGAACTTCCCCCAGAAAAGTCAGCACGATTACAGCATTTAGTTATCACCCGCAGTTGATGTCCCAGGTCAGGCACAGGGGAAGAAATGGCCAGGGGAAGAAAACGGAGGAGACTTATGCCAGTAGTGCTCTTTATGCCTCTCCATGGGTAGTGCTAAGTCCTCCTTGGGTGGATAACATCCACGACTCAGAGAAACGCTTCTGCAGGGGAGGGCATTGCTTATTAAAATATATATCAGGTGGGAAGACATGGAAAACAGGATGCATGAAGTACCATGGAAAACTTGCAAGAGAAGCCCCACTTAGTACCAAGGCCCAGTGGGAACTAGAATCTTTTGATCATAAAGAGGTAGCAGAAGATCTATTTTATTCTTACAGTCTCCCTTTACAACTCAAGTAACATATGCACATGTACACATAGATACACAATTAATACATGGGGTCCTCTGTAACCCTGGTATTGTGACATGCACATTCAGGAAGGAGCATGCTTCGGAGTGCAGCACCTACAATCTCCTCCTGGGATAGTCACTTGGGTGAATGTTTCTTGTTCAACAGTTACTCAGCAAGTATCCTTGTGCAGGAATGTATTTTCTTTAGGTCTGAGTGAAATGGTTGATGAAGTTTCTTAGGAAAAGAAATTATCTGTAGGTGGGGAAATAAAGCTAACTTTGCCAAGTGTTCCTTAAAAATATACAGTTCTTTTCCTTTTCCTCTTTCTTATGATTTCATTTTGTATTCTTTAAACAAAGGGAATTATGGTAGTGTGTGGCTTTGTATTTACATTGACTAAAGAAGTTTCAGTGATAGTGCAGCACCTTGAACCCTGGTAATTTTAAGATTTTAAATTATTTATTGATAGGCAAAGCATATTCGTATGTCACTTTGCATGACAGATTTGCTTTTTGTTGCCAGTTCTACTTCCACTGCTTCAGATTCTGTTACTGACTGTCATAAAAACATCACATAATAGGAACAGGCAGGTCAGTCCAGAGTGGAGTTGTTAGCCCACTGAATCTTCATTCTTTTCTTTAAAGCCACTGCTATGCACCAGTACAATCTGGCACTTGTGTCTACCCCCGTCCAGGTAGAAATGTGCAATCAAAACATATTAGGAGCTACCTGGAAAGGAAGTATTTGCATTTTCTTCTTTTATTGCTGATTAGAAAGGACAGCATGTCAAAAGCAGAAAGAAGCTGTCCCAAACAGCTGATTAAGAATTGTTCCGCTAGACACCTCCTTACATTTAGTACAATAAAGGAATACAAGTCTGAAGGGTAGCTATTTCTGTTGTGGTTTGGGTTCCTTTGTATTAAACATACATACGGTGAAGTATTCTATTTGCATCTGAAATAGTGCAAAAAAAGGAAAGTTCAGCACTGTCAGCTAACAAAGATCACATATAAATAAAATGTTCAGCTAAAATTATTTATTAGCCCCATTAACTGGTTTTGCTTAGGAATAGAAGTGGTGTGTAATAGCTCCAAATTGTATAATGTTAGTAAATTCCATGATTTGCTTCACAGTGCAGTCTGGTCCCCTCAGCTCCACCCAGCTGCTTTCTGAAGCACAGTAGAAACATTTCTATTTAAGAAACAATACTGACAATGGACCTACTGTACACACTAGCATGCATCCATGTAGGTAGTAAGTATTACAGAGACAGCAGAAGACGGCATGAAATTATACTGTAATGACAAAAGCCCTAGCATAGCATTCGCAAAACCAGTAATACTAATAAAATAAGGCACTCCCATGTAGCTGGATTTCTGCTTTGTGATTTATTTTATAGGAAGTACAGTGCTCTAAAGGATAACTCACACTGCTCATAATAGCCAGTTTGTCTTTGAGTGCCAATGCAACTTAACAAGACTTAACAACAGGAAACCCTCGACGTTCGGACTTTGCCTTGTAACTCTTCCTTTCCCTGCCCCCTCAAGATAAATTCTCCCTTGCCCATCCTTAAAAGAAAAAACACCAGGCAGTAGTAATTCTAAGCATAAGATGTGTGCCCTCCTTTGTGCTACACATTTCTACGTGCATACAGGCTGAACAAACAGAAGCAAGAAGCTTGAGAAATGAGAAGTTGTCTTACCCCGGTCTCGTGGAGAATTTTTTCAGCTGCAGAAGGCAGGTGGCGGGTGTGCTTTCTGAGATGCAGTCGGGATGCTTACATTTTCTGGCAGTGGAAAATGAATGCCCATTATCAGCCCTGATCTCTTTTAACAGGCAATGCTCAAGAAATGGGTTTACAAAGTACAGTGGCTATGTTGCCCTCC
>NW_005841851.1:4238731-4284528 GCF_000455745.1 Alligator sinensis
ACAGGTGGCTTAGAATGCCCAATTAATTAAATGCTCTGCTAGGAGATTATTAAGGAGAGCTGGAATGGAGATTTAACTCTTTCTACCATATTGGACACCATCAATTTTGTATCCTGGAAAGGGAAGAGAAATAGCAGCCATAGAAGTGCTGTCCTTTGGGGATAAGTTTGACAGTTCACGTTCATGCCGGTTTTTCAGCTTTTCAGCATTTATAAAATTCCTACTTTGACTAGCTTTTAAGAAAGATCTTTGACAAAATGATAGCCTGTTTAATCTTTTCCTTATATCTATACCAGAGAGGTTTCAGCTCCGTAAAAAAGAATGTCTTGTTTTCTATACATTTAATGCCTAAATGTAGTGCATAACATATTTGCGATGCTATGCAATTCTCAAATTAAATATATATGAGTGAAGCAACGTATGTATTTTGCAATGCACCTGCTAGCGAACTAATGAGAGGCACTTCTTTTTAACTGACTTTTGTGAAGTGTTTGCATTTCATGTCCACTAGGTCTCCAACAAAAGGCAAAGACTTTTAGATAAGTTGGGAAAGGCTAGAAAATACCTGCAGAGCCATCCACTTACTACAGCTCCTGTAGACCTGCTAAGAACTTAGCTACTGTCAACAAGATAAATACACATTTGGCACCACTGGCTAAAAGGGCCAAGAATTAATATTGCCCAACCACACTGATATAACTGTTATTAATTAGTACAGCTTAGCTTATTTTTGTGCAAAGAAATTTGTTGCTCTGATGCGTTTCAGTATTTCTCTCCTACCCTGTTTCTTTCCTTCTCTAGGGACCAGGAGGGGCTGCCTACTCCAAACTTCAGCTAAAAGCAAGGCAGTGATCAGTACACTTTGCTGGCAGCATTTCCTTGTATGCACACAGTAGAAGTCTAAAAATAAGCCGGGCTGGATGCAGAACCACAGATAGGCCCATAATGAAGCCTCTACTAGCAAAGTTGATGGGGAATAGATTTGATAATGCTGTTTGGCACTTTCACAGAAAATGTGGCTTCTTCAAAGTGCCTCATAAGCGTTAATGACTGGATGCTTACATGTGCCTGGAATAGGTTCTTAGCTCCATTTTACAGAGAAGGCAAGGTCACACAGGCTAAGTACAGACAGTCAAAAAGCACAAGGCAGAATTGATTCAATCTTTGCAAGTTAGTCTAAACTGCATCGACTAAATTGATAAGCCAGAGAACAAACATTCACTTTTGAATCCAGAAATGCAGCCACAGGCCTGCAGTGGCTCAGGCCAGATGCTGAGGGGAGTTCCAGCACACCTCCCTGCTGGGCTGGAACAGACAGATTGGGTCAAGACTAGCCTGCCCACCCTGCAAAAGGGGGTTGCGGGGGCTTGCAGGGAAGGCACAAAGCATCATGGGATGCTGGATGACTGAGTTAACTTGAATCTGGAAGGGATCTAGGACAGAAGGTCAATAAATTGATTTAACCTAAATCAGGTCAGTCCGATACTGCATCCATCCAAGTTGATCTTAAACCAGTTATGGCCATGTTGAAAGTGGTTTATGTGCACTGAACTTCTGTTGTGTTACAGATTTGAACTGGTTTCTGATCACTTATACTGGTTTATGTGTAACTTCTGTCCCTAGCCACAGGGAGTCATCATCACAACTAGATTAGCAGATATCAAGACTTGGGGGCAGGCATTATGCTCAGCATGACTGATTCTCTGAAGAATACTGAACATAGGATTTCACACTGTGATTTCTGTCTAAGTCTGTAGCTTTGGTTAGAGCTAGAACATCTCCTTCAGAAAGAGACAGTTGGTCTAAATTGATGGAGTCTCCACCACATCCCTAGGTGAGTTGGCCTAGTGGTAAATTACCTTCTCTGATAAAAGTTTGCACCTTCTTCTCATTTGAACTTGTCTACTTCCACCCTACAGCCACTTGATCACCTTTTGCTTATTTCAACTTGATGAAAGGTCCCTTCACCTCAGAAATCTCCTTTGGCATGCAAGTATCTATAGATTATGATCAAACTACTTCCTATTCTTCTCCTGAAAAACTAAGCAGCCTGACTTTTCTAGGTCTCTTTCTAGGCAGCTTTCCCATACCTTAAATTGTTCTTGTACTTAATCTATGATTTTAGAGGGTTTTCAAAATGATAGCTAGGGCAGAAGTGGAACTTTCTGAAGCATTCATAGCAAAGAAAGGGAGCTCTTGCTCATTATCATCCTTCCTTATTTGTTATCCCTGTTTCATTTTTCACAAATTGTAGGCTTCAATCCTGCAATCTCTTTCACTGCCTGAAGGGTGAGGGGAGCCGTTGACTTTTGTGTTGTTTGCTGCCTAAGAACCAACCTCTATAAGCTCTTCAGGGCAAAGAGGGCTTGCCTTGGTTTGAAGAGTGCCAATACACTTTCATTTACTAAATCATTATATTAATGACATTAACACAGGAATTCCTGGTCCCCAGTGTGATGCTCAGACCTCTAGCTCTTATTTGTCTTGCTTTTGGATGTGTAGTGGGCAGCATGCCAACAAAATTAGCACAAACATTTACTTAAATTAACCATGGAATATAGGCTATGCTATTACTTCAGGCATGCATTTTTGGACTATAACAATTAAGTTCCATTAAAAGATCCTCCCACAGACTGAAAATATCTAGGAAACAGGAAGTGTTTCAGGAATGCTGATGATTACTTAAAAAATGAGTGGGGGAGGGGGTAGATAATAACGGGAAAAGGGTTCACAAGGGCCTTTTTTTATTCTTTATTAAAAGAATGAATAGGGAAGCAGATAACAGGAAGAGAGCTCCCTTATGTGCTTTATTGAAAAGGGATAGACTTAAGCATGTGCCTAAGAGTGTTGTTAAATCATGGCATTGGCTCCTAACAAGACATGAGTTGAACTCTATTAGAAAGGTTCCCAGTGCAAAATGAATCCAGTCCTTCAACACTATTACTGTCTATTCTGAATTGAAGGGGTCAACTCCCTGGCACTGCCCTCTGCATCCTCACTTGATGTGTGTTCATATTGCAGTTCATCAACAAGGTTTATTAGGAGGCTTAATTGGTTTGGGTTAACAGGCATTTAAGCCAGTCCAAAGTAGTTGAGAATGCAATCAATGAAAACATCTAAACTCATTAAAAATGTGGACACAGCATAACTTTTGTAGATGGCTAATTACCTGCCTTCTTTAGCAAGTAGAATTAATTGCCTGAGAGGTGGCCTGAAGAAGCATGAAAAGAAAAATAAGAGCAGAATTACATCGACCAGACTACAAAAAAGCAGATAGCAACATATGAAAGCTTAATTTCCTGTTAAAAGGCTATAGCATAAGAGCCACTTCTGCTCCTTTGCCTAATACATAGGTGGGACCCCAACATATTTTTAACCTTATCAGATTTTAATAGAATTTTTAGATAAATTCTGAGTACTTAGAATTCTAAAGCTTTTCACTATTGCATAAGATTGGATGTCACAGGTTGCTATGCACTTAAAGGTGATTTCTGAAGAGATGGGCCCTTGAAGAGTAAACATTTCATGGGGTCTTTTTCACACCTTGGCTTCTTTTGCCCTGATCTGGGTTTAACAATGTCCTCAAGTTCAGTTCAGACTCTTGTACAAGAGAATAGTGTCTCACAAACTCAATTCATTGAGTTGCATCAGGTGCTTTCAAGACCAAACTGGAAACGATGTGAAGAAGGTTCACCTTGTGGTAGGGTGGCCATCATAGAGGACAGTCCGGTTGTCCTCTGTCCTCTATTGATACAAAATCAGATGTCTTCATGTCCTATGTTTCTCTTCAAGAGAAACATAGAGGACATAAAGGCGTTGGGTTTCATATCAATTCATAGATTCATAGATGTTAGTGTCGGAAGGGACCTCAATAGATCATCGAGTCCGACCCCCCGCATAAGCAGGAAAGAGTTCTGGGTCTAGATGATCCCAGCTAGATGCATATCCAACCTCCTCTTGAAGACCCCCAGGGTAGGGGAGAGCACCACCTCCCTTGGGAGCCCGTTCCAGACTTTGGCCACTCTAACTGTGAAGAAGTTCCTCCTAATGTCTAGTCTAAAGCTGCTCTCTGCTAGCTTGTGGCCATTATTTCTTGTAACCCCCGGGGGCGCCTTGGTGAATAAAACCTCACCAATTCCCTTCTGTGCCCCTGTGATGAACTTATAGGCAGCCACAAAGTGATAGAGGTCAGAGTAGCAGAAAACTGGAATGTCCTCTATGATGGCCACCCTACCTTGTGGACACAACATAATGGACACCAGGAATGGAACAAGGACATTAAATGTCCTCTCCATATCCCCTGTTCCACACTACCTGCTTGTTGTCTGGGACCTGCAAACCTATTTTTACGTCTCCTATTTCCCATCCTCTTTGCGTGTGAGCAATCTGGTGCTAGATATTATCCCATGCATCTCCATAGGTTCCCTGGGTGTCAGGTGGGATGTATGGGGGCACAGACTGTCAGCTCTGCCAGTCAACTACAACATGTTTTTGAAATATTGACAAAAATCTTCAAATAGCTGGTAGTGTTGAGGTGATGTTGTTGCCATGATGATCCAGGAGATACATGAGAGGAAAGAATTCTTATGAGTGATCTCTTTTATTGGACCAACTTTATGGCTGGGGGAGACACAAACTTTTGGGTACCACAGTACCCTTCCTCAGGCCTTTCAGTTCCTGATAGATTTTCAGCAGGAAGCTGTGGGTGTTTAGTACTTTAGTGCTAGGCCCTGATCTGGTATGGCGAACAGGACAGACAGTTTACTCTTATAGGTGGGAGTCAGTTTGTGATCAGGATCCAAAGGAGCACCAAAATTAGTCCCACAGGCAATTGAAAATGCTGCTGTACAGTCATGAGAACCTGAGTCTTCTGACTCCCAGTGCCATGCTCTAACCATTTGCCTGTGTTGCTGTCTCATTGGCTTTGGGGAGCACCGGGGGAGGAGGGGGGGGGGAAATGTCCTGTTCTGCAACCTACAGGAGTAGGGGGAGGGAGAGGAAAGTCTTTTGGGTCCTGTAGATGGTTTCTGTGGGTTTGGAGAGCTGTGAGGTTTAAATAATGAGCTGTTTTACTTAAGGTGTCATTGAGTAATGGCTCAGAGAACAAACAGATTCCAACATGGGCTGGTTTAGTTGAAATGTGATTAAAGAGCTGAGGCTCCAAAGGCAGACTGTAATGCCAATGCTAATTTCATGTAACACATTAAATTAACGAGGACAGTGGCTCCTGAGAACCCTGGCAAATTGGAAATTGCTTGATGCAGAAGCGATGCAATGATAACACAGTTAATTTTGCCCAGGGAGATGATGATAAAATAAATGGCTTTTAGATTAGCTGTCATTTAAAGTGAAACATCTGCCTGTAAGAGTCAAACACCATTCTCGCTGATGCACATTTAAAGCCATTAATGCCAGTGGGGTGACTGCAATGAGTTTGCATCAGTGGAAGCCGTGGCAGTGTTCTTCCCTGTGACATTATATATGGAAAATACAGTCAGCAAGAATGAGAGTCAAGAGGCTATTTCAACAGGGAAATGTCCATTTCCAAAATGTGTTGGTAAAAAGCGCACGCACGCACGCATGCACGCAGAGCTATATTTTGGAGTCTTCCAGCAGAAAAGTGAGGAAAAGGGAAAATAATGGTGGGGAGAAGAGATTAAATGGTGTAAAAACCCAGCCACCTTTTTTGAGACTCACGGAAGTTGGGAGCTGCCTCTGTTTAAAATTTTGGGCAAAGCTTGCACTTGAATATTTGCCATGCCTTCTAATCTCTTTCTTTGCCTCCTTGACTCTTAACACTTAAGGTCAGAAAACTTCATGAAACTCTGTTTGGGTTATAAATGTTTTAGCAGCTGCTTTCCCTTTTATATTCTTATGAGAAACATTCGATAAATACTTTATAGAGATAGGGATGTGGAGTGAGTGTGTTTCAGAGAGACATCTCTAGTCATTATTGCAAAGCTTTCCTTCATTATTCATTACTTCATGACAATGCCTGATGGTGTGTTTTCGTCTCCTCAGCTTGTTTGCTTCCCCATGCAGAGTGCTGATAAATTGCAATTACTAAACCTTTACCAATTTATAGCTGAGGCTGCATAATAGTAAAAAGAGAGCAGAGTCAACAGAAAAAAGAGGAATATTAGGTGGATTCTTGCCTGCAGCTTAACATTCAATAAAATATAGATGCTCTGGGGTCTTTGGGGCTAGTACAGCTTTAAACTGCCTTCAGAGCTAATTGGCGTCTTGGCTTTACTATGCACACAGCATAAGTAGGCCAGAAGCTCTTCATTACACCAGTATTAATCCAGGCTAATGCTGTTTGACTTCTCGGTTGTGTTGGATTTATACTAGCAGAAAAAGAGAATATGTCCCAAAGTGTTTTGCCTGGGAGACCTATAAGAAGAGTTCAAAGCAATGGGTAGCCTATAATTTAAGTGCAACCTTCTCTTCACAGCTCTCTTGCCCAGCCCCATGCAGCTGGAGTGACTGGTTCCCATGTATCCCTGCTTCTGCAGAAAAGCAAATAACCCCATAATCTTAGAGAATCACAGTTCATACTTCAGGAAACATACAGAATAGCCCTGCCACAGATTTTTTTATCTAGACATTTGAGGAGAAATGGAAATTATTTCCTAATACAAAAATATCACCCATATAAAATGTCTAATGACCAAGTAGGAGTGTAGGAGACCTGGATTTAAGGACTGTCAAACATTCACTTGCAACAACTGCAAATCATTGGAATGTCATGATACATTAAAGTTAGTATGTGTTAGGAGATAACCCTCTCATGAAAGGGAACAACTTTGCAACACCACAAGGGCATTTAACATGGACTGAACTACTTGAAAATACATCTGCTCGGATTTTAACTGCACTTAGTAAGTGGTAAGTTGAATGTGTGACACTGCCCATAGTGCCTGGAAGAGGAAGGGGCAATCTACTGCTAAATGCCAGCTGGTACATGGTGCATAGCTACTGCTGACTGGGGAGGCAGGGCTGGAAGAAAGAAGGACAAATCCTACTGTCACAAAGGGAATTCTAAGTCTTTGATTTGGACTGGACTTGGGGGCTCATACGAGACCTGCATGCAGAGGGCCTGACATAAACAATGCAATTCATCTCCATCTTTCTCCAGATATGACTGCAGAGTACTGTGGCTTGAGCACACATTCAGATGTGGCATTCATCACAATTCCATTGTTTGAGTACTTTAGGGTTAGGCTGTGACACCCGTACACGAGTTGAGCATTGCTAACTCAAGTGACAAGTAGTCATAGTCCTACTAGAGTTGATGCAACTCTTCCACTGGCTTTAAAAGGAGTTGGAATGGGTCCCAAAGCTTGTTAGTATGAAGGGCTGACCACTAACCCAGAACTGTAACCAAAACTACTTTAAAGGCTAATTATTGAGACTTGAAAGGCCTTGGAATCTCAATGCAGACTTCCTTTCTAGAACCTGAATAAAAAATGGATATTTTGAGCAGATTTAAATTCAATATTAGTGGCGACTGCCAAAGTACAGTGTAGACTAGTGTGCATATGTGAGTGTATTTTATGTGCCCACATATGTGGCCTCTGGAGACATGGCCTGGACAATTGCTAGAATGAAGAGAAATCAGCTGATTCTACTTGCTCTCAAGTTCCCGCAAATGCAGAATTAAAGTGGACTGACAGGAGTGTGAAATGCTGTTTAGCATTCATAATGATATGACGTAACTAATCAAACCCCTCTAGCTGTGACTAATAGAAAAGTTCTATTTGATATCCTAAATATATTAGTTGGAAGAAAGATGCCATAACAGATGAATCAGAAGCTCAGGCCTGGCCAAAAGATAAGAGCTTTGAGCTTTGATCACAATAATGTAATTGGTACAGAAAGAGGAGAGGGGAGGTGTGTGTGTGTGTGTGTGTGTGTGTGTGTGTGTGTGTGTGTGTGTGTGTGATAATGGTTAGGGCCTGTTGAGAGTGGCAGTCATTAATCTGGACCACAGCTAGTAGAGAAGAGGCTCCTACGTGACTTCATAGTACTTAAAAAAAACCCATAGTGATAGGAACCTGAAAACAGATTTGTCCCAGTACAACTCTGCACCTGGCAGGGGAGAGTATTACAGGATGGAATCTGGCCCCTATGTTTAAAGGAAAACTCCTGTAGGCTAGTAAAAATGTGCTCAAGGCACAGGATTTAATTACAAAGCACCACTAACAAATACCAAAAGAGCTTTTTAGAAGCAGGACGGTCTTCTAGCAGCACTGTCCAGGGGGTTAGGACATCTGGCTTCTATACCAACCCTGCTATTGGCTTTATAGGTAACATGGGTCATATTGCATCACCATTCCCTTCCATGTTTTCATGCTTCCTCACCACAACTTAATAGGCTCCTCTTGCATTCAGATAACTCCACAAACTGGGGCCTTAAGGCAAACACCCATTCCTGGGAGATGCACAAGAACATTTGGAGAGCTAATAGCATTGCTCTCAGCAAAGAGACTAAGGCATAAATAGACTATGGAGAGCAATCTGCTCTCTTCTGCCTTTGGGATGTAGGGACTCATTCTCACTGCTATTGCTACTGACTTGTACCAGTCATAAGTGAGTGGAGAATCAGTCTCCTGGTCTCTCCAGAATGAGGTTAATCCAAACGAGGTCAATTTGGGCACTCATGCCTTTTCTAGATTTGACTAGATACCTTCATTATTCATGAATGCCTTTGGGGCAGCTCTCTTTTCCTTAAGTTGTCTTTAAAAGTGGCAGACTGCAAGTGCCAGAGAACAAGGACAAGAATGTATATCAACCCTGCAAATGGTGAGAAGGGAGCAAATTTGCTAAAGAGAAGCTCTCAGCTAACTGACAGATTGTTCAGAGCAGAAGTGGCAACTAAAAGAAGAGATGCCAACACAAAAGCTGACATGGGAAGTCTATACAGCAGGTTGGTCTAGTCAGTCAGAAAGGATAAAGAAAAAAACCTTCTGAGGAGATGATACTGATATACAGTAAAATTCTTACCAGTTTATGATTCCTGAAGAAAAATCAGTATCCTCATCAAGGCTATTTCTTTTAGTTTGCAAGGGTAGCCAGCATGAGTATAAAAATATAATTTCATGCTTGGAAAGAAACCGTACTATGGCTTTCAATGGCAATCAGGAGAAATAATTACTCATCAGTGTCCCCAGTGTTAAAAACAGATTAAACGTTCTTGACCTTGAAAGGGGCAGAAACAAACTCACCCTACCTGCACTCTCAGGGTAGAACAAACAGTTATGTAAAAAGTCTAAGGTTACTGTTCTATGTCTGCTGGGTTGACTGAGTGGGTAGGGGAGGAAGTTTTATTTGAGATTACTGTCCTTCAGAGAACAGAGTAATGTATCCGGAAAAAGGATGGATTTGTTTCAGTTCCCTTTTAATAGAAATCAAAGTAGGGAAGCAGCCCTTGTTTCCCAGCATTGCTTTAAACTTTGTTGACAACAGCAGTTTTTACTCTCCTCCATAATTATGTTGTCACATTTCATGGACTCAATAGTACTGGATATAGAAAAGGCCTTGTAAACAGGTTCCCTGGAGGATTGGTTAAACCAGTGCAAAATGAATGTAAACAACTGCTGTTCTGGACACAATGCATCATTGTCCAGGGCACTCAGATCTGTAGACGGCATGTGTAATGTTCCAAGATTGGATTTTGCACTACCTTTGCATGGGTCTAAATGATAATGCAACATGACGGAGGGAGGGGAATGACAACCAGAATGGTACTTCCATCCTAGGGGTGTAACTAGGAATTTTAGTCCCCTTCATGGCAGTGATGGCAAGGTCCTCATCATCACTGGATGCCATACTTGCACCCCTCTCTAAGATGGTGCTTGGGGTTGGCATCCTGATCACCTATGCCTAGTTATGCTACTGTTTCATCCTGTAGCCAATGCAGTGTTCTCTGCAATATGGTATCTACTCACTCTAGGGTTACTCCACAGTGGTGGGACTTTCCAGTATTTCCTCCGTGGAACATAGTATAAAGCAATACTATGACAGTGCTGCTAACACATGCTGGATATCAGGAATTTGGTGAATGTCTTCTTGGTCCCTTGGGTCTTGTCTTACAGTTTGTGAGCTCCTTGGAGCAGGGACTGCTATTTAATGTATGTTTGCACAGCACCGAGGGCAAGTTGGCTCTTGCTTTGCTCTAGGCAACACCACAGTAGCAGTTCTGAATAAGAATAATGATCTAAAATATAGGCCTGTCTATCCAGGCTCTCTCCCTGACCTTCCTGTGGGTCAGTGAGTTATGGCCCCTTTTAAGCCACTCCTTTTAAAGCGGTCCTTTCTCTTTAGCCTCTAACCAGTTTTCTGTATAAAGCAGTGATTGTCAACCTTTTTCATTTGTGAATCCCTAAAAAAGCTTCAAATGGAGGTGTGGACCCCTTCGGAAATCTCTTACTGACAAACTTGTATTACAAATGAAAATAAGAACAACAATAACAATAATACAATTTGTGAATGTTTCAGTCTTAGATCACAGAATCAGAGAAAATCAGGGTTGTAAGGGACCTTAGGAGGTCATTTAGTCCAACCCCCTGCTCAAAACAGGGCCATCCCCAACCATATCATCCCAGCCATGGCTTTGTCTAGCCAGGTCATAAGACCTTCCAAGGATGGAGATTCCACAACCTCTCTAGGTAACCTGTACCAGCGCTTTACTACCCCCTTGGTGAAAAGGTTTTCCTAATATCTAACCTAAACTTCCCTTGTTGCCAATTGAGACCATTGCTCCTTGTTCTGTCACTGCTACCACTGAGAACAGTCCAGCTCCATCCTCTATGGAACCACCCTTTAGCTGTTGAAGGTTGCTGTTTAATCCCCCCAGAGTCTACTCTTCTCTAGACTAAATAAGCCCAGTTCTCTCAGCCTTTCCTCATAAGCCATGTGCCTCATCCCCCTAACCCTTTTTGTTGCCCTCCACTGGACTCTCTGCAATTTGTCCACATCCTTTCTGTAGCGGGGGGCCCAAAACTAGACACAGGACTCCAGATGCAGCCTCACCAGTGCCAAAAAGAGGGGAATAATCACTTCCCTTGATCTGCTAGCAGTGCTCCTACTAATGTAGCCCAGTATGCCATTAGCCTTCTTTGCATGTGACTTTTGGCTAATATTCAGCTTACTGTCCACTGTAAGCCCCACATTCTTTTCTGCAGAGCTGTTGCTTAGCCAGTCGATCCCCAGCCTGTAGCAGTGCATGGTGTTGATCTGTCCTAAGTGCAGGACTTTACATCTGTCCTTATTGAACCTTATGATATTTCTTTTGGTCCAATCCTCCAATTTGTCTAGGTCTCTCTGAATCCTAGCTCTACCTTCCAGTGTATCTACTATTCCCCTAAGTTTGGTGTCATCTACTTCCTTAGACATTGAAAGATCTTCAACATCCAATTTGTTTTGGTATTTCATTTTTATTGATACTAAGGGTGAAAACCCATTTTCTTGTAAGTATGTGGTGGTGAATGCCATCGAGACTTTAATGACTTATCTGTTAGATCAGGGCACTTCTTTTTTATTTTCCACCAGAACTGGGCAAGAGGTTCCTGCTCTTTCCTCCATCACAGGATAACTCAAGTAATTGCTCTTCGTCCTCATAGATTCATAGATTGTTAGGGGCTGGAAGGGACCTCACAAGATCATCAGGTCCAGCCCCCTGCACTAGGCAGGAAGGACAACTGGGGTTAGATGACCCCATCGAGGTGACTGTCCAGTCTCCTCTTGAAGATTTCCAGGGTAGGTGACTGCACCACTTCTGGAGGGAGCTTATTCCACAGTTTGAATACCATGACTGAAGAAGTTTTCCCTAGTGTTAAGCCTTAAATGGTCTTCCTGGAATTTGTGGCCATTACTCCTGGTTTTCCCTAAGGGTGCCCTGGTGAACAGTTGTTTGCCAAGCCCTTGATGTATTCCCCTGATATAGCGGTAATCTGCTACCGAGTCCCCTCTCAGCCTTCTCTTTTTTAGGCTGAAGCGTCCAGGGTCCCTCAGCCTTTCCTCGTATGGCTTGCCATGCAAGTCTCTGATCATATGGGTGGCTCTTCCCTGGACTCTCACAAGCTTTCCCATGTCCTTGTTGATGTGCGGCGCCTAGAACTGGATGCAGTACTCCAGCTGCAGTCTCACCAATGCTGAGTGAAGTGGAAGAATCACTTCCTTCATAGGTGATGCATGGGGGAGCACAGGAGGGCATGTGCCCCCCGCCCTGAGATTGGCCACCACCGGCTTTTGTGGGAGTTCACTGCCCCCGCCTTGCCACCGACATGGCTGCCAGTCGCTGCGGGCAGTCCCCACTTGCTGCCTCCCCCACCCAGGTCACCGCCAGGGGTGGCTGCGGGTGGTCCCTTCTCACTGTTCCCTGCCATGGTGCCTCCCCAGTCATGGGAGGCACCAGTTGTTCTTGACTTCCTTGGTTTTGCTTGAGATGCATCAGTTGATGCATGCCAGAGTATTGTTTGCCTTGCTGGCTACAGCATCACACTGATGGCTCATGTTCATACTATGGTCTATTATTACCCCAGGTCCCTTTCAGTCATAGTTTCATAGTAGCTAGGGTCAGGAGGGACCTGAACAGATCATCTAGCCTGACCCCCTGCCACAGGCAGGGATGAATGCTGGGTTCACAAGACCCCAGACAAGTGCTTGGGGCATTGTGGGGGGTTGTGGGGGGGGAGGGAAACTACTGCAGGCCTGGCTGCTAAGCTACTGAATTAACAATCATAGTTTCAAAGGACAATAAAAAGTCCGTTTTTAGATATGTGGGGAGCCAGAGGAAAAGCAAGGACAACACTGGACCCCTGCTAAACCAGATGGGACAAGTGACAACTGATGCCCAGGAAAAAGCCAACTTGCCAAATAGGTATTTTGCATTGTTTTTTCACCAGTCCCAAGGGGCGCCCCTGCTTGTTATGGGACAGAAAGGCCTGGGAGAAGGAAATTCCTTACCACCCATCAATGCTGACCTCATGAAGGAACACCCTAAGAGGCTGGACACCTTCAAGACAGCCCGACCTGACAGTTTACATCCCAGGGTACTCAAGGAGCTGGCAAGCATGGTGCTAGTCAGTATAGTGCTCCTGAGCCTGTAAGTATTTGGAGATTGTTCATCCCCAGATGGAGCACTTTACACTTCTCAATGTTGAACTTCATGTGCTTCCAATATGCCCAACTTGCCAGCCTGTCTAGGTCCGCCTGTATCTGTAGCCTATCTTCAAGCATGATCACGCTCCCCCATACATTGGTGCTGTCCGTGAACTTGGCCAGTGAGCTCTTTATCCCCACATCCAAATCATTGATAAAGATGTTGAAAAGCACTGGACCAAGCACCGACCCCTGAAGGACACTACTGGCCACTTCTCACCAAGACGACACAGATCTGTTCATTAGGACTCTCTGGGTCCTGCCCTGCAACCCGCTTTCTACCCACCTGACTGTCAAGCAGTTAAGCCTGAAATCCTCCAATTTTCCCATGAGAACATCATGGGATACCAGATCCTGAGTGACTGGTGCCTCCTGAATCTTGGGGGGCACCTGCGTGAAGCTGCTGATGGCGGTGACCCTGTCAGGGGGGGCACTAGCCCTACTGACAACATCAGCGTTGGCCCCCCGGGGGGGGGGGGGTGGCACGTGCACCCCCTACCAGTCACCTATGTACCAGATCAAAGGCCTTTGGGAAGTCTAGGTATATTATGTTGATCTCCCCTCTCTCATCCAGGTGGCAAGTTACCTGGTCATAGAAGAGGATGTGATTGGTAAGACAAGACCTGCCCACAATGAAGCCGTGCTGGCCGTCGTTCAGTATACTACCTTCTTTAGCTGTTAGACAGGACCTAGAGTTGCAGTCTGCTCCGAATGGATTACATATCCATTCATTCTCATTGCCCATTTCAGGGAAGTACTGGCAAAACAGATTTGAGCACCAGCAAATGTTCTGCAATTTTGCTTTTTTCATCACTGAGAAAAGCTTTCCTCATTACGTCAACCCATGTTCAGCCAAAAAGCTGTCAAGGGTTTCAAATGTATCACAGTTGTTTTCTCTTACTCAAGAAACCCAGAGTTGAAACTTCTTGATAAAAGCCATGAGGTACAGTCCCCTGCATACACAGGCAAGCAGTCAGCCAGGGATTCCCCACAGATAAACATGTCAAACCCTCACACAGCTGCACTATTACACAATTTTAGATGTGCTACGAAGATGAAAAGTTGGGGCACAGATTGAGTTAGTAGATGTCCCTATACCCCACAGACTTTTGTTGGTGGCCTCCCATCAGTTTTGTAGGACCTAACCTTTCACTAAAAATATGTGCAGTTCTTATTGTTCCAAATAAAGCTTTCCACAAGCACCTGAGGATGCTGCCAGTTTTCCCCAATCGAAATTCCATCCATCCAAACTAGTATGCACTCTCTCTGCCTCTGCCTGCCTGCCTGTCTGTCTCTCACACACATATGCATGCACCCATTCCAGTTTGCAAACTGATATCTCCAGGTAAGCAGAAGCGCCACAGGGCTGCAGTATTGCCGGGTCCCATATGAAGCAGCAGAAGAAGCATGAGGTGGGTCTGCCTGGCCATGCTCTGCCTGCTGGCACTGGGCTGCCTGCTGCTGGTGCTTGGGTGGCCTCTGGTCTTGCCGGGGAGCTGGAGCAGCAACAGCACCAGCAGCACTTCCCCTTTAGGTGAGGCCACCATCTTTACAGCCACCCCTAGATTTCAACCCTAGACCCTGGGTTGAAAACTACTGGTATAAAGCATTTGTGGTCTGCTCTGTATTAGTACTGGGACCCCATAGGATTCAATAGAAAAAGGGGAGATTCCATGGGTGCGTCTACACATCACCCTACATCACCAGAGCAACGTGCTATGTCTCTGTACAACACGCTACAGTGACGGAGCAATCATGTGAGTCTACATGTGACCGGCACCAACTTCGCCATAGCAGCATGCTCCGCTGTTTTAGCGCTCCGCTACAGCAAAGTAGTGGCTAAAATTAACCGTGCACCACATGGACGGCACAGTACAGGCAATTACTGTGCCGTGCTTTAGTACTACCAAAAGGAGGTACTAAAGCACGGCACAGTAACATTGCCATAGAGCGACGTGTAGACACAGCCCATGTGTTTCTTGTGGGATAACCTACCATATAATACTACCTAAAAATCAAGTGCCTTGCCCATCATGGGCCAGTCCTAATGATTCAGCACAACCTCCTTATTTGGCTCTCAAAGCATGGGAGGTCTTGATATACCTAGTTAATGGTAAATCTGAACAAACGAACATCAGTAAGTAGTGTAATTATTCACAAACTTTGCACAGTCATTTACAGTTTGTTCTGACAGAAAAATACAGTTAGCCAGAATTAATTTTCAGGTTATCCAGAGAAAACAGACGCTTATTAAGAGAAGGTTACATTTTAATAAATGCGCCCGTAATAATTTAAAAGAATACTGAATATTGCAGCTTGCACTTCTTAGTCTGTTTCCTGTATGTAGATTGCTTGGTCAGTTTTGCTAGAACGGTTATTCTCTCTGCTACTGAATCGTTTGCTTTTGCTGTACAAAGTACCAAATCCATACTGTGACATAAAATTCACAGAGTATACATAAAAGACACCTGGGACACATTTGGATCTCACAACACTTCATAAACTTATAACCATTTCCCTTATTTTCACAGCCTATGAACAAAAATAATAGCAGAGTCATTAGGCAAAACCAAGTAAATTAATGAACACTACAGCCTGAATCCTCTCGTTTAATTCTTGTTTTTAGTTTTTTAAGTTCAGTGTCATCTTTATCAATTAGGAGCCCATAAGCTGTGGTTTTCCAGGCTCCTGCATAATGGTGCCTTTCTAAATGACGTTGCGCAATCCGATGAAAAGCTTTGGCTAAAATTTCCCTTCCGGGGCCATTTGTGATGCTGCGCAAGGCCAGGGACTGTCCCAACTGCAATGCCTCAATGTACTGTTGAACTGCTGCTTCCTCCTCTGAAGTTAACAGGAGCAGGTGCCCCTTTGAGCAGTGGTCCTCAACTCGAGTTTTTAGGCTATTAGACTCATGTTTCTGGATTACTTGGTCCATGTCCTGCAAGGCTTTGCCATATTCCTTCAGATGCATCAGACATGCTGCGCGCTGCCGAAGATACCTTGGATGATTGTTGCTTGTCAAAATAGCCAGGGAGTAGTAACCCAGAGCCTTCTCATAGTGCTGGGTCTTCATCAGTGCATTTCCTTCTTGAGCTGAAGCCTATGGACAGAGAAAACTGGCAAGTATGTCTTTAAAAATGAACTAGAGAAATAACAGCAAAGCAACTGTTTGTGGAAGGAAAAAGAAAAGTTATCATGAACCAGTTGATATACTGTGCTGCCTAATAAAAGGCAGGATAAGGGGGTTGTACAGGTGTAAGGGAATGAAAAGGCTGATCTGCAGGATCCCTGTCACTAGTGCTAAGGCACAAGACAGGAAGACTCCAACTCCTAACTCCCCAGTTACATTTTTAGATTTGCATGCTGCAAATCTCCTTAATGTGCAAATTACAGAGCTATGGAAACATCACCACACCACATGTACCTACGGAGTTGCTTTGGAGGTCGTTGCTGCATGGAAGTGAACAAAATTATTTTTCAAGAGCTGTTTGGATTGTGCCTTTTCATCCATTCTCCAGTGGCTTGCATAAAACAAATTAATAATTTTCCTTCCTGAATGTGTAACTCTTAATTAAATGCTCATGGTGTCCCAGTTCTATCAGCTCATTTAAAAAGAAAAATATTTAGCTGGCAGCAGGACCATAACTGGTGCAAAACCTGTCAAATATTTCTCAAGCTGCCATGATGAGAACACAAAGGTGGAACTGCTTGTAAATATTTGCATGTGTTAGTAGCAGAGATGGGTCTCCACTGAAAATAAAGATTCAGAGAGTCTTCAGACTGCAGGAAAAATTAGCCATTTGCTGGCTTTGCTAACTATTAATCTGGAATGCAAGTGAGCTACCAGACCTTGTCAAAAAGGAAAACAACAACAACACCACAATTTAGAAGGCTGAAAAGCCACATAATTTGTTAGGGTTAGAAAGGTCAACAAGGAAAACTCCATTAGAACTATGTGCCTCTAATGGATTTCTCATTATTGCTCTTTACTGCTAATAAATGAAGTGGTGCTTTCACATGCAGTAGCAGAGTGAATACAAAAGTTATAAACAAGACCATCTCCAACCATCTCCGTCTCTGGCAAGACCAAATTACACAAGCAGAGGCTATAAATTCTGGGTAGCTGTTTTTACTAGCGCCATCCTTTGGAGTTGCATATCACCTCCTTTAGCCTGAGCAGTTAATGAAAACCAAAAGTCTTATCTGTTTTTGCAGTTAAGGAAGAGAAATCGGTGGAGTTAGGAATTGATGTAGTTCTGCTGATTTACAAGAATGTACAAAATCTTGCTTTCCTGAATACAGGAGGAATCAAACAACCAGAGATCCTTTCTCCACTCATGGCATTAACCAAACCTGTCAGTTGGCCCCCGTGACCAAAAGCCAACATTCTTGGCTTATTCCAGGCCCATGCACTAGTAGTTCAGGCTGTCTTCTCAGCCTGTTTCGGGGTAGGGTCTTTTGCCCACCCACATACTCCCTTCCTATACAGCTCACACTGTTTAATGATGTAAGCATTTTCTTTTATTGCTTGGGGTAAATCCCAGTGCTGGTGAAAGGCTGTAGATCAATAGCTGATGGAGAATGCTGTTTGATTCATCCACAGTACAATATAAAACAAACAAGATTCCCTTACAGCAAATGTTGTCCAAGAGAGACTCTGTTTTAGGTTAGGAAGATAATTTGTTTTTGGCATATACCCAAAGGGAGATTCACCTTTATAATGGGCCTACTGGGAGGCTTTTATAAGCCTGAAGCAATGTATAAACCTCTTGCTGTTTACCCTTGGTGTCTGGCTTTTTTTTCTGAGGACACTGTTGGTTGAGATGGTGGTTTTCAGTTGCGGGGACCTCACCCAACAAGGAACTGGGCTGAAACCATCTCATGTCTCACAGATTTCATAATTGGCATTACAGTGACTAGCTTTCTACTGAACTGGAGTACAGAAAGTTGTTACTTAATGAAGCCAACTATAAGGGTGAAATAGGTCAGCTGGAGACATCATATCCAAAATACTTCCTTTCAGCAATATGAAACATCAACTGCTAACAGTCTAGGAACAATACAAGCCCAATCACTGAAAGATTAGGACTGTGGGATTCTCTATATGATCCTCCTCACCAACTCTGAGATACAGCTCCAACAGCTAGAAATGCACAACTCTCGGTGAGGTCAGCTGCTGTGCCTCAGTAGGGTACTATGAACTTCAGCAGGTCTGGTTCTCAAAAACGTAAAGCAATCTATTTGCAAATATGTCAAACCTGTTTGTCTAAAGATTTGAAGGCCACCCAATGTAATTTATGCACACAGATATTTTTCACAGCAGCTACCCAATGATGTAGATTTTTCTTAGCCGTCAACATCTTTAACAGGCAAATAGAGAGAGAACTGGGAAAGTGTTATTCGGAAGCATCTCAACACAAGAGCATTCCTGGTATTGCTAGCTCACCTTGTCCAAAAATGGAATATACCATGGAATATATTATTATGCGTGTGCATTTCAAAGAGACATCTTCACCTGTCTAAATGCAAGCCTTTACTTCACAGCAGAACAAATCTGCACATTTTTGGTGGCTGTCTCAGACACCTCCAGTCCCCACTAACTAGTCTTTTGTTGAACTCCATCTAATAGAAACCAGGGTAAATTTCAATCCCAACACCAGGGCATAGCAGCGGTGCTTCTTAAATGGAAGTGCTTCTTTGACTCATTCAGATGGAAAGTAGGTACCCTGACACAGCCAGATGTAAACCAGCCGAGGTACAGCAAATTACAGATTACTCCCCTCAACCAAAGTCACAAGGGGTGCTGTGAGAACTAAATTATATAGTAAACATGGTGCTTGTGATATTGCAAGCTGCTTTAAAGGAATTGCACAGGACCTATTTCAATGTACAGTACAGAGACACTAATTAGCAGCCCAGTTGTACATCTGCTTCTGAACAAAGACATGCAAATAAAAGACCTACAGGAAGAAGCTGTTAGAAACCAACGTGGAAAGCCAGCCAGCAGCTT
Organism: Alligator sinensis; assembly: GCF_000455745.1. Classification (NCBI taxonomy): domain Eukaryota; kingdom Metazoa; phylum Chordata; order Crocodylia; family Alligatoridae; genus Alligator; species Alligator sinensis. The sequence continues at coordinate 4,257,906 of NW_005841851.1, forward strand.
TATACTTAGAAAACACCTCTCTTTCCTGATCACCAGCCCAAGCTTGACTGTGTTTAAATGTTTGAAAATTAGGATGACAGCAGACTGTGAGGCGAGGAGACCTAGTTCTCCAACTTTATATGAAGGGTTTCGGTGAGATTCTCAAGGCAGTTTGGGGGAATTTGTCATACCTCCCCTGCAATTCAGTGGAAGGTCTGTGTCTAAATTATCTAGATCAGTGGTCTCCACCCTTTTTAAGCAGAAGATTACTTTTTGAATTAAAGTGCAATCCAGGATCTACCTGAGCCACACGCCCTCTGCCTGCCCGGTGGCAGGACACACATGGCATCACACCTCTCTTGGGGCAGCTGTAGTGGTACTTGGGGCTCAGAGACCAGCACGTAGCAGCAGTTGCCTTTGCTCTGCACACAGATCTTGGGGGCATGTGCCCCCTGGGCCTCTGCCAGGGTGCGCACAGTGGCAGGAGACCCCCAGCACCCCTGGATGAGCCACCCGAGCTCCAATTGTCCCATTACCCAGCCCGGCTGGGGCCCCATTCACCCCAGCCGCTGCCCCTGCCTCTGCCCTATTCCCTCCCTCACCACGGGGGCCTCAATCTGCCCCCCATTGCTCCTTCCCTCCCTCACAAACTGACCTGCTGGGTGGGGGGGCATGCATGTGCTCATGCACGCATGCACTCAGCCCCCCCATACTGAGATCAATTGTCAGAGGCTCCATGATCGACCAGTCAGTTGCAATCTACTGGTTGCTGACTACTGATCTAGATGCTTTGAAAAGTACAATCTTCATTTTTTCCAAACAACCGGCACTGCTCTTTTAGCCAGCTCTCAGTAACATGCGGGATGATCAGCTTGCTGTATCCCTGTAAGGACCAAATTGAGACTTGTGGGATTGCACAGCTCACACCAGGGATGATTCGGGCTCTGACACAGTTTCTTCAAAGATGCAGTTGGGCATGTCACCTGACTGCCAAATCAGAAGCTGCATTTTTGGGAATGTGAACTGGCGCTGAGGAATGACACTTTAATCTCTGACTCAGAAACTGCATGGTTAAAGCTGAACTGGTTAGAGACAACCTACTTTCCCCTGGGCTTCTGGAATCAAATACATCTTTTGGATTCCTAGGCCCAGAATGACCTTTCAGCCATTTCCGTAGTATAAGGATTGCTTTGGAGAGCAAATATCTTTCAGAGTAGGATAAATTTATTACTTGTAATTACTTTGCTTATTAATTGAAAAAAACTCTTGCATATATCCCTGAGATGGCCTTCCTCTAGTTTTTTCCATTCAGATAGTCAGCTGTAAATTTAGGTTTAGCTTTTCAGTCCAGGTACCAGGATAATGACAGCACATTTCTATATCACCTTTCAGCTACAAACACTTCAAAAACAAGGTGATAGCAGTGTTTTGCATTTAGTGGTTTGAGCAGATGCTGAGAGCTGCTCTGGCTGATCTCTATTTCCAGTTCTGTTGCTGACTGCCTGGGGTAAGTCACTGAACCGAGTCTCAGTTTTCCAGTTTGTGAATTGGAGGTGAAAAGAAAGCCACCCTCACCAGCAGTTGCATTTGGATTGCTCAATTAATCTTTGCAAAGGAATCTGAGGTCCTTTTTTCCTTATTTTTAGTGCAAAAGGTATCCGGTTGTCCAGTTTCTGTGATTATATCAAGAGTTGTCTTTCTCACACACACATGCCCTTAAATAAACTTGTAAGCCAAACAAAGATTTACAGGTAAGCCTCCCCCGCCCCCCAGTTTGAAGTGAAAAAAAAATGTTTGCTGCCTCCTTTCTACTGAAAGTAATGAGTGGAGCTACCTTGATAACAACTTCCCCCAAATCCCTGAAAATCAAAGCAGGGCTCACACTACAGCTTTCATTGTGGTTCTGAATTTAAAACACTGCAGCATTCATGGGGAGTTCACATCACAGGCTAATCTCTCATGAAATAATCAAAGCTAGGAAACCTTTTGCAGATAAGACAAGCGCTCTCCGAAGAGACCTCAAAGTGTCTGCAGTCGAAATGTGCACAATGCCTGAGATTTAAAAAAAAAATTAAAGAGGCTTTTATTTTTAATGCTCCTATTGAGTCCCCCCTCCACACTTTTTTTTTTAAAGCAGCCCAGCCGCTCAATCTCTGATATGAGGGAGAAATGTTTCATATTAAATCAGCCCTCCGTACATAGTTTTTGTCCCGGCCCTTTTCCAAAGCTGCTAACAAAAGATGGACACATGCTCCCCCTCCCGCTTCAGAGGATTTCACTAATCTGTTGCCCCAATGAGTTTCCAAAATGTCAGCGTAGTTTCAGCACTATTAAGATTACATGTTTCTTATCAACAAGAAAGGAAAAGAAAAGGTAAGGAAATAAAAGGAAGGAAAGAGAAAAGGAATCCTGTGTTTCAAAACAGTGCTGAGCCTTCCATACAGTGTGATGTGGCTGCTCTGAAATTCAGCTGGAAACCTAGTCTTCATTTATAGACACCTCCCCTAGGGCTCCACAGAAACACGTTTGACTGTACCTTTATCTCCTTTATAGAGTCAATGTTTGCAAATTGGCTCTAAAATCTCCTAACTGTTCTGCCAGCCGAGTGAACTTTCTACATTATCCAGAGGAGAGGGGCTCTTTTCACTGTAATGGAGTATGTCTAGGGACTGGTAAATTAATACTTGTTTACTTATGTCCTCCTGCTGTCTCTAAAATACATACCAAAGTACTCCTCCAAAAATGCATTTAGCATATCAGCATGCTGTTCATTTGCTTTGTAACATGGGATGAAGCATAACAATATAGCTTCCCACCAGGGCATGCACAATCCACAAATTGAATAAAAGGAAGCAAACTGATTCTCAGAAAACACAGCTTCTGGGCAATCAAAACTGCAGATGCTTGAGTGAATGTTTAGAGCTGCTCATCATCAAACTGACCTTGTTCTGGTTTATCACTGGAGCTACTCTTGAGCTGAGCAAAATTTTTCAGGTGAAACTTATTTACAGTGGAAAATGCATATTTGGGTGAACTGAGAGAATTTGTGAATTTGTGTCCAGCTTGCAAACCTGTTTGAGCTGAATTTTATTTTTCAAAGTCAAATCATTGCACTTTAGCATTTTCAGCATTGAAATATCTCAATGCTTTGTTTCAAAACAATGTTGCAGCATTAGCAGTTTTCCTACATTAAATTTTCTAAAGTTAAAGAAAACTTTAATTGGAATGAAATATTCAATTATACTGAAGCCATTTTTCATAGAATCATAGAAAATGAGGGTTGGAAAGGACCTGAGGAGGTCATCTAGTCCAACCTCCTGCTCAAAGCAGGACCATCCCCAACTAGATCGTCCCAGTCAAGGCTTTGTCTAGCCAGATCTTAAAAGCTCCAAAGATGGATGTTTCACCACCTCTCTGGGTAGTCTGTTCCAGTGTTTTACTCCCCTCCTAGTGAAAAAGTTCTTCCTAATATCTAACCTAAACTCCCTTTGCTGCAACATGAGGCCTTGTTTTGTCATCTGTCAGCACTGAGAACAGTCTGGCTCCATCCTCTTTGAATCCCCGCTTCAGGTAGTTGAAGGCTCCTATTAAATTCCCCCTCAGTCTTCTCTTCTCCGGACTAAATAAGCCCAGTTCCCTCAGCCTCTCCTCAGCCTTTCCTTATTTTTTATTTTGGCAGAAATTTGGCAAGACCAAGAATTTTTTTTTTTTGGGTAGACCTGAAAAGATTAACATTTCTTGATTCAGCCAATGAAACCAAAAATGAGTCCTTTGTGTAGCTCTATTTCTGTCATTCCAGTACTAAATGATGGGCCACCTGATATCTTGTTAAATATTTATCTATCCATTTGCCTATATGTTCCTTTGAACAGCCTGGTTCTCAGTCACTTAGCTTCTGAGTTAGCAGGACATAGGCAAGTCAACACTGGAAGGAGAAAGGCCAAAGCATTCTTGTAAGTGGTGCAAGAGCTAGTTCTGGGGAATCAGCAGAGATCAAATCAGGGTCGCTTCACTGAAAGCCATGCTCCAACTCAAACCCAGCCCCAGCCCTACCTTCCAGAATCAAGATCAGAAGAAGAAAGCAGTTCATGCTCCTGTTATTTAAGATCCTCCTACTCTTCTGGGAGTTCTGCAAACCATGAAGCTCTGTCCTAATTAAGTAAGAAATGTTTATGTAACCTAATTTCACCTCTTCTTTTTTCCCTCATTGGGTACCCACACTGCTGGCAGGCTGAAACAGCTTCCAAAGCAGAGGGATGCATGATGGGTTTAGAGGAGGAATCAGAGAAAGTTATACCTGAGAGAGAGATTGCCGCTGCTTGGGCTCTAAAAGCCTCAAGAGGAATCCCAGGTCCTTGTGGTCTTTCTGAGCTAAGACACTCAAAGTATGAGCTGCCCGTGGTATGGTCCTTCTCTTCAGCTGCAGCATGGTGAGCCGTGCATTGGCAGATTCATCAGTAACAGTCTGGCCAAATGCCTTCTGGAGATGAGCAAGGGCCTCTTCACACCTCCCTGTGGGATAATACCAATATGATGACTAAATGATATATGCCATGTCCAGAAAGAGACACCAAGCAAATCTCTATCTGTTGTATCAATGTCATATCTAAAATGCTCCATTTACTCTAAGACCATTTGCCTTTAATCAAAAGCATGTTCTAGCTTTTAGACTTTAGAGATCTATTGTACGTTAATTGATTACTATGGAACCACTAACTGACCAAGTATTTGTAACTAAGTCTGATTGTCCTCAATTTTTTGTGAAGAATGCCTTGCACTGAAAGCTTGAATTGCCGTGCATTGCCTGGTTGAAGAATGCCATTCAAAAGCTTGTCTAAATTTATCCCAGCCCTGCAGATGGTCCAATAAAACATATCATCCGCAAACATCCTTGCCTCTCACATAATTCCTGGACCATCATGGCTATATCACTGCAACAGTACTCAATCTTTTAAGCACTTTCCAAGGGAAAACCTCTATATTTTCAGCAGTAGCAACAATGTGTCTTTTTCTACCATTTCACCTGCAACCACTTTAATCTTGTCAAGTCTAAAACCTTTGGATCGGAAAATCCTTGGATGGGAGCCGTGTCTCATGATGTATATTGTTAAGCACAATGCTGGCACTATGTAACTCCTACACTAAGTGCAAATCTCAATTCAGGCTGAACTATGGAGCTGTCACTGGTTTCACCATAGTAATAGGTCTGATTGAGTCTACTGAGTAGCTGGCATAGAAGACCTCCAAAGATGGACTGTTTATGAGCTGTAGCAGATGTTGTTTTGGCAATGAAAGTGGCTTTGCTTGGTAATGCTGGGCACAGAGCCTCCTCCCAAACCTGTCTCCTGGAAGAGATGACGCCAAGAGCAGGGGAGAAAGGAGGCTTTATGTTTGGCTTCATTCGAGTTGGCTTAATTGCCATACCCCTCCTTAAATTCACCTGTAGTATCACATGAATGAAATAGCCTTAAGTTCCTTGTCTAAACTGTGGCTGTGGGACGTTTATGACTTTCAATCGTAGAAGCGCCTACATTCCAGCAGCATGTGGCATGATTTCTGCACGCATGGTTTGTAAATCACTTCGGAGTACAGTGCCATATGTTGTCGGGGCTAAGTACAGACAGTGAAAAAGCCTGAGGCAGAATCAATTCAATCTAGGCAGTGTCCTCTAAGTTGCATAAGTTGAACTGATAACCAACTGAACTGACTTTCAGTTTTCAATTAGGAAAGGCAGGGGGAGGCCTGTCCTGACCCAGGCCAGTAGGCAGGGGATGCTGGAGCACGTTTCCCAGCCTGCTGGCCATTGCCAGCCCAGCCAAGTGTCCCCAACTCCTCTGTGTCCCCCCACAGAGGGTTAAAGAGCCCCCTGTCCAGGTGCTGGTGCACCTTGGGGGAAGTTTGCCCCAGCCTGGCTTCCTCAGCCCAGACAGACCTGGGGAGCTGAGGGGAATTCCCACCCTGCCCCTTCTGAGCTGCTGATCGCTTCAGCCACTGCCCCAGGAGGGAGGGGGGAGACGTCCTCCTGGCTGGGTGCCTGCCCATGTAGCCCAGCATGGGGGCACCAGGGAGCTCCTGCCTCCCCACCCCAGCCCAGGCTCTGGGCAGCCTCAGGGCGCTGAGGGGAATCCTTCCCCACCTGAACCCCAGAGTTGCTTGCCTTAGCTGTTATGAGTCTCTGGAATAGCCCAGGACAGCTTCAGGGAGTGGAGGGCAATTCTTGAAACTCTTTTGCTGAGCTGCATGGGCAGGCACCTGGCCAGGAGGGCTCCTCCCTCCCTCCCTCCTGTGGCAGCCGCTGAAGCAACCAGCAGATAGGAAGGGGGAGGGGGAGGACAGCTGAGGGTCGAAAAGTCCCCACCACAGGGGCTTTCCCTCTCCCTACATGCTGTGTAGACCCTGGATAGGGTGGTTCGGGGGTCTGTTCCCTTTTGGCTCCCCCACCCGTTGTCCCTATGGGCTTATGGAGGCAGGCCGGAAGCAGGCCAAGGAGCAGTCCCTGCTCCACTGGAGCAGACAGCATAGCCCAGGGCTTAAAAGCATCCTGGGATGCTGGAGGACTGTGAGTTAACTTGAACCAGAACGGGATCTAGGACAGAAGTTCCATAAACCAGTTTGACCTAAATCAAAAGTCTGATACTACATCCAACCAGGTTTATCTTAGACTGGTATTGGCCATTTTGAAAGCAGTTTATGTGCACTGAACTTCTGTTCTGTAACAGGTTTAAACCAGTTTCCAATCACTTAAACCAGTTTATGTGTAACTTCTGTCCCTAGCCAGGTTGTTAGAAACTGCACTATTACAGTTAGGTTGCTGTATTCAAGGAAGAGAACTTACCATCTGCCATCAAAATGTCTGTATACAAAATGTGACATCTTGAGTCTTCCTTCTTAATTTTAATTAATGATCCTCCAATCACAATAAGGTCCTTGAGGGTCTGTTCCTTTGGAAGGTCTGTTAATGCACTCCGGCAGTGCTCAAGAAGCCACTCAGTGATCAACGCCTGGGCTTCTGGCTTCAAGGAAAGGATCGCTGGGATCACCACTCCTGCACCTGTTCTGAGGGCTGAGATCAAATCTTGTACTGCCTCCTACATGGAAAACAAGAGGTAATGGTAAATTAATAACAACAACTATCACAATGTATTTATAATCTGCCCATCTCCAGGGCCACCTCTAAGTTCAGCATCTTGGGCCAACTGCTTTGCCTCTCAAGCTGTGCTTTAGTTTGCCCATCTGCAAATCTGGGATCATCCTATTATTAAAGTCATTGGTTCAGATGAATGGCTGTTGGGCAAGTGCTTTGAGATCTCTAGAGTTGACAAGCAAGCAAAAGATCGAATGTCCTTTCTTGGTGTGTCTAAATGAGATGCTTTACTGACTAATCTAATATGCAGTAAAACATCAGCATCTACACATACACAGCGATTACTGTGCAGTAGATTAGTCTAATGCACTGTTTTCTAGTACCTGTAGATACAGGTACTAGATAGAGAGCATTAAACTAATGTGCCGAAGTGTATGTGTATACACTGACCAGGAGCAATTGCTTCTGGTCAGCTTAGGCAGCAGGGGGCCACAGGGGGCAGGGAGAGCTGTCCTGGATCAGCTGGATGCTGCCTGCCTGCCATGTGGACATTGGGCCTCATCCCAGTCTCCATGTGGCTGGGAGGCAGCTGCCCAGCGGTTGGAATTGCCCTCCCTCACCTCGTGGAGAACAGGACAAGCCCCTGTGTCCCCTGCCAGCCCGGAGCTGGCACCTGGGGGAGCCTGGAGCTTCCCCTGGCTGCTGTAGGGGGGCAGAGCAGGGCAGGAGCAGCCCTAGACTGAACTGCTCCCATCAGAAGCAAATTTGCTCTGGATAGATGAATATTTAGATGCATGTGGGGATGCGGTTTAATGTGCCTGAATTTTCTGCACAGTGACTTTAGGTGCATTAACTGCACGTGTAGACCTGCCCTCTGTGAAGGAACTGGCTACACTGCTAGACACTTAATTCCACAATAAAAGAGATGCTGGAAATAAAAGTTCTTTCTGGTGTCCTGCTGGGCTGCATTCTCACTGGAGCCTTCAGGCTTGTGAACTTTGTTATCAGACAGTCTGTCATTGTTTTGTGGTGCCCAGTAGGGCAGGAGGTTGTGAAAGAATAAGGTAAAACCAGGTCAGGAGGGTGCTCTGGTCACAGGAATGGACAAAGTAGACTTTAAGAAGGTAATAAACCACACTGACCCTAGCCCTTGGATTTCACAGTCACGCACCATGTCTGCTGAAGGACCCTAGGAAGATTGGTACACTGTATAAAGGAGCACTGTGGTACATGCAGTAGTATATTTAGGGCTCAGGGTTAAAGATAGAGTGAGATCACTGGGGACCTTGTAAAGGAGGCAGATTTGTCTCAGGGAACACTGGAACTACTTTCCTTGCATCTGCCCAAGAGCAGAGTGAATTATTCAAAAAACTCTTTGATCTTTGTGAAGGTCTGTTGGAGCATCTCCTTCTTTTTCTCATTCATGAATCATGTTTTCCAAGCCAATTACAGGATTTAGACACACAACTGCCACTGATGAGCCATGTCTATAGCCACCCTCAGTTTTAAACATTGCTCTTCGGCAACTACATGACTCAGCAGTAGGACTGTGTGAAATTTCACTGGCTGTTTCGTTTCGACATTGTTTTGACTAATCTCGAGCTTGAAACAGCGAAATGGAAGTGAAACAAAAGGCTTTGAAACAGCCATGAAACAATACAAGGGCAGTCGAAACATTTCAAAAGTTTCAAAACGTTTCAAGTTTCGAAGCAGTCCAGCTGAGTTTCCCTTCCCAGCGCTAGGATCAGGTTGGGGAAGGGAACTAAGCCCAATCACTCAGTTCCCCTCCCCAGTGCTGCAATCCATTGGGTTGGGCACTAGGATCGGGCTGGGGAAGGGAACTCAGCCCAGCTGAACTGAGTTCTCCTCCCCAGCGCTACGATCTCGATCGGGCTGGGAAAGGCAATTTAGCCCAGCTCCTAGCACTGGGGAGGGGAACTCAGCTCAGCTGGGCTGAGTTCTCTTCCCCAGCCCGATCCTAGTGCCCAACCCAATGGATTGCAGCACTGGGGAGGGGAACTGAGTGATTGGGCTTAGTTCCCTTCCCCAGCCCAATGGATCGCAGCGCTGGGGAGGGGAACTGAGTGATGGGGCTCAGTTCCCTTCCCCAGCTCAATCGAGAATTGAGCCCCATCATGCAGCCCTCCTGGGGTTGTGGCCCCCGATCTGCCTGCTGGATGAGAGAAGCCGGGTGCTGCTGCCTGGGACTGATGGCATGCTGGTGCTGGTCCCAGGCGGCAGCACCCGGCTTCCCTCCCTCATCTGGCAGTCAACCCCGGGAGGACTGATATAGCCCTGCAGCCCTTCCAGGGTTGCGGGCCCCCAATCTGCCTGCTGGATGAGAGAGGCTGTTTCAAGCTTTCCTGTTATAGCCTATGGGCGAAACTCAAAACAGTGTCAAAAGAGCATCACTATTTCGACGAAATGAAATGGAACAGTGGTTTCCAATCGAAACAAAATTTGAAACAAAATGCTGTTTCATCGAAACGTTGCAATGCAAGTCAAAACAGAACAGAACAGTGCCATTTCGCATAGCTCTACTCAGCAGCTATCAGGTCCCCACTGTGCAAAGTGTTGTAGGACGCTATAGGTAGAAATCAGTCCCTGTTCCAAACAGAGAGGGACCAAGGGCTGTGGAGGACATGAAGTGACTTGCCCAAGGTCACATAGCAGCTTAGTGACAGAACCAGGAATACAACCTCTGTCTCCCACCCTTAGGTTCATGATCTGGACTTTCACATGTACAGAGACAAGGATTTTTTGGGGTGATATCTTTAATTTTATTGGGAAGACCGAATAAAAGATATAACCCCCCAAAACCCTTGCCTCTAGCATAATTCCTGGATCATACTGGCTACAACATCACTCTAACACTACCTTTCATATGTATAAACATTTCAGGACTCAACAAGTCACTGGAGTCTTTGCACCATTGCTACAGTATAGACTGAAGAGAACAAGTTTTTCTATCTTACCATGATGGCAGCATGCTTTTGCTACTAGCTCTTTGTCATGATTTCTAATCTTTATACAACTGCTTATTATCAAAATTGTAATAAGTGCCCTTAATCATCCCATAGAAGGATAAGCATGCTAACCTAATGGCAATGAAGCTCCTTCACTGCTTTCACTTGCAATTGGCCTCAGTGAGATGAGAGAGTACAGCAGAACCATGCAATTCAGATGAAGAAGTGTCTGATGAAGCTAGATTCAGAGATATACATTAGCATTAGCCAGTACCATCAAGGTTGAATCCCAGTTCTCAGTAAAAGTCCAGCAAACACCCATCAGCAGGGAGAGATATGGCAAGAGACCAGGTGAACAAGGAGCTTATTCTAATAGGCTGGAAAAGCTTGTTACTTTTTCATGCAATCCATTAGAAAAAAACTCCCTGAGAAATTTAATTAGACTGAAAGAGATCATTATGGTTCATTTTTATGTTATTTAATTTTTTTCCTTCCAAAAGACAAAATGAAATTTTCTTAGACCTTTACAAATTGGTTTGTAAACCAAAGAAATAAATTACTTCTATTTCAATCAACCATTACATGTGCAACGTGATGGGCAAAATTAAAGCCTGTTGCTCATTGTGATCTTCCTGCTATCTCAAAAAGCAGAGAAGCAAGCAATAATAGAAGTATCATTAGGCCACCACTGGGGTAGCTTATGTGGAATATTTTGCACTTAATGGCCAATTAATAATCTCATTTTCTGTATCCATTCTGCTTAGCATTCATAAAGAGTGGTTTTAAAAAAAAATCACCTTCAGAACTGTCTCCTTTGGCTGGATTTTGGGGGGAACCTTTCTCCTCATCCCTTTTACAGTGTCCTTAGCAAATTAATTCAGTCAGTGGGTGGACATACTCAGTTTCTGATAGAAAAGAGCGGAGGACGGCTGGACCTTTCTCAGACTGAGCCTTGGCTGGGGTGGCAAATCACATCTGTCCTGTTGGGTCCTTTCATCTACACCAGTGCTGTCCAGCTGGCAGCCCATGAGGGGTTAACCAGCAGCCTAAAGGCTCTTACCCAGGTGTTGCTCCCCTATCACTTTGGCAGCTGCTGATGCCAGGATCTCCAGGTTCCTCCTCCCTCTTCTAGCTGGAGGTAGTGTGACTTACTCAGAAGTTGGACAGCTAATGTGATTATTGTATAGTGTTCACCCACAGGCCCTGGGACCTAATACTTGAGCTCCAAGGCAGAGAGAAACCTTTCCTTCTTGTTGTCCATCTCTCTCTAAAGACTATTGCCTTGGCAGAGAATCTTGTATAATTACAAACTAACAACAGCACAGCATATTCTCCCAAGACTGAACATTTGCTAGTCTACTAAAGGAAAAAATAACTCGGACCATCTCATGACCCAGCCATACTAGTAATGTTCTTGCTACAAGAAGAATAGGTGCACCCACCAGCTTTAACTGATCTTCATGATAATCACATGATTTAACAACAATGCTATACAAAGTGTACCTGTCTTTGGCTGTGCTAATTAATACAGGAAGCTGGGGAATGGTGTAGACAGAGTATGGTTAGTCAAGCAAGCTTTCATTTAATTAAGGATGAATAGGTTTTGAGTAGGAAATATGAGATTTTTCTGTGCTTCCCTTTTTACAATCCATTTACATGGGTTTCTGCAAGTGAATTATATTAAGCCCCAGTTTTGACAGTCCATTATCTACAGCTGTAGGGCTGCACCCTTCAGCTAGGAACAGACATACAAAAAGCCTGAACTGATTCAATCTTTGGAGATTAGTCTAACCTGCACAGCTTGAACTGATTTGGAGATGGTTAGACATTCCCTTTTCATGTCAGAAATGCAGACAGGGATGCAAACCAGCCAGGGGGCTGATAAAACCTCTGTGTTATCAGCCCATTAGCAAAACAAAAGCCTCTTTCATTAGTTCAAGCTCTTCTTAAACAGCTTTTTCCAAGGAAGGAATGGAGGGACATTACCAGCTGACCTGTTAATTAGCTCCAGAAAGTGCTAGCTGACACTGTTCTGTCTGTCTGTCCTAGTGAAATTGGAGACACACACACACAGACACCTCTCAGCATTAGTTAGCATACCACATGCCTAGGGTCTGTGGGGATGGAGTCCATGCAGTGGCAGATGGGAGGGGGGGAGTGGGGAAATCCCTGCTTGAGCAGAGAGGGAAACCAGGCAAGCCTTCAGTCTCCCCTGGAGCTCTGGCTAGGGAGCAGATCAGTGGGGCCAGCCTGTTTTCTGGAGCAGAGAGCACAGCCCAGCCCAGCAAAGCATCTGGGACTCTAGTTTAACTTAAACCAGGAAGGGGTCTGGGACAGAAGTTTCATAAAGTGGTTTGACCCAAATCATTTAAGTTTGATACTACATTTAACCAGGTTTATCTTAAACCAGTTTCAGCCATTTTGAAACTGGTTTATGTGCACTGAACTTACGCTTTGTTACAGGTTTAAACTAGTTTCTGATCACTTAAACTGGTTTGTGTGTCATGTCTGTCCCTAGCCTTCCAGAAGAGCGTGCAGTACTGGGGCTTTAAATTGCAAATTCCTTCAGTGTGCAGTTTTTCTCCTTTTTATCAGTGCAGCATAGAACACTAACATATTTTTCTTGCCTAAATTTGGTATGAGATCCCACTTGTTCTATTGGCTTCCCAAACTGGCATGTAACGGTTTTCAAACTGGGTTTGAAATGAGTCTCTACTTTGCCCATTTGTTGTGCATCTTACCAATTGAGGAAAGAGCAGGCTTTTAGCCAGTGCGTAAGATGACCACCCCATGGGCTTCATATCTGCATGAGAAACATCTTGCTGAAATTGAAAGCAGACCTTCCAAAGACCTTGAAGGGGAAAAGCAGGTCACATGTGGAGAGCTGGCGTAGACAGAGCTCACCACAATACAGCTAGCTGTGCAGCCAGGCCAAGGGATTTGTTTCCAAAACTTCCTTATCTTAACAGCATCTTATATTTTCTTTCTCTTTCCTAGGCCTCCAGCCCTTACCAAAGTAAGTCCCTGTTGCATCAGGCCTACACTTTTATCCAGCAAAGGATCAGATTAGGCAGCCAGTATTTCCCCCAGGCTTTCTTTTAAATTGACAAGCACATTTGCTGCAAAAAACAAACAGAAATCCACATTGCTGGACTTCTGGAATTTGAGAGGAAAGGGAGCATGATCTAGTGGTCTGAGCATAAGACTTGGAGTCAGGAGGTCTGGCCTGGATTCTCTTCCCTGCTCAGTTGCTGACCCACTTTAGTGACCCAGGGTAGATTGCTTCTCTGTCACTTGTGTTCCCCATCTGTAAAATGGAGCTAATAATACATGCCTAGTACATGAAGGCAGCCATGGGGTGGTATATTTAAACCTTGATAAATGATTTGGACTCGGGAGAAAGTGCTCTAATAACACAAAGCTTCCCTATCACTTAATATAAGCATCTGGGTTGACTGTAGGAGTGGTTTCATACCAGTACTATGGCCCTTCCTGATGTGCCTGCAAGTCTAGAAGGGTGCTTTTGTATATAAACCACAAGAAATAGGATGCATAAAGAATATAAAAATACATATTTGAGAGTGAAAAACTTTCTTTTCCTACTTGCATGCAGTTGTATTGCACAATGAAAATAGGAATAGTCATTTTCACCCCAGGTAAATATATACTAGTTTCACTTTGGGGTTTTTATGCTCTCAAGGATGGTGCTGTTCTGGATTGCAAGTTTACAAAGGAATGCCTAATGTGCTAATCTGTTTTCATTGACTTGCTTTTAGGAACTTATTTTTGGTAGCTTTTGTGAACCCCCCTCCCCCAAATGTATTGAAATTGTTAAGTAAAAAGGTGTTGCCACCAGCCATCCACAGGAACAATGTTTTTTAAAATATTCATATGGAATACCGACCAATTGCTGAAACAGACATCTTTCTTTCAGTGGAAAAAACCAAAAGACAGCTCTTGACCTAATAGGAGTGGCTTGGATAAAGAGCAGGAGAGTCTATTTACTTGAAATGACATACTGTTTCTTTCTTATTTCCAGTCTGTCATCAGTATAATGATTAAATCACAGACCACACCACTTCAATTACCCTCTCATCTCATTGTATTATCCTTCCAACATAAAACACGTTTCAGATCCTATCTTTCCAGGAAGGAGTCCTGATCCTGTAACACATCCCATTCCTTGGGCTCCCTGTTATGCCCTTAATCACATCATAATGGGGACATCACCTAGGAAAGTAAAAATATTATTATACCTCTAGAGGTTTCATTAGTGTGTACATAAGTCTCTTGGTTAATACTCCATAAAAAATGGTGGATGCCTCTGAAACCACAATAAATGGATGTTTGACAAATTTGAATCTCTTAAGAAATGCTGCATTTTTGTTATGAATTGCTCTCCAATCACTGCTGCATTTCCAATGTATTGGAACTGAGTGTTACCTGAACATATCCCGACCAAGGAAAATTTGCATCAGTAGAAACTCAGTTTTGGAAAGTCTTAGTTGACGGATGCAGCTGAGTGATCACAAGCAGTATTGTGGGCTGGCACTAGGCCATTCAAGGCCCATTTTATTCCTCAGCATAGGATGGTGAATGAGATATAGGTCATGTGGAGGACACATCATGAAACCCTCATCACAAGGCTGACAGACAGAGGGTTGCATCAAACTTCATTGTAGTTACTGTTCTACTTAGACTTAAAAGAGCTATAAAGGTAATTTGCAGAACTAATACGTATTGGAGGCATTCTGTCCAGAGAGTCCTGGTTAGGACTGAGTGATCATCTCGAGCCTAAAGATCCTCCTGCAGAGAACCTACTTCTTGCATTGCAGACCAAATCTTTTTAACAATGTCTCCATTGCCTCTTCCAAGTAGTAACTTTTGCAGTCACTCCATTGTATCTGGAAATCAGTGCTGTTAGGCCCCATGAAATTATCTGCATCCAAACAGTTGATCAGGTGGTGGCATTTTTATATCTTGGTAGTTTCTGTGTTGGATGAAACACCATACTTCAAAATCAGTGTTTGGAGACAAATGCCAGTCAGGCCCTTACTTTGAAGAATGGAGCATTGGCACCTGCTTAAAGGAATGATGAAGTATGAAAATACAAACACCTCTGAGCACAGGAAATGTGGTGGAAGGAAAGTCACCAGATCCCCACATGCTAGTTAGAACTGGGACTTGTTTAAAGAACACAGGACTATTGGCTAAAAAGATGCTTTAAAATTGCTAAGAGAAATCACATCCCCATAACATAAACCATCCAAGGCTTTGGATGATTGTGGTTACAAACTGTTTGCAAAGTCAAAGGATATTAAACCTGCTTTTAATGAATGTCATGCAATATTCCCCATGTTTATTCACTTGGGAAAGGTTTTTGCTTGGTTTGATAGGTGCTCTTAAAGCCAAAATAAACATGAACACTGTGGATCACTTTCAGGGAGCTTAATATCTTCTAGTTTATTTCCCGACATGGTCATTTTTCACTTTTTATATGATTTCACTGAGGCCAGATGGGTGTTTCTGAGGCATAGTATCTGTATCCATGACTAAGGTATAATTCATGTGTTTTCAAAGAGGGATCATGAGGGCAAAAAGGGGAATTGTTAAAAATCAGAAGTGGGTACCTGCATACTAATCACAGAAAGGGGTCAGGGACTCTGGGTTCTGTTTCCCTCTTTGTCATTGACTGGAAATGTAACTAGCAGTTAATTAGTCAGTATCTGTGCAGTGTTTTGAATGTGTAAAGTGTTTTTTTTAATAAATGTTCTACACTGGTTTAACTCCACTGAGATATTGCAAAAATCTTGGAGAGAGTTACTTAAAAGCTAAGTAGAGTAAAAGCTGTGTTAACCAGCATTTTAGTAACCAGCATTTTAATAACCGGCAGACTCTACGAACTGGAATTTTGCGGTGGCGGGGAGAAGCACGCCCGTGGCCTCTGCCACCAACCCTCACCCTGTGCTGCCACCGCTCTGCATGCGTCCACTACTACCCACCCCCGCCCCCACTCTGCATCCGGTCAAAAACCCCTGCCTCAGGTAACCAGCATTTTTAGATTACTGGCACCCCTCATTCCCTACTCATGCCGTATAACAGAGCTTATGCTGTATAAACCAAAATATGTTAATATTGCAAATTGCTCTATTTACATAAATACAAATTATCCTGATACTCCAGGTGATGGAATTCACAAATGCATCCTTGCATCTAAACTTGAAAAGGATCATTCAGATATGATTTTGTTATGCAAACTTTGGCTTGAGTAGGAGTCTGACTTTGGTCATTTTGTCCTTTCTGTGCCCCTGGTTAGTGGAGTGGTAAAAATGTGTTAATAATAAAACTCAACTAAATGTAGTTATTATTACTGCAGCAGTGACTAAAGATCTCCATCAGAGACCAGCATCCCACTGGGCTAGGCACTGTGCACTGTGCAAAGATAGAATGACTTCTTGGAGGAGTCTGATTTAAGCAAGTACATGGATATTGTGAAGCACCCAACTGAAAACAGAGATGCAATCAAAACAGGACCCCCAGTGCAAATTCTTTCTGCCACTTAAATACAAAGGCAAGTGCTAATCACTGAAAGGCCAGGGTGAGTCAAAGGAAAAATGATCTGTGAACATCTCTCTGAATTCCAATCCAAAACATATGTACCATATCCATCTCCCTTTTTGTGTTTGGTCTTGCAAGAATTCATGTGAGTGAAACTTTGCTCACATAAATGTTCATGGAAGGTAAATACTCTCCCTGCAGCCAAAGATCTGTTCATGAAAAGGATTATTAGTTTGTGTTACTGTAGTGTCTGAGCCACTTATTCACAGACCAAGATCACACTGCCGCAGTCCTTGCCCCAAGAAGCTTCCAGTCTAAATGTGGGTATGTTCACACTGCTCGTGGGGGAAGGGGGAGGCACAAGGAGATAATGGACAGGTTAGCATGGTAGCCAATGGTTTCAGCTCGCCAGCAACTGAAGGGTGTCTAGTTTTCCTGTTGGCATCAGGGCAAAGGATGCCTTAAGGAGGGATGTGGAGGAGAACAATAAAGTGGCCTTCTTTACAGGATGATCTTCAACAGTGGGGGTAGCAGGAAGAAATAAATTTGTATACATCAGAAATGCATAATAGTCTGCTTTTCCTTCTCAGTTCATCCAAAAGAGGACAGACGTCTGGGTTTTGGTCATCATGCTCTGGTACTAGCCACAGGATTCAGCTGTGATTTTTGTCGTAGGAAACTTCTGCCCTGTACGAGTAGGAAACAAGTTGAAAAACCAAGATCTCCTTGTGTGAACAGTCTGCTAAAGGAATTTCATTGAAAAGCTGATTCAAATCCTAGGGAAATCAGTGGCCAGATTCCCATGGTGTCCAGGGGTCTGTGGACCCCTATTCTCAGTCCTTAGTTAAGAATATTTAACTTGTTCCTAGCCAACCATATGAGGCCTATTTGGCAGCCCAAGTGAAGTGAATGTGCATTTGCATGTGCAAGGAGCCCCTTTGTTGGCAGTCTCAGCAGTGGGAGAAAGAACTGAATAGGTCATGATGACTGAATCGTTGTACCAGCAGGTGGGGTCCCTCCTAGTAAGCAATATTGGGTGGACAACACATATGGGTCTTGCGTGGATATTGTCTGTGCTAGCCCAGACCTGTTGTTGCCCAGTACACTCAGCCCTTCCAATAAGCACAAGACCTTGACAAAGAACTGATGGGTCTTTAGAGTACATGAATGGTCCTTCAGGTTTTCCCCACTATAGGAGATGTCATCTGAGAGAGGGCCTTTCATGGTATGTCACCTTACTACACCACCTCTATGATCCATCTGCTTGGTACCCAACATATTTTATTCTGCAAAACTCTATAGAGATGCTGTGGGACCGTAAAGCAATAAGCAAACGGCTGAGGCTTTGCTATGCTGGTCATGAAAGAAATGGCCTGGAAGTCACATGCATCACAGTCAAATGCCCACAATGGGCAAAACACACCCAGTGCACAGAGCCAGTACAAAGCCTGTGCATTTTCCAGGTCCAAAAAATAACACTTGGGTGAGTTGTAGGCAGGGTTCAAAGTATGGAGGAGCTTGGGGGGGCTGATTCCCCCCCATAAAAGATGAGAACCCTCACGCAAGGCTGGTCAGCACCCCTTCCCCCTGCACCCCTGCAACAGCCCAGAGCCCATGCACCACTGTGGACAGCCCCTGGTTTGCCCCATGCCTTTCTAAGCAGCCCAGGTGGCAGTGGTGGCTCCTTCTGACTGCCACTGCCACTGGCCCCAGCCCCACAGTACTGGCAGGGACCTGTGCACACAGCCCCGACCCTGTCTAATTTTTTTTGCAGGCCCTGCCACCCCCAAGAGTCAAACTGTAATTTGAACCCTGGTTGTAGGCAATATTTGAACCTTGTGTTATCATTACATAGTGATGAATTTCAGCTGCTGGGTTGGGGTTGGTTGGAAAAGAACAAGCTACTGTTTGGATCTTAATTTCCTAATGTGCGAATATTCAATTTCCATTCCCAAAACACAGAGCGTGTTCTTTTGACTTGCTAAGTACTATTAGTTGATCTTTCACATGAATACTGCAGGAGCAATCTAGCCAACAGCCTGACAGGGTTTGAGAATCCAATTTGAGAGTTTATCATTGCTCAGATATAATAGTGTCATTTATAAAGTGCTTCCCTGCTATGAGACTCTGAGCACCATTCAAGAACAACAGAGAAACATTCCAAGAGTTAATGAAAACACAATAAAATGTTGGAGGAAAATGAGGTAACTCCCACGTTGTGGAGAGTAAGTGAGAAATGCACTGCAGATGCCAAAATAATTGCACACAGGATAAATAGATAGAGGAAAATAATCCTGGCATAGGCAGGAAAACACATTTAGACCTCAGGCTTTTAAGCAAGTAAGAAAGGGCTGGTATATGAAAATGAAGAGACAGATTCTGTTCTGTTCTTTTGGTGCAAATTCAAAATAAAACTTCTCAAGCTGATGAGGTTTTCTTGGATTTATCATTGGGTTCCCTAGGAAAAATTAGTAGAGCCCAATAGTCCAGGTCCACAGGACGTGTTAACTGACGTAGCTAGCACCATTGAATTCAGTGGATTTACAGCCATTTATGCTGGCCATTCAATACCACCAATGTTGCTAAGATGCACTGTTGGGTCATTTGCTGTAGGCCTGACATGCTACGTGACTGCAGGGAAACCATCCATTGCAATCTTTCATGGGTGACATAACACTGACCATCAGCAGATGTTATTTGCAGACATGATGGGGATAGACCTATCAAGCTTTGGCATCCACTGCTGCCTTCCTTTTCTTTCTGGTGCTTTCTTTTAACCCAGTGTGTCAAAGATATGGCCTGTGGGCTAGATCTGGCCCATAGAGTCATGTCATCCAGGCTCTGGTGCTACCCATATGTTTCAGAGTGACCCACAGGCAGCATACAGGGTGTACCAGATGGCCCCATACATTGAATGCTGCACCTGCTTCAGCTCATGTCCCAGAGCGGTGGACTGGCTGCTGCATGCAGCACAACCCTGGAGAAGTGGTGGAGGTTCCCAGAGGCATGCAGTGCAGCCCAGTGGTGATGGTTCCCAGGGGTGGGTAGCACAGCCCAGCAGTGGTGGCAGAAATAATGCCAGTGGCTCCTGAGGCCACATAGTGCATCGCAGCAATGCTGGTGGTTCCCAGGGATGTGCAGTATGGTTCTGGAGTGGCCAGAGCAGAACTGGACCATACATGGTGCCCACTCTGGCCACTACAGGATACGTGCTGGAATATGGAGCCAGTCTGTGGGTCTGGCCCAGCCTGCAGACTGGACCTGCACCACTCATCCAGCCTGCACAGCCAAGGGGTTTTGACATCTGTGTCTTAACCCATTGTCACACAGTGACAATATATCAACACATGTAAGGGCGGGCATTACATGCCAATGCCTGCTGGTGAAAACAAAAAGTCTGAAGAAATCGTAGGAAATCAACTTAGCAACAATACCTTCTGCTGGTTCAGTGCAAGGTAAATGAATCCCCGTCCACTCAGAGCCTGTGCATTGCCAGGGTCCTCCTTCAGGATGGCGTTAAAATCAAAAATAGCTGTTTTCTTCTGGCCGAGGTGCCCATAGCATCGGGCTCTGGTAAGAAGGGAATCTTCAGCATAGCCCCCTAGGCAAGAGGGAAAAATGATGATCAAATACACGGGTAGAGACAGCACCCAAGCCATGCTGTTCTACAATGAGGTATTGGGTAAAATTCCCCTGGCTGGGAGTGGGGAAGGAGGGAATGCGTTGCTGTGGACCACAGATGCTCTATTGGGTGGGTTGTGGTGGCCCAGAAGTGATGTGCAATCCCTTGACACTTCCGTGTAATACAACTTGATGTCACTTGGGTATTCAGCTCAGAGTCTGAAATTGAATATCAGGACTGTGGTTAGAAAATTGGTCCCTGATGGTTTTAAGAATAGGGAAATGTTATCTGAAGAAGGGCAACTATGTCCCTTGGGCCCCATTTAAGCTGTCTGGATCAAATTCTGATTCCCATTATGGTCTTGTATTTGCTCAGAGGAAGCCATCTTTGTCCCGTAGCAGAGCATGCAGTAGTGTGGTAGGCCTGATTACTTGCCCTGGGAACTGAAGGGGTCATGCTGGGTCTCTGCTTGGGGTGAAGGGACAATAAAGAGATTGTATCCCACCTGAGACTTATGGGATCATCAATTATATGCAGCCAGAACCTGAGCGGGAGTAAGCCAGTGTTGATTTGAATGGAGCAGGCCCCAGGTGAGGGTCTGGTCTGTTGGACTCAAAGTGTGTATGGCTCTTAAACATGTAAGAGAGGGCTAAAAGCAGGGAAAGAAAGGTCCTTTGTATGGCCCCCTGACCTGGGCCTTCACATCTGCCCAAGGACCAGCAGCAACCTGCCCCAATGTCTAGACCAATGATGTGATTTGTTTGCACTCTCTGTGATGCTGTAATCAATATTTGCATCCTCGTGTTTTCCACACCTGAAGCTCAGTTTTGCCCTCCTTACTCACAGTGGCTCACACCCAACTCTGTGAGCAAAGCCACAGAGATCAATGGAGTGGCTCTGGAAATGGCAGAATCTACCTATTGGTCGACTGTGAATTTACTCTTCAGTTTCACATTGACGGGCTCTGCTTTGGAGGCTTATCAGTTAACTGCGCAAGGTGTCTCTCCTCTGAGAGCATAATTGGTTTTTAATCTATATTTTACAATGCCATTTGTTCTGATGTTTTTATTCTTTCTCTCTAAGCAGATGCACCTGAACTACAGAGGAAAGTAAACAGTAACTTTCCAAACAAAATCTTTAACACAATTATCTTCTCCAGGTTCATGTTCCTGACCTCGCTCTTCCACTGGAAATCAAACAAAGGCTGCATTTGCTACAATTTAATAACCATAGGGGATGTAGGACTTTGAGAACATCTAGGGACTGCCTCTGCAGGGACAGGTTTCATTATTTGGTTTGTCAGCTGTGGCAATGTTAATCAGCTATGTACAGTGTCTCTACCTTTTGTGCTGCATGAAGATAACACACAATGCAACTAGCTAGATGAAATAAATAGCTCTGGCATCCTTAGTGCTTCTGACTGTTTGCATTTTGTTCCACCCAGTCCTTCATAAGAAATTGAACTTATTGCTGAGGCTGGCAGATCAGTATAAATATTTGCAGCTAGAGTATGCCTTGGATGTAGATGCTAATATTAGGAATCCAGAATCCCAGTTACCTTAATGAGCTACCTATAGCCAGGTTTTCTCTCCAAGTATAACCCCACACTTATGTCAGGGGAAGGTGAATAGGTGGGATGGAGGGGAAAGGGGTGAATGGGTAGAATGTGGCTTCCTCCTCCTTCCATGTGCTTCCTAGCATAGATGTCTTGGCATAGAGCAAAGTAGTCAGGCAATTAGTACTTCCCTCTTGAAGCAGGTAGGAACTGGGTGTGCATGTGTGTGTGTGTGTGTGTGTGTGTGTGTGTGTGTGTATCTACCATTCTATGTAGAGTTAACAAAAATACCTGCCAACAATTCTTGCTGCTGAGGATGGCAAGGTTTGTATCACTACATTCAGTAATAACAGCAGGCAGCCCAAGAACCTCTTAAGCCATTTGGCTATGACTTATCACTGTAGATCCAAATTGTGGAACTACTAGCTGAAGTTGCTTTTTCTTATTAGCAGCTCTTTTATTCATATGGAATTTTTTGCATTTCTCTGCTAAATAATTTGGCCAAGGCTCTTGCATCGCTAGACTCCATATCCCCAAGCAGAGGTGGAGAAACTGGGCTTTCAACTTCACTGGGTGGGAGAAAGAATACACGGTCTGACAGGGCAAAACTACAGTCAAACAGATGAAATCCAAAAGCGGCCTGGGTGCACAGTTACCCAGGCAACGAGCATACTACACGCACTCATTTTCAGAGGCAAAAGAACTAGGTAAGCAAGTTTCAAGGCTGTCATAGATTTGCAGTGAATTCAGGCCACAGTTCTTATTTTGAATTTAGACTTAGACTTTCTCGGCAGCTTTTCTGGAGCAAGACTCATGTCTGAGATCAGCTGCATGGCTGTAGAGATGCTAGCATACGATGTTCTGTAAAATACAGCAGCCCCATGATAGAATGCATTTGTAGCCATCATATGAAATGAAAGAAGAATCCTGCCTTGCCTGGGGACACCACTCAGAGCACAATGGGGCTTAAGTGCTCAATAAAAATACTAGCACTGAAATCCACCTCCCTCTTTTTTTATTGCCAATGCAATGTATGTCATGTAGTATAGACTCCATGAACCTAAGGAAAAAGTCTATGTATAGCAACCACAATTGGCTTCACAGAGCATTGAGTCTTATGTGGAATGAGCTAGATGAGCTAGATGTACCAGTGAAATTAGATTGAGGATTGGATTTAGGCTCATTGAATTCAGAAAATGTTTGACAGGATTGGCTACTGGGAGATGAAGAGAAGCTTCCTCTCTTGCCTGTAGGGTACAAGCCTTGGCAGCTTTCTGCAGAAGAATGATATGCTGTGGTTAACAACTGAGCCTCAAACTCAAGGTTTGCTGCCCTGCTTTGCTATAGAATTCCTGTCTTACCTCAAGAAAGTCACTTTATTACTTGGTTATTCCTCCACTGAAAATGCTTCCCTGCCTTATAGGGTGGTTGCAAGCATGAATTAATGCTTCTGAAAAACCCAGTCAATAGGAGTCATGTAAAGATGGAGAAGAATACCAGCTGTGTCCAGGGGAATATGACACTACAGAGACTATGCAGTCCCTATGTAAACTTTGCCACAAACATTATGATTTAATTTGTTCTTTGAGTAATAAATGAAATAAGACTGCACAGTTTTGATGACTTCCATTACCATGTTTATAGCATCTGTATCTTGGAACTGAAAGTTATTAGTATTAATCATGTTTATTGCAGTAGACCATAAGAGCTAAACAAGCCTGGGCCTATTATGTTTAAGCACTGTACAAACACCGAGTAAGAGGTGGTTCCTGTCCCCAACAGCTTGCAATTTAAAAGGCTAAGACTGACCAAGGGTGGATATCTGTCTGTCTGTGAATGTGGGTCTTATGAAGCCTAGCAACAGCTGCATCATTAGTGTTCAATGCCTCAGCTTGATAAAGGCACTCATCAGTAGTATGCAGGGCAGTCACAATCTGGGCTGTCTTGCTTGTCCCATCTCTAAAGACTGTCTGCATGCTGACCTGGAACCTGTTCAGATGGGTCCACGGGCAGCAGAGAAGATTGCAACCACAAGGTCTGATGGTACAATTAGCAATAAAGAATTTGTCTGTTGTTATTAATGAAAAGTGTTCCTCCTACAAGTATTATCCCATGCTGTCCTGGTTTAGCGTGTTGGGCCATGAGTCTCATCTCCAAAACTAATAAGCTGCAGGTAGGTTGAAGACTTGCATCTACCTGATGAATCAAGAGTGATGTTATCTTGCTTAACACTGGTGACCATGGTAGTGGGGTACATTGCAAGGTTCATCATATAATACATGTGGTCAAATATAATTGGATATCAGTTGCCCAGCTGGCATCAGAGGACAACTGAGCTTGGGTAAAGTAGACGCTGTCTGCATAGATGAGCCTTTATGAGTGAGCGGGTAATTGGAAAGTCTTTGACATATGGGTTGAATAGTGTTGGTGCCACCAAAAGCCCTTTGTGGCTGTTCAGTCATTGTTTCCATGTCCTTACTTTATTTCGCATGTGCATCCTAAAGCATTGTCACAAAGGAATAGTTTTGTAGTGTCCACCACCTGTCTTGATAAAACTCTTGACATTTTGCTTGAAAGACTGGAGGTCTAGACTACAAATTTAGTCCCAATCCAGTCCAGAAACATGGCTCCTGTTTCAAGCTTTCTCAGAAAGCTGCTTTCAATATATTAAGTGTCATAACTTGGTCACAGGTGAAAGGCTCAGTGTTCAGAGCCATCCTCACTTTGGTGATATTCAATGGAGGATGAACCTTTCTGGTAGTTTAAAGCATACCAAAAGCAGTGATATCACTGCTAATACTACTACCTCATGTGAATCCTTCCCTGGCCTTTTGACTCGTACTATTATAGTTGTGCAGTACAAAGTGAATGCTGATCCACTGCCTTCCATGCAGTGCCATTTTGTGGCTTTCAAGCCACCAGCCTAGTCCTTCAAATTCCACAGCTCAATCTCCAGGGTTGGAGAGGGGAAGCACAGTTTTGTGAGGAAGAAGTCTTCTACATGGGAAGGGAAGGGAAGGGAAGGGAAAAGAGAGTGAGTGGGACAGGGCAGGTATGGTGAGAAGCTGAGGTTGGGAGTGAGGAGCAAACAGCCACTTGGCATCGGAGAGAGAAATTCCAGTCTGAGCTGTAAGAAGTTCTCTGAGTGGCCCCAGATTCCTTCTTCGGCTGTTCCTGTTCCTATGGTTTGGGGTTTCTGACTGGCTCCTCTGAACAGTCAAGTGATCTTTAAGCAGAATACAAGTTGCTTAGTCAGAGGAGACAAATACACTCTTGATTAGAAATGGTTGGGAATTTTTCCACAAACCATACTTTTTTGTCAAAATATATTTACTCATTGAGAGTGCAAGCGTTTGCAGGAAGGGGTAAGTTCTGATAAACTGCCTGAGCTGAAAAAAAAAGTGTTGGGGAAAAATGGCTTGGAAATTGTGAAATATACATTTCAGTGTTCTCAAAATAAGTGTCTGGTTTCTAGTTTCAAAATGACTTTTTCATTTTGTATTTTCAGCATGTAGTAAGGAAAAATATCAGATATTCAGTTCAGGTGGACATCGGTTCATTCTGTTGGTTAATGAAAATACTTAAAATCTCAACTTTGCATCCTGCTTTGGAACAAGAAAATTTTGCAAAATCTTAGAATATGAGCAGTTGAGCCAAGTTAGTTTTCCTCTCCTGACAAAGTATTCAACAACATTTTTAAAAAATGTTTCAAACTGTTGTTTTTAATTATTGAATTACATTTATGTGGGTATATGGAAAAAACCTTTGAGTAGAGAAAAGTATTCAATAAAAAATAGAGGATGACTCACTGCCACCTAGTGGAAACCTATAAAGGGAAAAGTTTTCTTTAAAGTTAGGGGCATTCAATTTTTGACAGATCACCCAAGGCAGACTACTGTGTCTATGTGAGCCAATTACATAACTGGATCCTAAATTGAGAAGTATAGACAAGTCTTTGATTCTTCATGAAACAGTTTTATCCACTTTTATATAGTGTGTTGAAATCTCTGGTTAAAACACAAAAGCCAGGTATTATTTTTACTTGGCCTTAAATAATAGAACAATAGAAGATAACCAAACCAAAGCTTCTAGGCTCCCTTGCAATTCAGCTTATAATAATAAAATGATGATTGCCTAGTAGCAATAAATAATCTTATGCAAGTAAGAAATTATTTCAGCTAATCAGCAACAGAAAAGTTCCTTGCATGCATATCTATAGATAAATGCATTTTGCTTTTGTCCAATGGATCAAGTCTGAGACATTTTGGACAAAAGTAGGGATACTTTAATGCTATTACTTAAGAGATGGAAACAGTTTTGTCCCTCACATGGATGAAAAGTGGTAGCATTTAAAATCTGATTTTTACAAAGATAGGTAAAAATAAAAAGGATAATGATACTGGAAGAAGATTAATTATTTGAACTTGGAAATCCAGGTACCTTTGCTGGATACAACATAATAACAGTAATTGTAGTAATTAATAATGATAATTGTAATAGTAATACTACTACTAATAATGTGTAGCCTTTACATCAGCCTTTTCTACCAGAGATCTCAAAGTGCTTCACAAAGGAGGGGAAGAATTATTATCCTTACGTAGCAGATGGGGAAGTCAAGGTGGGTAGAGAAGAACTGACTTGCCTGGAGTCACTGATGGGGTCAGGGTCAGTGAGCAGAGGAGAACCTCTCTTTGCCTGGGTTACATGGACGTGTAGTAGGCCATGTGGCATCACTCTGCACTGGCAAAGAACTGTTTGTGCATAAGGTTTCCGCAAGGCTTTCCAGGGTCTCCCAGCACTCCTCTAAGCTACACCCATTTAAGGATGGGTTTACCAACACCAAGGAATTAAAAGTGCCA
>NW_005841851.1:4284538-4288065 GCF_000455745.1 Alligator sinensis
AACCCAGGAATTCTGTTTTACTCCCGCTTCAAGCCACTAGCCCACACACACGTCTATTCATTTTTTAAAGCCTCACACAAAATGAATATCAACTGACTCTTGCATGACCCTCCTTGAGGAATATGTCTTATTTCCCTGGCTTCCAAAATAAGACAAACAATTTGAGTGGAATATGCTGTGCGTTCCTTCAATATAACCAATATGATTGTTTAATCTTCATTACAAAGTTAGTTTTGTTTCCCCTGTATTCTAGTCACAGAGTACATTGAGTGCTACTACAATACAGCACAAAGAGCATCCAAGAATAGACTCACTTAGATGGAGATGGAACACATTACTAAATCATCAAAGTCCAGCTCCCTCCACATGACAGTCACTGTTGCACCTTCTTAGTATATGGAATTTTCTATCAAAAAGCCAGATCAAGCTTAGACTCCAGGAAACAGATGTGGGATTACCCTTGGTAAAAAAAGACTTGGGACAGAATATTTTACATCTGGAATGAGCATTACAACCATGAAATGCTTTACTAATCAGGCTTGGGATCAGTGGGGCCAACGATGCATATCTAAACACAAGATAATCGGTTTCTGAACATGACTAAAATGATGTGGGGAAAAAGTATCGGTAACACTAATATAAAAAAATAAATAGAGAGATGGCCCTTGGCTTAGAGCAGATTGGTAGCTGCAATTAGAGTTATAATTTGATGCTTCCACTGCACCAGTCAGGAACAGAGACCCCACTGTACCAAGGACTCCATAAACAGAGTCTCTGCATAAAAGTGTTTACAATCTCATTAAAGACAAGATACAAGAAGAGAGTGGCAACAAAAATGGAGGAGGAAGGCAGGGAGTAACACTAACAAGACCTTCAGTTCTATAGATCCTCTACGTGGGCAGCTTGCTGGTTGGGAAGTGAAGAAATGCATCAATATTGGCTGTTTCCAGGTAGCCACTATTACTTTATGGATTACTTAGTGGTATCTCAGAAGACTGAGTCTTCAGAGAGATGTGCAGAAAGGGAAAGAATTGGCCAGTAGTTAGTTAGATATATTAGGTTTTCAAATGCACCCAATGTCTTTTGCTGTTTCATTTGGGTACCAAAGGGGAGGCATCCAGAATCTCTGAGAAACTCAGGCATCAAAGCCAGGGGCCACAATTGAACAAGTGGCTGTGAGAGGAGAGGTATGTTCCATTCGAAACGCGAGTACTTGGTGACAAAAGAGCATGGGGTTCAGTCACATAAGCACAGGGAATTCAGACCCCTGCTCTAGTTGGCTACCTGGTTCTTTTTTAAAATTACAGTAATTGGTTAAAAATAAAAACTGGATGCAGGGCAAGCCCTGATTGTAAAAGCTTGGGTGATGTCATGCCAGGTATATAGCAGCTTCTTTCTCCTGGGACTGGAAAGAGCTGCAAAGCTGAATTGGGAGCCAGAGAAACTGCTCCCCATGGGAGGTTCCCCCGCCCCCTCCCCCCAACTTCACTGGAGAAGTGAGCTGAAGCTATGTCAAGGGAAAATCTGAAGTAAAAGGAAAAGGGAGTCTGTCTCAAAGTTTGGGACTCAGTTTCTTTCCATCTTTTTCCTGTTCTACTTTTTTCTGAGTTTTAGAGTGGGATAATACTAAGGTGGTATTAATCCCTGGAGTACGCTGACCAGAGTTGGAGCCTGGCAGTTTTGCTGGAAGATTTCTGCCAAGATTAAAAGCCTGGCACATTTGGGCCAGGGTTAAGGGTCTAGCACATGTGTTGCTATTGCAACTTCTTTTGGTTCAGCCTAGCCATGTGGCTCAGTCCCAGCTGTATGTTTTACTGGCAGATTTGGGCCAGGGTGAGAAGCCTGGCACATTTTCTTATTTGGTCCAGGTCTTAGTGCAAAAATGGCCTGGCTTTCTATTAGGGCTGTGCAAAGTTTTGGTCCCTGATTTGATTCGGTGGAGATTCGGCCCAATTCGACAGAAATTCGGTTTGATTCGGTGGCCGAATCTCCAAACCTGAATCAAATCAGAGGACTCTTTAATCTCTCTGAATCTAATCAGAACGCTTCGAATCGATTCGGAGAGATCCGACAACTTGGACATTAAACGTTTTCTCTACATACCACTAGGTAGCAGGTGGCTCGTGATTGCTGTGGTGCTGGGGCGCATGGAGCGTCCCACAGAAGTGCAGGGGCTCCCCAGCGCACTCGGCAGCAGACCCGGAAGCAGACCAGAAGCACTTTGGGTCCATTTCCAGGTCCACCAGGAAGAGAGCGTGTGGGGGTCCCCCCACTCCCCCAGCTTGGTGACTGGTGCCTCCTGGGTCTGGGGGGGGTGGGCACCAGGGCCCCCCCATGGCTGATTGCTGAGCCGGGGGGAAGCATGAGGGGGGCCCCCCCAGCGCGCTCCCCAGCAGACCTGGAATTGGACCAAAGTACTTCCGGTCCACTTCCGGCTTTGTCACCAAGCACATTGGGGGGGCTCCCTGCACTCCTGTGGGATGCTCCATGCGCCCCAGCATCACAGCATTCATGAGCCACACTGGTACCTCGAGGTATGTAGAAAAAACTTTTAAAGTTTTGTCTGTGTCCAAATCGCTGATTCTCCGAATCAGCATCGACTCTTCAGATTTGGATTCAGCCGAATGGAATCAGGGACAGTGGTCTGAATCAACTAATCAAATCGCTGTCCTCAATTCGGGCTGAATCCAAATCCAAATTGAATAGGGCCTGCTTCATACACCCCTACTTTCTATTGTTGCTTAGTTCAGGCCCAACACAGAATGGCAGGCCCACTTTTGTTGCTCAGTTCAGTCCCAGTGCAAATAGGCCTGGGCCTTCATTTTATTGTTTTATAGCCATCGTGTCTCAGTTTAGCTGTGTAGCTGAGCCCTGCTGCATGTTGAGGCCTGAGCCAAGATAGGCCTGGCTCCCCATCTTTGAGTTCTTTTGCAATGTTATGCCCCCACAGAGCTAGGGATTGAGACTAGGAATTTTGGGAGTGTGGTATGCTGACTGATGCTGCAAGTCATCCCTTCAGAGCCACCATGTAGAAGTGGAGATCAGTGCCCTACAGCTTCCCAGGGAACAACAAGGGGCCCCATGCACTGAAGAAGGACCTATACTCTCTTAGCTGCTCCCTGAGATGGAGCAAATCCCAAGGAGCAGCTCATAGGACTTTCCAGCCCATTGCTGAAGGGCAGGTATAGGGGTGCAGGTCCCTGGAACCAACCCTTTTGGGTGATATGCACATCTCAGACTCCCTGGGCATTAGGCCTCTGCAAAGCTGCTAGTATTTGCTTTGGATTTGGATTTGGGGGACAGTGATTCAATTCAGTTATTCGAATCACTGTCCTGAATCGATTCGGCTAAATCTGATTCAGAGATTCAAACAGGCCTCATCCCCTGCCCACTCTCCCAGCCCCCTCCATGGCTGCCCTGCCCCCCCCCAGCTTCCCAGCACTTAAAAAAAAAAGAAAAAAAAAGCCCAGGTTTCACCGGGGCTTTTTTTTTTTTAAAGAACTGGGAGCTGGGGCCGGGTGGGGGAG
>NW_005841851.1:4288076-4292831 GCF_000455745.1 Alligator sinensis
CCCCATGGTCCCCCACCTCCTCTACCGCCCCCACTCCCCTCCCCCCCGCTCCTTACTTACCAGCACGGAGTCTGGCTGCAGCTCCATGCAGTGGTGAATGGGAACTGCCCAAATCTCCAAAGCTCTCTGAATCTTTTCCAAATCAATTCAGAGAGCTTCGAATTGATTTGCACCTTTTAACTGGTCTCCTGATTCGATTTGGATTCGGAGATTTGGCCACTGAATCGGACTGAATCTCCTTCGAATCGAATCAGCACCCAAAGCTTCACACAGCCCTACTGGGCATGCGTGGAGTCTCCCTAAAAGGGGTATAAATTAGAGAATATACTTTGTAGTTAAGAGCATTTGAATTGGATTTGGTGTTTCCTTTGCTTTTTTTTTTACTTTGATGATTATAATAAACCTATCAGTTTGTGTTTACACTGCTTGCAAGGAGGATGCTTTGTTTATATGGGATACCCCAGCCATATTCAGTGATCCCAGGTTTCTGGGCGGGAACTGAATCCATAGAAAAAACTTATTGGGTACCCCAAAATTTGAACCTGGCCCTTGTCACTGCTGACTGGTACCCAGCAGAAGGGTTACATTAGTATCTTTAAATATCAGGCTTTAGATCTCTGAAGTGAGGTGCCAAAAATGAGCCACTCATGATCTTGGACACTTAATGTAGGTCTAAATGCCGATTGTGTTAAACATCCCTCCTCACACTCCATGCTTTGTTTGGCAGCTGCTTCCTAGGGCTGTGCAAAGCTTTGGATCATGACTCAGATTTGGAGATGATCTGGATGATTCAGAGGCCAAATCTATGAATCTGAATTGAATTGCTGGAAGCTTTAGGCTTTCAAATCGATTCGGAGCTTCTGAATTGGTTTGGAAAAGATTTGGAGCCAATTCGGCGATTTGGCCATAGAGTATAATGGGGAATCAACTAAATATCTATAACTTTGTCTTCTGGCTGATTTGGATAAAACTTGCAGGATTGGTAGCCCCTTCTGAGAGCATAATCTGTGCCAAGTTTCAAGGTGATAGGTGCAGGGGTTTGGGGAAAACTGTACCCCAAAATTGTGAAAACAAAACTCATGTCACGTGTATGTGTTAAGCCACAGTGGGGTGAAAACTGCAGGGATGGTAGCCCCTGAAGAGGCCACAAATCCTGCCAAGTTTCAAGGAGATAGGTGCAGGGGTTTGGGGGAAACTGCACCTCAAGCTGCAGACAAGCAAAACTCATGACATGGGTGACACTGCGTGTTAAGGCACAGCAGGACAAAAGCTGCAGGCCTGCTAGCCCCTGCTGAGGCCATGAAGTCTGACAGCTGTCAAAGAGATATGTGCAGGGCTTCTGGGTTCTGAGGCCCTGCACCTCTGGCTGCTGACAGGCAAAACTCGTGACATGGGTGCTTGTGCAACTGTGTCTGTCTTGGGGCATGGGGGGTGGGGGTAAGGGGGGCAGTTTGAAGCTACTGCAGGCCTAGCTGCTAAGCTACTGTGTTACCAGTTACCAATCAATCATGATTCACTCAGGGACCAGCTCAATACACAGTAGCTAGCTCATGTAACGAGTTAATGAGCAAGGAATAACACCTACAAAACCACAGACTAAGGAGAGGAAATCAGCTGTCCCAAGACAGAGACAGTCAGTTGCACAAGCACCCATGTCACGAGTTTTGCCTGTCAGCAGCCAGAGGTGCAGGGCCTCAGAACCCAGAAGCCTGGCAGGCTTCATGGCCACAGAAGGAGCCACCATCCCTGCAGTTTTCACCCTGTTGAGCCTTAATGCGCACAGGGTCATCTATGTCACAAGTTTTGCCTGTTAGGTGCAGGGGGAGTCTGGCTTCTGGGGCCCTGCACCTCTGGCTGCTATCTCCTTGAAACTTGACAGACTTTGTGGCCTCAGCCGGGGTGACCACCCCTGCAGTTTTCACCCAGCTGTGGCGTAACACATACGTGACATGAGTTATGCTTTCAAGAATTTGGGGTGCAGTTCCCCCCGAACCCCTGCACCAATCTTCTTGAAACTTAGCAGGCTTCATGCTCTCAGCAGAGACTATCATCCCTGCAAGTTTCATCCAAGTCAGACAAAAACCCCCAAAGTTATATATATTTCATTGATTCCCCATTATATCCTATGGCCAGATCTCCGAAGTGGCTCTGAAGCTTCGGAGCCAATTCAGCTGAATCAAAGCGGGAAACCAATCCAGAGCTCTGAATCAGATCGCTGGCATCAGAATTGGCTGGATCAAAGCCGAATCAAATAGCTGCCTATTCGCACAGGCCTACTGCTTCTTCTTTTCCACTTTGCCCCATTTTAGGCCATCCCTGCACTACAGGCAACTTGTACCAGGTGTACAACTAGCAAGACCAGGGTTTTAAAGGAATGCAGATCCATGATGGCAAGAGCTACTCTTGTTCTGCTTGATTTATTTATTAGCAGAACTTCCCAGGGCTGCCTGGGGTCTCCTCTGCAGGAGGACTGGGGACTCTGTCCCCAAAATTGACTGCGTACAACTAAGAAACATTCCACCATGGCTGGGTCTTATTTTTCTTTGGTTTCTGCCACTTGCTGCAATGTTGCTTTGATCAGGCAGTTGGGGTGGAATATCCTTGGAAGCCAGGACAGTATCTCTCTTCCAGGGGCTGCAACAGTCCCATCTTCTCCACCGACTAATGGGGATGTGTAAGAGGGAGCAGTGGGATGCTGCAGCAAAAGAAGTAACAAGAGGTTGTTGGTGCTTAGACCAAGCCCTGCAGGGAGGTTTGTAGCCATTATGCCAACTTCCCACTCTTCTGCCCCAGCACTCCTTCCTAGTGCCCATCAGGGTGAGGAAAACTACCTGACAAAAGCCCACAAGGGAGCATAATCTGGCAACTTTGGCAGCACATCAAAGACCCAACTGATTAGAAAAACTCCTCTGAGGACTTGGTATGGTGATATAACTCCAAAGTGACTTGGTATGGTGATATAACTCCAAAGCAGCAGCACAATGGGAGAGAGAAGAACCTGGATGTGGGAGATGCTGGGATGCAGGAACAAGACCATTTAGAAGTGAAAGGAGGATAAGACAGGGTAGAGCTGGAACAGTACCTTAGTTACGATAATTACTCAAATGAGTCTGTCTCATGTATTGCCAATATACTGTACCTCAGGATGTGCCTCTAGCACTCCCTTTTCTCTGATCCTGAATAAAATCAGCCCAATTAAACCAAGGTGTCTGGAGAGAAAGTGCACAGTACATTCATCCAGTGGTTACACAGCATATCTTTCTCAGTCAATGGCCTGCCCGTTCCTTTCACAGCAATTTCGATAAGCTTCTTAATTTTCCAGGGTTGCAATCAATAGCAGCATGGTCCCAATTAGATAAATAAATCATGGGTGCCATTGTAAATATTTTCTCCCGGGGAGGTCACAGAGGGCAGCCTTCCACATAGCTGCCTGCAGAGCGGTGTCAGGGGATGCACTCCTAGCAATTCCTTTTCAGTAATGAGGCTTTTATGACTCCTAAACTTCCTCACCAAAGGTTATTAATGCTCTAAGGATCAGTCCTCATCAGAGACAATGCCTATTTCTTAGCAAGTATGTGCAGCAGGTGGGAAGCTGATAAGCTGCAATCCACTGCCTCAGAAACTGAAACATCTCAATGCAATTAGCCATTATTTTTTTTTCATATTCATAAACCGATCTCTCTTCTCCTGGCTGCTGCTGTCATAACATTTTATCTGAGCAAAAGTCAAATTTCCATAAGAATAGAGTGCTTCTCAGAACATGTCAGAGGCATTTCCAAATGAGCTCAGCCTACCACTTTGGGAAAAGCTGAGATAATGTTTCAGGACTGATGCTTGCAGCCAGGTGCAGTCACTCTTTGGCAAGGACTGAGTCTGAAACATCAAGGAGGCAAATGCATCAGGAAACTTCAGTGTCAAGCAGGCAGGTGGTCCATGGCACTGGCTATATTTACGACAGATTCACTCTGAAGAAACAGGACCTATCAAATCAGCATCACCGTAGAGGGGCTAAGTGGTGTAATGGTTTAGGAACAGGATAGAGCTTTTTCCATCTAGGTCACTAGTTTTAGCGTGGCCAAATTTGGTACTAATCCAATAGCCATTCCACTGGGCAACTGGCTGCCCTTCTCTGGCTTGCGTGATTTCTGTGAACTGACCCCTATGCCAGCAGCTTCATCAACAAGGCCAAGGAATCAATGGACACAACAGCTGCCCTTGCTTCTCTTTTAATGACCCTCTGTCTTACTGGCTAGGTACAGACATTAAAAAAGCCCAAGGTGGAATCTGTCAAAGTTGCACGGTTTTCTGTAAGTGGCATAGTCTAGATTGGTAACGAACAGAACACACATTCGCCCTTTGGTTTTGGGACACATGTACACCAATCTTAGACTGGGTTCTGCCGTTTTGAAACCAGTCTATGTGTGCCAAATTTATGTTCTGTTATGGGTATAGACTGGTTTCCGATCACTTATACCATAAAAGTGTAATGTCTGTACCTTCCTGTTGTTTCTAAGGAACGGTTGTGCTGATTTTTTTAAATGTACATGCACCACCTTCTCTAAAAGGTTTTAAATAATGGGAAGCCAGTTCCACAAGAGGCCCTCATGCGCTTCTAAGTAGAGGCCAAATTTTTTCCCTTTCAAGTCTTTTTTTAAAATTATGTTCCTGATCAGATCTTTTGGATGTCATGCACCAAATGTAATTAGAAGCAACCAAATGGTTAAAAACTTCTAGGGTTACCCTTGCTATAACACT
>NW_005841851.1:4292862-4296873 GCF_000455745.1 Alligator sinensis
CTTTAAAATATCCACAAGAGGCGGCTTCTCAGGCTGGTCCGCTGAAGCCTGTGGGATTAGCTGGGTTGAAGGAGTTAGTCTCGGGCCTCCATTGTCTGATTATCCACTGAGGAAGAAGCTGGATGAAATGGGAATGTGAAACCAATGGAATCCCCAAGGTTGAGGTCTTCTGAGCTTTTGCTTCCTTTTTCACATGAAGACATTGTTTTCATTCCGGGCTCAAATTAACATAATGGAAGCAAGCTGATACTTCAGGAGCACTAGTCAAAAGAAGAGACAAATCCTACCA
Source organism: Alligator sinensis (assembly GCF_000455745.1). Classification (NCBI taxonomy): domain Eukaryota; kingdom Metazoa; phylum Chordata; order Crocodylia; family Alligatoridae; genus Alligator; species Alligator sinensis. The sequence goes on from NW_005841851.1 coordinate 4,293,152, forward strand.
TTTCCTTTCACCCCCAAGCCAGAAAGGTAAGATGGTACAAGAGATTATTCTTTCCTGAAAGTTACTTTCATGTTTTTTCCACGTAACCTGTCACACTGCGAAACTGGGTATGTGTTTCCTTTCTTGGGCTCAACCAATTCTGTGCTTTTACTGATGCAGTCATTTGCTGGTTAGAAATTTTCAGCAAAAGCACATTGTCTACTGGTTATTGAAGGGCAGTGTCAAAAACTCCTGGGTCCTTTTCTTAATCTTGGCGTGGACTCCCTGTACAGGTCTATGTACTTTATTCCATTCATCTGGGTATAATAATCCATACCTGCTCCACCAGGAGACTTGTGAAGTTTTATTAATAATGGAAGGCATGATTCTTTGGGTAAATCCAATATCTTTTATTAGATCAACTGAAATAGTTGGAAAAATTATTCTTTGTAAGCTTTCAAGTACTGACACCCTTTGTCAGGCTGAGGAAACATCTGCAGTTGGTCTGTGCTCTTCCTGGATGGAATAGAAGCTAGAGGCCAGTCTGCGAGAATGCCTGTCAGCGAAAATGCAAATTGAGGTAGTCAATAGGTGAGAAACAGGTGGTGGGGAATGTAGACCTGGTGATAAGAATATAGCTGGTAAATAGTAGAGAGGTTACCTGGGGTATCTGGTGTTAGGCAGGTTATAATGTGTAACCTCTCTACTATTTACCAGCAATATTCTTATCACCAGGTCTATGTTCCCCTCCCCTCCACTCCTTCAGTTTCTCACCCATTTACTGACTCAATTTGCATTTTCACTGATGGGTATTCTTCCATATGGGCCTCTGGGTTCTATTCCATTCCCTCCAGGAAGAGCACAGACCAGCTGCAATGCAAAACTCTAAAACTCTTGGTTTAGGCATGATACTTTTTATTAGACCAACTAAGAAATTGGAAAAAAAAAAATTCTGCAAGCTTTCAGGCTCACATGCCCTTTATCAGGCTCAGGGAAAATTAAGATGGTAAAAAGTCCCCATAGATAGGAAATAAACTTCATTTTTGCACAGAGGAAGCTGAAGATGGGAGTCTGTCTCTCTGGGTCCATGAGAGTGTCTTTGTGAGCTGCTCTCTGTTGTACAGATCAAGCAGGATTCCTTCCCTGGTGATGTCAGATGGTAAGCAGGGAGGTGTAGAAATCTTTCTTGTTGTTCAGCAGTGAAGTTTAAAAACCAAAATTGGCTAAAATTTGACATCTTCCATCTTTCAGGGATACATTTGGTAGTTGCATTGGTCTGATGAAGAGCGTGTGAGCCTGAAAGCTTACAGAAAAACATCATTTTTTTGATGATTTCTTAGTTGTCTAATAAAAGGTATCATCTCTGAACCAAGAGTTTTAGAGTTTTGCATTTCTTTTGGTCTCAGACCAACACGGCTACCAAATACATCCCAAACCAACTGCAGATGCTTCCTCAGCCTGACAAAGGGTGTTTGTACCCAAAACTTGTAAAGAAGAATTTTTCCAACTATTTTAGTTGGTCTAATAAAAGATATTGCATTTACCCAAAGAACCTTGCCTGCCTATGTCCTTAGACCAACATGGCTACAGCCTATACACCTGAAACATGGAAGGGATTAATAATGGGAGATTGGAGATCCTGAGATGAAAGATGCTATAGAAAGTGCAAGCTGTAGTTCCTAATGAGTTTCTGGTGCTGCATCCATCTATCCTGGACATGTCTCTGCTTCTTTGATGAACCAGGCTGGTTATATTAACTATAGAAAGTCTCCTGGGAAATACAGATTGTTTTTTCCCCATCAAAGCACCAACATGGCACTAATCTTAAAAGTTTTTTTTGTTGCATGGAAACCCACCCATAGAGAGCAGAAGGGTGTAGTGTCAGCTTCCAAGAAGACAGAATCGCCAGCATTAGAAATATGTGTTCTGCTCAACTGTATAAGTTTATCAGGGGTGGTGGATGGTATTTCTGATTAACCCTGTGATCAAGCAGCACAGGCATTAGTTACCTACAGTGACAAAACAGTTCCACAGACCCAACACTCAGCAGTAACCCTACAATAGCAGAGCAGACATTGCCATCTGGTGACCCAGAACAGCAGATCAGGTGTAGTGCAGGAAATTAAGACAGTAACATGCCAGGCTTCCCATGCATGCTTCACGTTGTACTTGTGATCCAGGGGAAGCAAAGAGATGTTTGTAAACTCATTAGACGGAAACATCTAGGTTTGTGATGTTGAGGGCCCCATTCAAATCCTGTAGGAACCAATGGTGATCAACTCATGGCTTGATGCTGAAATGAATGGAGAACTCTGGCCCTAGTCAGGAGCAAGACCTTAACTTTAAGCTCGTGCAACTGAAATGAGCATCTGAAGTGGAGCTCAGGCGACAAGTGACAGGGGTCCAGTGTCCAGACCGATACAGTTTTTGATCTCCATCATGTGTGTCATCTGTGATGGTGATGAGATGGGGTCATTGCTAGAAACTGAACTCAGCCCAGAGCACTCATTTCACACCCTTGACAGAGTGCTTATTGGGCAGGGAGGACTTTGGTTATTGTGTACCTGGGCTTGCTTTCAAGTCAGTAACCTAGAAGAGAATGATCACACTATAAAGGGCCTTTCTCTTGAGTAATTCACACTTGTTAGTGTAACTATTGTTTGAGTTTTATCATTATATTTAAGAAGGTAAAAGAAATAACGCAAAGGAATTGGAGAAGCCTGTCCACACACCAGTCCAATTTCTCACAGAAATAAATCTCTCATGAAATATTCTTCCATAAACCTACCTGCTGCAATGATTGCAAAGGAAAGGTAAGCAACAGCCCCTTTGATGTAGCTCTCTCCTTGCTTGTTCTTCAGGATGCTTATAGCCCTGGAATGGCAGTGAGTTTGCATCAGTTTCCTGTCTTCATCTTTGAAAATATCCATGATAGGCAGCAAGCAGGACGTGTCTCCTATTTTGATCACCTTCTTTAGCAGCTTAATAATAAGAGACAAAAAGGGAGAACCGTTAAATGGGCCTGTGAGTAGGGCTGTGAGCACAGGTGTAAGTGAATACTATGGAGTCTAACAACTGGCAATGGCACTAGAGCACTGGTCTTTTGTGATTCCCTAGCTGAGTGAGGAAAGGAGCAGTTTCTCATGTATTCAATTTCTTTGCAAGTGGTTTCATTTTATGGGGGTTTCCTTTCTTCTCTTTTCTCTTTCCCATCCTGCCCCTGACAAAACCAGAGGGAAAGGGAGCAAAACAAAGGCAGTTAAGAGAAATGCTAAACCAAAAAACAATAACTGAATTTTTCATTTACCAGTGGTTTCAAAAAATCAATAATTTTTAATTTAAAACCTTTTTTTTTCCTTATGAGAATTTCTTATTTAGGAAAAAAAGACCATTTTAGGAGGCTTGGAAGAGAATTTTTGTTTAAAAATGTTGACTTGCCCAAATTCTTGTGCATTCCTCATAGTTGGTCCCTTAGCTAGACTGGAAAGGGTGCTAAACCACTTGATAACAGCCCCAAAGAGGTGTGTCCTGGTGAAGGGGCAGAGGAAGGATCTCAATTACTCTGCCTGCAAAAGCAAAATCTGTGAATTCACAGAAATCCAATAAATGTCACCTCTAGTGCTTTTCTGAGGAATGCAACCCAGAAGAAGCCATGGGATGGAGGTCTTCAGCTACTGAGCAGTTGTTATACTGTAAGAGCTCCTCAGAACATCCTCTCCTTGGGCCACCAGTCAGTAGGGAAA
>NW_005841851.1:4296904-4297844 GCF_000455745.1 Alligator sinensis
AAACCTTTATCTGCTTTCCCAAAGAGCAGAACCTAAGAGACATTTCTCCTCCTGAAACAGTACTGCACTTATCAAGCACTCAGCCGGTAAATCCAAGCCAGAGAAGCAAGAAGAAGGGGGAGAGCTTGAGGTTTTATGGGTAAATTCTACTAGATGGAGCCCATTTTCAGGAGCTGAACTGGGTGAGTAGGGGAATATAGCATTCAGGCTCCCAGTGGAGAGTGAGTTTGAAGGGGATTGGGTAACTGAAGACAACCTTTTCCTCCACAAAAACCCTAAACGTCATTTCAGGCAAAACTGTTGTTAAACATGGAGAAATGTGCATCTGTAACAATTCAGCCATTTTCCATCCCTGCTTAAGTCTGGCATTAGACACAGATGTATTTTTAGTGACAGCATGTATCCAGGTGCTGAGAGCTGGTCTGGAAATGGAAAATTTCTAGGGGAGGTTTTCAAAAAACAAAAATCTTTCATTTGAAATATTCTTACAGCTTCCTTCCTTTCTCACCATCTCTCTTGAAGGACACATGCCAAGGGCAGGCAGAACAAGAGACAGGAGGAAAAGACTCCTTCAGTTACTGTGGTCATGAAGGCTGACTTAGAGATGTTGCTCTTAGAGAAAAAGAGAGTCTATTCTGTGTGCTTCCATATAAAACAAGATACTGACTTCCTGTGCAGAATCTCTCACTTTAGCAGGCCAGCCCCCAGCCTTTAGGATATCACGAATCTGGAGATAAATGTTAGACTTTTCAGTCATCCTTCAGAGCTGCAAGATCAGCAAATACAGAGCAGACTCACGCACAGAGAAAATGTGCCACAAACGTCAAGGTGGGTTGTGATTTCCAAGTGTATTGTTCCAGAGGGGCTGGCCCTTTTTAAACAAGGCAGGTTCTCTTGCGAAGGAACAGGGGCAGCCTTACCTGATTAGGAGTGTGGAAAG
>NW_005841851.1:4297875-4299487 GCF_000455745.1 Alligator sinensis
ATAAACGGAGCAAGAACATTGTAGGGGCTTTTGAAAGAAAGAGCTGGGAGCTGCAGTAGGTGGCAGGTCTTTCTTGGAGAAGGCTGGGGATTGTGAGAGCAGGAACAAGGAGTTTGCTGCTCTCTTTTCTGAGTCAGACAGTTGGGGCTGTAGACAGGAAAGCAGCAGAGCAGTTTGTTTGCTGACTTCATGTTTGGGCCGAGGAGACATGGAAGGGGCTGCTTACTGACCTGCCTGGAAAACTTCCAAAAGAAAGGGCTAAGCATGTCAGATAGTAAAGAGCTACATGCACAGAATGAGACAAGAATGCACTGCTGAAGTGAGATAAACTGGGTGTGTCTACATGTGCATTTGATCCGGGATCAGTTTACTCGCAAGGGAGCGAGCTGCTCCCACTCCTGGGGCTCTGCAGTGGGCCCCTGCAACCACCAGAGGGAGCTCTAGACTGGTAGGATTAGGAGACAGCTATCTCCTGGCCAGGGCCTGGACATTACACCCTGTGCCCATGGGCTGCCTGCTGCCAGGGCAGGGACAATGTCCCTTGGACCTGGCTTCCTGATCAGGGGCAGGGGACTTAGAAAGAGCTGCAGGGGAGGGGCAGGTTCCAGCTCCTGCAGCTCTTTCCAAGCCCCATGTCTTGATTGCCCAACTGGGGCACAGGGCTGGGACCTGCCCCTGACCAGGACAGTTCCCAGCCCTCACCCTGCATGCAAGGCAGAGGCTGGGGAGCCTGTTTCTCTCTCAGCTCCATCAGTGTGGAGCTGGGTGGGGAACAGGCTGGGGAGCTTGTTTCCTACTCAGCTCTGTGAGTGCGGAGCTGCGTGGGGAACAAGCTCCCCAAACTGTTCCCCACCCAGCTCCACGCTCATAGAGCTGGGCAGGGAACAGGCTCCCCAGCCCCCATCAGCAGGGAGTTCCCAGTACCATCTCTGCACTGTGGAGCCAGTACTGGGAGACACTTATCTCCCAGTACCAGTTCTGCAGTTGCAGAGCCCTAAGGATCTCCCAGTCCCCACTCCCCCATTACCATCTCAGAGCAGGGTGCTTGGAGCTCCCTGCTGCAGAGGCAGAAGGACATAGCTCCTGCCTGGGCTCTGGTGGTGGATCCCCCCCCTGGCAGCATGCAGCTGCCAGGGGCAGGGAGCAATCTCCCGTCCCCTGGTTGATGGCTGACAGGGAGCAGATTTGCTCCCTGCCAGGCATCTACATGCCATTACTTCTCAAAAGTCAATTTGCTACTTCATTCACAGGTAGCAAATTTACTCAAGATTAGCGAGATTTACCATGTAGTAAGCATGTGCATGTGAAGACGCATGTGCATGTAAACTATGCTACTGCACAGTTAAGCATCTCGTGCAGAGGCGCCCACTGAGTATGGTTGGGTGGTGCTAACCCTGTGGAATCCTTGAGAGGCTGACAGAAATGACCCCTCTACTACATAGCTCCAGCCACAGAGGGGCCTGCAGAAGGAGAGCTGCCAGCATGAAATTGTTACTAAAGCACCTCTTCTGTGTTACAAGCTAAGAAGAGTTAAGCTTGGCCAGTTATTTGAATGAGAGACATTCAAGAGCCATCTACATGTTCCAGTCAGGAGAAAGGGTTATTCAGCAGG
>NW_005841851.1:4299518-4326551 GCF_000455745.1 Alligator sinensis
TCCCAGCTCTTGCAAGCTATGCTACTGTCGGCCACTGTGTTCCCTTTCACACTAGGGATGCAGGTGCACATGCGCATGCACACATACACACCAGGTTCTAATCATTAAGCATACCAATCACATGGCTCAGGAGAGTGGTGTTAGCTAAGGAGTCCTGGCAAAATTTCCATTCAGAGCTACATGCTGCAAGGTAGATCTCACTCAGATAGTGCACTCTTCATTTATTGTCCCAAAAAGATGGCTTAGAGAGGAGCTGCCTCCTGTTACCCAGCTGATGCATTTCACCTCATGTAGCTGCACTTTAGTGGTGGATGATTTGAACTCCGTTACTCTTGCAAAGGACTTTCATTTGGGATGGAAGGTGACTATGTAAATGTTAGGTTAATTTTCTTGCTTGTTAAAAGTGTGTGTCTTGTGTGGTTTCAGCTGCATCACACTACAGGCAAATCAACAACTCAAAATGCACATGTTTTCATAGAGAAACATAGTACCAATAGAATAAATATTTTAGAAGCATAAAAGCCAAAATGAATGCAGTGGTCTCATTCAGCTACTGTCCCTCCAATTAATTTTCTACCAGTTCTAATGAGATTAAGCTGACTTTATGGATACTAGGTTTAATTCTCTATGGACATATGTAGGCAGCAGGGCCTGTGTAGATGGATCTCTCTGCATGTTTACCCAAGATGCCTTAATGCACAGTGGACTATTCTACTGTGCATTAGTGCATCATGGCAAAAAACATGCTAAAGTGCTAATGCTCACTAGAATTAGTTTATCATAAAAAAAATTCACCTTTGTTACTGAGCATTAGTGCAGCTCCTGTGCCTTTATCTTGTACCTCATATTAGAGGTATTAAACTTAATGGGTAGGGACAGACAATCAAAAAGCCTGAGCCTGAATTGATTCAATCTTTGCAGGTTAGTCTAACCTGGCTAGGCTGAACTGGTTTGTAACCTGACAGACATTCTCTCTGGAGTGGCCTGCAGCGGCTCAGGATGGAAGACAGGGGGCACTAGAGCAGCCCTCCCGTCTCTTGCACAGAGCTGAGCAGAGGGGGACTGGCCAGGGCCTGGCAGGACACTCTGACTAGGGAGGGCTCCCTCCCCCCCCATTCCTGAATAGCCCAGCAGGGAATGTGTATCACCCCTAACTCAATGTTTATCACCCCATTAAGAAAACAGAGGGACATTACCAGCTACCTGTTGATTCTGCCTTTGTCCTGTGTGCCACAGCTCAGAGGTAGCCAGCATGTGGTTTGCTAGCTAATGCTGAGAGGTGTCTGTGAGGGATGGAGGAATGCCTGTTTAGCAGAGAGTGGAGGGGGGCGGGGAGCAGAAGCCAGGCAGACGCCTGCAGAGACTGCCAAAGCTGCAGCTAGGGAGCAGAGGGGATGGGCCAGCCCTGCTGTAGAGCAGAGAGCCCTGCCCAGCCCAGACAGCATGCTAGGATGCTGGGGGAGTCTGATTTAATTTAATTTAAACAAGACATTGCATAAACCAGTTTGAGCCAAATCAGTTAAGTCTGATACTACATTCAGCCAGGTTTATCTCAAACCAGTTTCAGCCATTCTCAAACTGGTTTATGTGCACCGAACATCTGTTCTGTTACAGGTTTAAATCCGTTTCTGATCACTTAAACTGGTTTATGTGTAATGTCTGTCCCTAGCCAATGTGCAGTAGCAAAGGCACATTAATAAACATATAGATGTGCCCAATATGAGGGAATGGCACCTACCCAACATTTCTGCAGGGATTGTTCCTTTGTGCAAAACATATGCACATAGAGTAACAAAAGTGTGAATCGCTGCATTTGGTATACATGGCCATGTGGGAAATCTGTTTTTTCTCAGGCATTGATTTTCTGTTCTTTCTGGGGGCCATCAAAGCTTGCAGCCTCTTGAAATAGTGAAAGGAGAGAGAAACTCCCGCAACAAATCTTATGCCATCAAACTCAGGGCACAGGCACAATCTCCTTCTGGAATATGCTACTTTGGGTGTATCACCTGGCCAACGAGCTAACCCTATGTGTGGGATTTTCAACTATTGTCAGTATGCACATTCAAGAAAAAAATTATAACTCCAGTGAGCAAGTACAGTAAGAAGCCCATCTTTCCAAGGACCTAATGTAGTCTCAACTGAGCTTTGTCACTTGGTAAGTGCCTGCCTGTTAACAGCATGCACCACAGAACATTTAAGATAATTCACATTTTCTTTGGTGGCAATAAAGCTATTCTACTTCTACGAGTCCTCATTACCCGCAGGATGGATGGATAAGGGCTAAAAAAAAAAAAAAAGAAAAAAAAAAAGGCAACAGCACCCTCTGTCAGCTAAATATGGTAATTTACCTTTTTTAACCTCAGGCAAGCAAATAAAATATACTGCTTAGCAGAAATGACACTCTTTTGAATACTTTCTAGTTGCTCAAACACAGACAAATTGCCATTGAAGAAGGAAACTAATGAATGATCTTTGTGCTTCTGTTTGCTTATTTTTCTATGCTGATGCAACACAACATTAATGGGTTGAGTGCTCATTAAAGATTATGACTAATTTTTAATTATCATTCATTTTTAATTTTGCTTTTCCTTCCAATTTTAAAATCCAATGGCCTACTTCCAAGAGTATTTTTTTCTCACTTATCAGATCTTGTACTCAAGCACTACAAAGCCCTTTTACCAGCGACAATATATTAAGCCTATCGTTTATCATACTGCTATTTATATGTTAGTAGCACTGGGCTCCCACTCTGTGAGGTCCCATTCTGAAGAAAGTTTTTGGCCAAGTGAGTTTTCAAGGTTAAAGAAATTGTCCAAGTTCAGGCAGTGTGTTTGGGCCAAAGTTAGGAATAAATACCAGGCATTCTGTCTCCATGGCTTTGCTCTAATCACATGCAGTGCCCCTTATTCCTCCTTGCATCACAACATATGTACTCCTCTGAAAGTGTGCGCCAGTAATGTTCTGCCCCCATGAGATGCCATATGGTTTTAGTATGTTACATTGGGTGAATACAGTTTAATGGCAAAACACACCTTGTTAAGACTTTTCAAACTTTGTTTTGCTGGGAGATGTCTCTTGGTGTCAAGAGGAAGCATCTATATATCAGCTTACCTTGGAACCTAGATACTTGTTTAAGCACTGTTACTCAAAACTGGAAAAAGTGAGCAGGCTCTGTCACTTACTACTAAACAGGGTCAGATTTGAATGATTAAGAAATCATTCACCTGATGGATCTAGGTCTATTCAGTTCCCTGGGGGAGAGTGGTAGGGGAAATGGATAGTCTCAGGCTGTAGGATTTAAACTGCACCAGTGAGCAGTGTGAATCAGCAGAGTCTCCATGATAGTCATTCTTTATCCCTCTGCTGGGGAAGAAATTTCATGTGATTACCGCCTTATTTTCTGGGCCATAATTCCAAATCCAGACAGGCTCACTCTGCTTTCAACAGACCGGGACTCACTAACTTCTGAGATCCTAAAATGAGGCAGCTGTTTGCTAATCTTCCTACTGTCTTGAGTTGGCAGTGGGTAAGAATCACAGAGACCCATAATGAGATGAGATATCTGTAGGAGAAAGGTAATAGCCCTCCGTTTCCTTCTCCAGGGGAAAATTACCAGGTCCATCAATGACAGTAGCACCAGGGTGCGGCACATTCAATCACTCTCTACCTAGTTAAAAGTGCCTGATGAAAGGTGTCATTAAGGATAATGTGATGAATGGCTGTATTTAGCTAAATGCCCTCATGCAGCCTGTGATACAATCAGAGAGCTTTGCCCTGGAAGTCTGACGTTGGATCATAAAAGTTCTGCTACTGCCTGGGCATCTTGTATTTCGCTCCAAGCTCTGAACTTCGCTGCGTCCAGAATCCGGTGTCTGTTCCTATTGGCAGAAGCTTGCTGCACAGTTTATTTTAAAACATAAGATGCACAGGAACAGAACTGTATTGCCATCCATCATCCTAAGGATGCTGTCTTGGTTTAAGGGAGAAGGGGTGCTTAGCCAGGCCAGTAACACTCAGCAAAGGTATCACTCTGGGAATTGTCATGGCGTGTTGTACTGCTCAAAATTAGAGTTGCTCATCACCCAAGGCAGCTGCCCAAAAAACCTTCCGTTTCAAAATTTCCCAGCAAAAAGGGCAGAATTTATCATGAAAATTTTCCATTAAAAAAATAATATTTTTCAACTCGCACCCAAATGACCTTGAGTAGTATCACAAAAGATGAAGTGTTCATTTCTCTCAAGCTCTGTTTCTCAGGCCTCCTTCATATTCTGGGTTCCTCCACATCAACCCAGAAGAACCCTGAACTCCCTCAACGGGCTCATCTGCTGAGCATTGTCTCACCCTTATTGCTAGCCGCGGGTTTTTACCTGATTGCCGTCGTACAAGAAGCCCTTCTTCAACTGCAGCAGCGCCAGCCTGGCCAGGATGGGGGAGCTCTGAGGGTTCCTAGAGAGAGCTACTAAGAGGATTTTGTGAGCTTCTTCCACCCGATCCATCTGGTACAGGGTGTCGGCACACAGGATCTGGGACACCTCATCACAGGAGTCTAGCTCTACCAGGAGAGATGCCAGCTGGTGCACTCCGGAGGCATCCCTGAATAAGCAGAGAACACCCTTAGAGCATGAACCACTAATCATTCCAATCAAGCTGATCTATCCCTCAATCCAGGTAGCATGAAATAAGTGCCAATGTTCAGCAACCCAGGACGACCTGGCATGCATGCACTTAGGTCACATCCAAAGTATGACATCTAAAACCTGTTTGCAAACAATCTACAGGGGACAACAGGGGAATCAATGAGAAAAAAAGGGTCTCCAAAGGGTATCTGATCCAGCAACCCACCATAACACAGAAGATAAATGATGAGTGATAACAGGATCCATGAGGAATAATGGACCGTGTCAACCAAAGAACTCTACAATAAAAATTACAATAGTAGATGGTCATGTCCAGGCTAATAACTGCACTAGACAAGCTCTTGCCTGAACAGTACTAGTGTGGGACTTGGGAGACAAAGGGTGTTTATACGCGTGCTCTGTGGGGGGAGGCGGGGAAGCACTTTAATTAGAGTGGATCTGAGAGCTGGTTGAATTAAAGCACCCAGAGCATCACATGTATCACCGTCCTCACACCGAAAAATGGCAGTGGGGGCACTTTAACTAAAGCTCATCCAACAAACTTTAGTTAAAGTGCTCCCTCTGCCACTTTTCAGTGCAGGGACACTGATACACATGATGCTGGAGTCTGCTGGAGCATGGTAATTATCACGCTTCAGAAGATTTAATTAATTGAGTCTGCTCCACGCTGTAATTACAGTGCGTCAGAGCAGCCTCTCTGCACATGTATAGGTGCCCCAGGGGGTTGATCCCCAGCCCTGCCACTGATCTGGTGGATGACTTTGAGCAATTCTCTTCTCCTCCTTCTGTCTCCATTACCCTACATGTAAAATGGAAGTAAAGTACTAACTGCCTTTAGACAGCATCTTGAAGTCCGTTGGTGAAAAATACTAGATTATTATTAAGATGGTCATAAATTGATGCATTAGACCAGATTATTTTGGCAGCTAACTGACATAGCTATTTGGGCTATACACTAGTATAGACCTGGCCCTAGACCTGAGAGGGGCTGTATCCTGTTCCCAGCCACCCCCATATTAGACATACCCTTCTTTGGTCAGGAAGCCATTCAGCTGGGCTCCTTTCTTCTGTGCATGGGCTGAGCTATTTTCTGGGTGCCGCTTCTTCTGAAGCATCTTCTGTCCTTCTTCCTGGAGGACCTTCACAAGCAGGCCTCTTTGGTTCCAAGGCACGTAGGACTTGATAGTCACGATGGTTTCCTCCAGTCTCAGCCGACAGGCAGTGATGTAATCCAGGGCTGTCAGGTAAGGGCTGCCACCACAGACCCGGATGAGTCCCCGGCCACACAGGGCTTTCACACAGCTGTTAGGGTGTGGGGAATCATGCTCTATGACTTCTTGGAAGTCCTGAAGGGCTTGCTTAGGATGGTTAGCGTGGAGGTGACAAAATCCCCGCACCACAAGGAGGGTGTTGTAATATGTCTTCTGCTCCGCTTCCAAGAGGGAATTACAGATATCTAGGGCTTTCTTGACATGCCCGCACAGCAGCTGGCAATCTGCCAGCCGGGCGCTCAGTTCTCGCTTGGCCCCTGGGGAAATCTGGATGAGGAACTGGAGGGTGCAGATAACAGAGGAGAGCAGTTCTGTGCTGGTGTCGCATCGGACCTCAGCCCTTGTGCGCACAGCTTCCCGGTAGGCTGCAAACTCCCCCTCCAGGGCAGCTCTAGCCTGCTCTTCGATCACATCGGCATCCTGAGGTGTGAACAGCTCATCAAAGTGCCTCTTGGCCTGCTCAGGGGTGACCATGAAAGCTTCTGTTAAGTCCTTCATCATTTCCTGTGTCCGCCCACCCACGGAGAAATAAGCAGCAGCTCGCTCCAGCAGCAGACTCATAGCTCTCTTGTCCCAGAGCTGGCTGCCAGCAGACAAAGCCTCCAGGGCCTTGCTGTAAATGGCTACACACTCCTCGAACTTGCGTTGCTCAAAGAGGTATGCTGCCTGGGCTCTGCATACCCAGATGTCATCGGGCGCTACAGTAGCCAGGAACTCATAGCAGTCATCCCGCCATTTGTCCAGGATCCGGCTCCCTGGGCCCTTCTCCCGGTGCACTGAAAGGTAACTGGAGAAGGCCTGGATCACCTGTGGCAAGTGCTCCTTTTGCCTGCTGTGCATATAGGTCACTGTCTCAGCCCGGTGGTTCACAAAGGCTTGGATATAGTCCACAACGCCATTCCCAGACTGAGTCCCTGATAGCACCCAGGCCAAAGCCCTGGTCAGGAGCAGCTCCACTGAATGTCTCGGGTGGGTTTTGAGCAGGGCATTACACTGGCTCACTACATCCTCATACTGCTGTTGCCCCACCATGGCCTCCATCTTGCATAGGGAGGCAGCTATGTTGCTGGGGTCTAGGGTGGACAGGAAAATAGCAGCGACCCCCACGTTGAGGGACACAATGGCCAAGTTGTCGCACTGTATCTTGGGAATCTGACTCTCTCCTGTGCACCACATCTCAAGGGTGGCTATCACTTTCTCCCACAGCCCCTTCCCCAGGGACTTCACCTTCTGCACCGCGAAGGATGCACTACAGCTGAATGCAGCCATGTAGAAAGCCGTGGCTAGAGACATCTCCTCCCTGACCAGGTGCTTGTCCCCTTCTTTGCAGAGCTTTGTAGCAATCTCTTGAGCTGACATCTTGATTTGGGGTACTTACATTGCCAGCAATTGGCTTTTCACACACTGCCCTGTTGAGTGCCTGTAAAAGAGAGATCAGAGATATTCAGACAAAGTATGTTGCCACAGTTTGTGGCTTTATATTGTCTGTCAAATAAAGTTATGAAAAAACAAGTGAGGACTTAAGAGGTTTTGAATGTCACTATAACCTCCAAACAGCAAAGTTTTGGTGAGTTAGAAACAAAGACAAAGAAGAACAAAGCCAAGTGCTGGAGGGGCTGGAAAAGTGGCTCATCCTTGTCACATCTACATTACAGCTGGCTAGAAAATAGGGAAAGGTCACAAAAACGTTGCTGACATTTTCCCCTTCCCCTTTCTATTGTTGAATTTTATTTTTTTTTTAAATGGCCTTCTAAAACTGAAACTCAGGATTATCTCCAGTCTGCAAACCTAAAATGTGTTTGTTAACTGAGTTTTAATCAGAGATCAGGCTAGGAGTAAAATATTTCTCTCTCTCTTCTGCACCCTTTTGGAACCACATTAATAATCTTTCTTCTGTCTGCTATTGTGCTATGATTCGATATAGGTAGCTAAAAGCGGTAGCTGTAGAGTTGTCTTTTTATCAGTCTACTCAGGCTTAGGTGAACGGTATGACAGCTTGAAGCCTGCCCTCAGTCCATGAGAAATTACAGTAATTAACTGCCCTTGACCTACTGTGTGTGTCCTAAGCAAAAATGTTTAAATCTTGAAGAAGCTGAAAAAAACCTTGCCAGAAAGAAAAAAAGGAGCATTGTCCAATGCAATGCCTACATGGCAAACAGCAAGAATGAGAGAGCAGCTGGCATGCTGAATGGAAACCCAGCGCTGATGTGGTAGTTTGTAGGGCTGCACTGTGTGTGTGCTTCAGCAGGCTTGCCCTGATGGTTTCTCAAAGAGGTGTATGAAGGCTTGACTTTCTCTTCCCTTTCCTAATCAAATCCCTGCAACAGCATGTTCCACTTTTCTTCAAACAGCAGTCATGCATCACCTCCCCAGCACTCAGCCATGCTGACTCTCAAGAGCTTGTGTGACCATAAAAGGGACATCAAGGTCTGTGTGTGCATTTAGCAGCAGAAGAATACTGTTGCTCTGTGTAGGTGTGGGATGCAGCCCAGCTTGGAGCTAATCACCTATGAATAGCATCAATGGGGTTCAGATGTATTGTAGGAGCTGTCATAATGAATGGGCCCTGAATGCTGCCCCCACCCTCCCCCAGCAGAAATTGGGATGCTTTTTGCCAGGCTGGATGGAAAGTGACTCTCATGAGGTCTTTTGCTTGGTCAGAGTCCTATTGCCATGCCCACAGTGGAGTTATTCACAAAAATGACATTAAGGCAATGTTCTGCCTCCTGAAGAAACTTTAGCCCAACAATGCTAGAATTCCTTTTGTATTCACCTAACTCTGTGAACTATGATAATTTCTATCAAGGTACCACCATAGAAGTACCAGCCAAGACTCAAGCCCCACAGTGCTAAGCTCTATACACACATGTAATGAAAAGATCTTGCCTGCTCTGGACAGGTTGTGCTGTACAGATATGATGGGAAACGTTAATACTAATTAATCTTGTGGGACAGGCCATACTGGCATGTGTCAGTGTCCCTTCAAATATAATCAAAAAAGAAAGTAAAGATTAGAAGAGGTGAATACAGAGTCCATGAATTATAATGAGTTCTGTGCAACTGCCTGATGTAATAATGAACATATTGCTCCTGTATCTTCTGAGCCTTGCAGATAGCAAGATGCACCCACCTCTGGGCTATTAGTATACAACAGAGTGTGTGTGTGTGTGTGTGTGTGTGTGTAGAAAAATACTGACTCTTTCAGAAGAGGCTTGGACTTTGATATGTCCATCAATTGGCACTGTGGGATTCTCAGGGAATGCTAGCTGTCAGGCCATCAGTTATACCGCATCCCAAAGGTAGATTACTCCCAGATCACCACTGCTACACCTACCACACCAGCTTATTAGGTCAGGTGTGCTAACTTCTTGCCTAATGAAGAGTATTGCATTTCCTACATCATTCAAAAGGAACGTTTACAGGCTTTTTACAAAAGGAAATAAACTGTCTACAAATGCTCTGATAGCAGGCTTGGCTCTGCTTATTATTTGCACAGTACTTGGATGGTGAGGTCCTGATCCCTCCCTGTAGCTGTGAGGCACCTGTGTGCTACCAGGGATGAAAAGAATAATCATCAGTGTTTGTACACAACTTGAGGAATAGCTGGACACGCATCCTTCCCCAGTTCAAGGCTTGCTCTGCACCAGCCGGGTCTGATCAGTGCCTCTACTCTCCGGTTGTCTGCTTCGTCCCCTCTTCTTCCTCCCTCCCTCCCCTCCATGCAGGCACACATTTGCATCGGTTGCTCTGACAGCCTGATCCTTGGAAAGAAACCAGGTCAACCATGCTGGATCTCTTTGCCTGCCCTTTGCCTTTCCTCCTCTATTAGAAACCACTTGGACATTGATGCCCTTGGTGGGAGCTGATGAGGGGAAGCAGTGACAAGAAGGAGAATCCTTCCCGTCTGCATTTCTGAGGACTGACGTCGTTTGGGAGGGCAGATCTTATTTTAAAAAAATGATTGGCACAAGTAGCAAAGCCTGCCTGGATTTTCCCTGATTTAGGGATTCGTCAGATCAGGGTGGCAGGTGTATATTCCTTCCTTCCAATAAGGGAAGGTGGGGCTCCCCACAGGTTCTAGCATCAGACACCCACTCCTCCAACATAAGGGAAAAACATCCAAAAAAAGTTACAGGGAAGGGGGAAGGGCTCCAGTACCTGAGAGCTGACATCTGAAGTTGCTGCTGTGGGCTTTGGAGGAAGCGCAGGGCCATCACAGCCTGCACTGCTGGGAGCTGGGGCCCATTGTGGCCTGCTGCGCACCTTGCTGCTGCTCTCGGGAGAGACGGGTGCCACTGGGAGAGAGCAGAGTTGGCTGGGCTCATCCTTGCACATGCCTTGTTACCTGGGAGACAGTAAACATGACACTATACAGGCTTGTGTTCCCCGCAAGCCAATGAAGCACAGCTCAAGTATACAGTCCCTGCCCCGTGTGCTGGACCTGCCCCCTCTGCCTCAGTCTATCGCAGATAACCCTAGGGCACCTTGGCACCAGTTAAGGTTCCCTGAAAAGGAGCTGCTTTCATTGTCACGGCAGACAGTAGAAAGCCTCTATGTGCTATGAGCCTTCGGGAGTCTAGCAAAGTGGTAGCCAGAGCCATCCAGGAGGACTTTGATGAGGCTGACACCAGAGCCTCTAATCAGAAAAGCAAATATTTTGGAGAAAGAAGCACCCCTCTAAGGTGCTAACAATCCTTCCTATTTACACAGCATCTTTCTGCTCTATATGCCAAGGGGCTCAGTAAAGATGGGGGATCCATATCCTGTAGGAACTGGGTTTCTAACCCCATTAGGCTCCTATGAGTAGATCAGCTTTGGGTATCATTCAGGTAATGCCACCTGTAGTTAGAGCAGAGTTTTCCCCCTGAATCATAGGAAGAGAGCTTAAAAGATTTCATCTAGGATGGACTGAACATTTTTTTTCCTTTTTTTTTTAAACACACTGTAAGAATACTGCTTTTTTAATTGCACACATTCACCTGAAGGATTCATTGTACTTCAAGCAACGTGCTCTTGCTGGTGAATAGCAGGCAGGAAGGGCAACCGGTGGGTAAAGAGTAAATGAAACTGACCTCTCTACTTCCTCTGCCCCTGAAAAGAAATAGGTAGCATCAGCCCTGAATATTAGATTTTAACTGGCTTTTACTAATCTAAGATGTTCTAACAGGTAAGGGATGTTTTCCAGGTCCTGACAATGTTCCCCTAAGTCAGGACTGATACTAGAATCCAACTTTTCCTTTTCTCCCATATTCTTTGACATTCAGGGGAAAAATAACCGTCTTGCTGATTAATATAGATTTTTTGACAGTTTATTAAGAGATTGCCCATTACTTTTGCTTTGACTACTTTCATTTTAATTACCCTAATTAGCCATCAAGATATAAATTAGCACTGCTGTCACATTGGGCCATAGGTGATGTTGTTAGGAAAGACTGGCGGGCATGAAAAGGAACAAATCTGAAATCAAAATCACATTAGGAGAAGGGAGGTTGATCAAACACACAGGACTCTGGTTCTGAGGTTTGAGCCCACTTGTAGGAACAAATGAAATGAGGCTGGTGTGCTCAGTGAATTGTGGTCTCTGTTGCAAAAATCATTAGCCCCTGATTTGGCTTAGCTGCACAAGAGTGCAGTGGTGTGGAAGTAGTGTATCCTATGGGGATAAAATAAAGAGCATGAAGATATGAACAGAAGACTTGCTCATTATTTATATAGCCATAGTGCTTAGGGGCTCTGGAAAGGTTCAACCCATCATGGTACCCATCACAAGTGCTTACATGCACATAGAAAAAGATAATTTTACCATCTAAATAGACATGATCATCAGTGGGTAAGAGGGGAGAGCAGAGACACTGAGTGAAATGAGTTGCCAGCAAAGCAAATTGTCCAGCATCACATGCTGAGCACATCTACATGAGATGCTGACTGCGCAGTAGCCTGATACTACTGTGCAGTAGCATTGTGTGGCAACAACTGTGATATGACACTACTGTACTGCACAGTAGTATAATGCTACTGTGGAACAGCATCAGTTAAAAGGCGTTCACCAGCACTACTGTGCAGTAACTCCTGTTATTGCACATTTATTTAGTACTTGCTCATGTAGACACACCTGCTGAAACAGAAGTAGAACCCAGCAGTCTAAATTTCTAATCTCATTCCCAAACCAGTGGATCAGGCAGCTTCTCCTGTATGGTGAAGGCATATTGCTGTGTAAAAGCTCAAACCATCACGAATGAACAAGAACATGCCAACTGCTTTTTCTAAACACCAGTTAATATTTAACTACATGACAATAGAACTTCTTGTTGCCATAGACAGCAGATGAATTTTTAAAGGGAGGTGTGTGGGTAGGGAGTGCAGGTGGCTGGATTGCTGGGGAACCCCTGTGAAGGGTGGTACTCATGAACATACAGATAAAATTAATTTCTTCCAAAAATGCTATGGCCTGGCTTGGGTGTAAATGAGGCTCTTTGTTTTTAAAGTGATATCCATGCATATGTAATGCCAGGTAATGTAGGTTTCTGCTTTGAAGGGGATACAAGCCAGAGATTCGTTGTAAGGAAAACCCAGAATGATGTGAGGATATTTAGACAGTATGGACTACAGATGTGGATGGCAGTGGGGATAAGAACCTGTGATGTAGGTTGCTGACCAGACATACGAGGTTGATGTGATTTCAGCAAAAGCCTCTCCATCATCTGTTGCAAATTATAGAGTTTTGCCTTCTCTGAAAGGTGACAGAGACACGTTTACCATTATTCCAAAGAGCTGCATCCTCAGAAGGCTTTTGAGGGATAGAAGAGGTTTGGCAAGAATATAGAGAGGCAGTAAATATTTTCAAAAGAGGAGAACGGATGGTGAGAGGGTGAGGAGATGTGCTTTGAGGACATATTCCTTAGCTCAGGGAAAATTTTAAGAGACCCTAAAATTCTTTTAGTGTCAAGGTCCTTGGGGCTCTGAATCAGGCTTCCCATGAGAGTACCCAGCATTTGTAACACAAAAAAATCATGGTTACCCTGAATGAAGAATGAACTGAAAGAAGAGGAGAGAGACTGGAGAATTCAAACATATATATGCAAACAGGGAGCCTGAAAACTGCATTTACCGGTACATCGAGGTTGCAAACATCACAGAAAGAAAGGGCTTGTTTCTTTGGCATGAGAGGTCCAACCTAAGAGAAATGGGATAGAATCGGAGGGGAAAAAAGAAAGAACACATCAAAGAGAGATACAATACATTGGATTTGATTTCCAGCTCTGAGTAGCACGTTATTTACAGACTGGATGCCAGATCTACCTCTCATCCACATGGCTGTAAAGGTTGGAGTGGATCTGATGTGAAGGAAAGATCTTAGTCTGCTTTGAATAATAAATGCCGTGTGATGGAAGGTTGGGCAGCTCTCCCAATGTCATGAGCTGTGAAGCCACATGATGAAATTTCATCCTGAAGTGTATCCAGTTGCATGCTGCCTGCTTAGCCTAAGAATTAGATTGTGAGTAACTCCAGGTTAGGGCCTTCACTTCCCAGTGAAGTAAATCTGCACCCTTAGCAATTTTGCCTCCTTGTCTAGCTATTTCTGTCTCTTAGAGTTAGAGCAGCAGACTAGGGATTCAAGTGTTTCATCTCTTGTTCTTGATAAGCCTGGCTGAAAAAAATTTGATTGCAGTATTTTTGTATTGGAAAACAAGTTTTGTCAAAATCAGCATTTTCTGCCAAAAAAAGAGCTAAAAACAACTGTCCTGCTTTGGGATGAAGCCAACCATTGAAATACCAGAATTTGCTGTAGGAAAGTTCTCTTTCCTGATCAGCTCTACCTTGCTCTTGCCACTGCACTGCTGTGTGATGTTACATCTCTCTGGGCGCCAAACTATGCATCTGAAAAGCAAGGGGGAACTGGATTCCAGGAGCATTTAAAGGTGAATAAATCCATGTTCGTTTTGTGGCTTAGCCCCGTTTGCTCTGCAGTGTTGTAGAACCGGAGGAGGCAGCTGAGGTTTTTGTCTTTCGCTTTTGAATAAAGGCTTAGAAGTGTGTTCTTTACTGTACAGCTTGTTCCATCCTAATTCCTTTATTTCCACCCCCTGTTTTTGTCCCATCTGCTGACTGCAGCACTCTTTTCTTGCATGTGATTAATAATAACTATGTCAGTAAACTAAAAAAAAAAAAAAATAGGACTCCCCTAGTGTATAGGGAAGGTGGAGAAAGAGAGCAGAAACCCCTTCTGTTTTCCTATGCAACTGCCCACTTCCATGCAGCATGAGCCCAGCTATAATTACAAAGCATGTGATCCAAGCAAAGGATTACGGGGCATATGGGGAAAGAGCAGGATTAAGGTGCATTTGAACAAGATTACAAGGAAGTTCTTGTCACTCTGGTAGTGAGTAGTAATCCCTTCGTTTATGTGATGGAGATTTAAACAGCAGCAGTGCAGAGCCCCCAGGGTCACCACACACACTTGGTTGGGGCGGTGGTTTTCCGTGATGTAGCTGTGGGACTCGGTAATGCAGCAGCATAAATTAATTAGATCCCTGATTCATGGCACTAAACAGAAGACTGAGAAGCTCCAAACTTGGCAGTGAGGAGGCTCTGCTTGTTCTGGAGAAGAGGCAAGGCTGATGATCTTGAGCAAAGGACCTTGTTTCGGACAAAGCATTAGTTCTTCAGGATTGTTGATTGGGCACTGAATGCTTGCGGAGGGCCCATGTTTTGGTTCCTTTATGTCAGCAAAAGGCTAGGCAATGGTCACTGTTAACCCCATGGTTTACAAGAAGCAGGGCAATGGTCCCTACTGCAAAGAGCACACTGGGAATGCACATTAACCTTTTCCTCCATCAATAGCTCTCTCCTTGTACTTGTCGGACGTGATCCAGAATGTGTGTGGGTACTGGCCTCCACCGTGTTGTGACCCACTCAGTGCTTTGGCATTTGGGCCCAAAGTATATTGAGGTGGAGTATGACTCTGTCTCACCTGTTGCCTCTCCCTCTCTTCCTTCCCACCAGCCCTGCCCATTCTGAGATCCACCTGAAGGTGTTAATGGCTTGGCTGGGGCAGAGGTGCCTAGCTGAGATCTCATGTCCTACACATATATTTAGGAGCATGAACAAATGGAGCTCCAGGTCTCTGTACCCTGCATTTTATCCAGGAAGCTTTGGCTGGACTTCATCCTGCTCAGCATCTACCACTGCAGTGGAGAAACCATTGGAAGGGAATGTGGATCTTTTGGCTAAAGAACTGGGCTGCAATTCAGGAGAATATTCCTGGAATACATTAACTAACCTGTCTGTCTCAACTGCCTCACCTAAAAAAAAAGCAGTTAATGATCTTTCACTTCTCCTGCTTATATTTTAAGCTGTTTTGGGGGCCAAGACAGCACTTGGCACCATGGGCTCCAGTCTCAGAAGTAGCCTCTCTCTACTAATGGAAAATAAACAGTAGTAAACTGTGGGTGCTCAACAATGAGGCCTGAGTACATTTCTTCTTCCCCATCAGAGCATCACCAAAATAGAGAGCAGAGATGCACTTAACTAAATTGTTTTACTTCTTACTTTGTAATACTGACCTTCCCAGGTTTTTGTTTCCTCCCTCCCTCTCTTCCCCTCCCTCTATCCCTTTACAGCCAGAAGGGGATAGAAAAACAGATTATTGTTCAGGAATAACTTATTTAGTTACATGAAGTTCTCAGCTTATATTGGTTTGAACTAAGTTTATCAAACAGGCATAGAAACATTAATCACCCAGAAAAATAACACACAGTGAAATGACTTTTCAAAATGTCGTTGGTATAATTATCATCTTGCCCATTACATTAAATGCCACCATTTATAACTGTAATGTTTAAGTATGCAAACAGTAATTAACTTGGTAATGAACTGAGGACCCCTGTGCCTCTCCTCCCTCAGCTAATTTGCATGTTAATTATCATTAGCAACCAGGGAAACAAGTTATAAACAGCTTAATTAGCAGCTTAATCATTTTTACAAGAAAACCCGTTGCACTTTGATACATGAGCAAGAGTTAGATTAATGAAGTCAGATGAGAATGTTTTTCCAGTGCTATTCCTAGCTGCTGCATGGTGCTTGGAACTTGGAGACTTGAAATACAAGCTCTCCTGCATGCACGTACACATACACCTGGGGAGCAAAGATTGTGTATGCAGAGAGGCTTGTCATCCTTCAGAAAGGAGTTGCCCTCTTCCACTTTTGAAGACGCACCATTCATTTTCAGTGTTGAAAAGGCACCAGCAGGGGCTGGGGTTACAGTTCTAGGTTTCAGTAGCCACCCTGGTTGCTGCTGGCCCTGGGTCTCTCTGCTGTCATTATATTTGTATTTGTTTGACATTAACGGCATGTAAGGGCCTAGTTTAGTCATCACTATGTTGTGGCTATTAGGTGGGCCTATGTAACTAAATATTGGTGATCTGTTCCCCTCTAGTGGTAGAAGGGCCACATACAGAGATGAATGAACCTGTTGTAGGCTCAGAGTATAGAGCTACATCTATTAACTTAGGCAGAAGAGGCTTTAAGAACCAGAGGCATGAGCTATGGAAGAGCTATAGGGATCTTCCATACCAAGGTACTGTAGATAGTTAAAACCTAATCTGTAGGTACTGGGAATGACCCTGATGTAGTGGCAGAGAAACTTAGTGTACAGACACATGGCACCACAGCAGATCAATATATTTCAAATTAGCATAGCCTGATTTATTACATATCATAGCAGATGCTGGTGCCACACCTGGAGTAGACTGGCTAATTCAACAGCCCAGTAGGTATGTTCTGCCTTGATTTACTTGTGATACACTTAATTGGCACTGGGACATGGGCTCAGATGTTCCTCTGGACGCCTAATGTACCATTTATAAGACAAAGATTTCATTCTGACCATTTTTGATCACTTAAGGCGAAGATTATAAGTTGTAAGTCGTGAAACTTAAACAGAACTCCCAACCTTGGAAAATGAATGGCCTTTACAGTATCTCAAGATGAGCAATCAAGGAACCTGAAATCATTAATAACTTCTGGAGATGCTGGCCTTACATGCCTTAATTTCAACCAGTTCTAGCCACTATATGGGTGATGATGAGCGATGACAAAAGGAGGAAAAGGCGCTAGCATGAGGGAAAAATGACAAACTGTTGTGTTCCCATTCTGAGTGGGAGGCTAGTTCCATAGAAGTCTAGGTTAAGGTACAATGGTGTGTGGTGTTGTGGAAAAAGCAAGCTTGCCAGTTTGACTCCTTTCAATGCTATAAGAAGGAGCGCAAGTGATGGTTTTCTTTGTGAATGGGGTTTTTAAGCCATCAGACCCACTGGCCCACCTGATTAAACAAATGCCTGGCTTGATAATTGTTCAGTGCCATGCCTCCCTCATGGTTCTTTATGCCTCTATCCATCTTATTGATTGGTAAGGATCTCCCACTGGGACTCTTCCAGTTGCTGATGTCATGGATATACTAGGCATGTTTACACAAGATGTTTAATGCGCAGTAGACTAATTCTACTGCACATTAGCATGTCACAGCAAAAGCTGTGCTAATGTGCTAATGTGCAGTAGAATTAGTCTACTGTGCATTAAGTGTCACGAAAACACCATGCACCTTTGCTATTGTGCAGTACTGCCGCCTACTGGGTATTTAGTTAGTACCTCATACTAGAGGTACTAAACTTAATGCTCAGTAGCAATGGTGCATTAATGCACATGTACACACACCAACTGTCAGCCTGGGAGATTATTCCAGGTTATTTTGCCAGGAGCACTTGATCAGGCAAAATCCTTTGATGAAAGAGTAATGGAGATGTGTAACACATTGTAAGATGTGGCTCCAGAGGAACTGTAATGCTTGGTCAATAGGTTGGATACCTGGAAAAACATACAAAGCTCCTTTCACTGCAAGTTGGATCCAAATTCAGGCTGGTCTTCTACAGTTTCAAGGGACTCACCTCTTAAAATAAAGGAAATTAAAAATAACAATCAGCATGATATTTTGGTCAAATGCATCTGTGATGTTATTCAATTTTGATCCCATTGATTGATTTCAGGGGAAGATCTGCTATTTTGGGAATCTGAAAACAATGCCACACCCAGGAAAAGAAGAGACAAACTTGCCTCCACCCAAACTATGCATCACTCACAGCTGTAAAGACCACATGCTTCCCTCTTTCAGGTGAAGAATCACTGCAAGGGCAGCTGAGATGATTTTCCAGATGAGTGTGTATTCTGGTAAGGGGTTTTAAAGCCCCAGGAGTAGCAAAGAATAGGCAGAGGCTAAGTGTCCATCAGTAATTAGTCACTAAGCAGCACCCAGTCTGAAGAATCTCTGACCTCATTAGGGAGAGGTTTTCACCAAGACAGCTTCATTTTTACTCCCTGAATTTTGTAAATCAGTTGGAAACCAGTGTTTTTCCCTCAGCAGGGGAAATGGATATGAGGATCCGGTGAAAACATTTTTTTTTTTTGCATGAGTTTTTCATGTGACTGTAAAGTAGCATCTACACAATTTTGTGGGGAGAAAAGTTTCCTTAAGAGCTATCACAATAATAAAACTAACAATAATAATAATTATAATGATATGCAGTATTCATGGGTTATGTAGCTCCAGTCTGCATCAGCTCGAAAAACGTTTCAAATGGGACATTCACAGAGGAAAAAATGGGACAGATATATTTAAGGCCCATTAAACTAATAGGCAGCATCACCAGATGTCTGCCCTACGTTATACCAACAAGACACTAATTGGAATTAGAAAAATGAATGTACTTGTTTTCAGTGCATTGAGTTCATAGGAATATATGTATGATATATAAAGTTACAGGCACTGCCAATCCAGGAAAAAAGATGCCAAAATGCTGTAATGATGAATATAGCTACAAATACCTAGACAGGCAGACAAAGTCCTTCATTTAAATTGATCCTGTAAATTCACATAAGTGGAAGTACAGTTTCTGACCGAGAAGATTGCTGTCCATTCCCATGTCCTAGCTTTACGAGGTGTAAAGAAGTACCTACTTAAACCTTGTGAGTGCTACAGCCTTGAGACTACGTGTGATTGAGTCTGTTCTTTCCAGACCGTGACTCTACTGTCAGGAATTCTCTGATTTCACCTTCTTGCCATTCTGAAACACTGACAGCAGAGGGTGGCAGCGCACTGTTTGTAATGAGAAAAAAAAATCGTCTTTGGAAATCCTACAGCTTTCCATTGTGAGGCCAAGCTGCAACAGCACAAAAGGAGAAAGTTGTTATCTTATGGGACTTGTGAGTTTTACCCACATAATTTGCACTGAGTGCCTGCTTGTGGGATCCAAAGTGTAACACAATGACTAGGAGTTCGCTGTGGAAATCTAAGACTCTTCTGGAGACTTTGGAATTCATTTATTTGTCGCTTTCTAAATTTATCTCATTGGGCATCACTCACCTGGTTGGACCTGCACCTCTTATTGCCATCTCTTTTATTTCGTGATGGTTTGTAAGGATAGGTGAATCTCAGGAAGTTCTCAGATCAGATGAGGTTCAATTGAGAGTTAAGCTTCTTAATCAAAGAGTTTTTCAAGGGTTCAGGCCACAAGCATCTGCAAAGAGTATGGGACAGTGTTTCAGGGAACAGGCCCCCAATACACCACGATGTTTTCCGTTACTCATCCATCCAGAAGCATCATAACAATGTTTTTAATGAAATTTCAGCTTCTATTTCCAGATAGAGCTAAAAAAAATGGAGAAGGTAGCATAAGAATGAAAAATAAAGTGTGAAGAAGGGGTTAAATTGACATTGGTCACCTCTGAAACCTTGAGGTGCTGACTGTGACGATGGTTTTTGGAGATTTCTTACTATGAGAGCTGCTTCATCTCAAATTAGAGCCTAGAAATTCAGCCAACATGGTTTTCATCTTCAGAGCCTGTGTAATTTATAATAATCAATGAGGAAAGTCTCTGAGGAACACCAGCCGGCACTCTTCAGTCTTGTATCCATCAGCATCTTGTTCCCACTGACAAAATGCTGCCGTTCAGTCGGCTGAAGTCACAGGTCTGTAATAACATATGAATGCCAAGTCCTGGCCCTGTTCAGGTCTGTGGAATTTTGCCATGGGCTTCAGCACAACCAAGTGTAGGCTCATAAGTGTTTTCTGTGGAAAACCATTAGAAACCAGCCAAGGTCAGTTGTAACTAGCAAGTGGTATCTTGTTGGTGCCATTAATCTACTGTCGGAGTGTATTGTTGAATGTTGCACCAAAAAAAAAAGTAATAATAATCTCCAAGCATTGCACTCTTGCATAGTGACCTCAGCACACGTTGTACAGGTGGCTGCCATCATCCCCATCCTGGGGAAACTGAGGTGCTGAGACTTGCCTGAGCACCTCATGGGGCCAAAATGAGAAGAGAAGCTGGGTCCCCAGTCTCGTTCTCTTTCCCGCTATCCACTGGATCATGTTGCCTCCCCCATTCTACTGAGGGGTTTGGAGACTGAATTTGCTTCCCGCTCCAGGGATTCCTGAATGAGCATCTCAAGGGGCTCACCAGGTCCCTCTGAGTCAGTACAAACACATGCTCTCAGAGAGTAGGGGCTGTTGCCTATGGTGTATGGGATCTATTAATGACCAGATGATACTGGCCTCCAGGCCTGATGGTCTGGCACCTTTTGCCAACACTACTATTAAATGTAAATATCACCAGGATGAGGCCTTGCCATAGAGATGTGTAAAAAACCCAGCAGACTCCCTAAGACAATCAGTGATGTCTGAAGGGTGGGGAGAGAAGGGATAGGATTAAAGGAAAACCATTCTTACGGACACAGATTCAGCTATATTAATATATTGCTGCTAGGTAACAGTTAGTTAAAGATTGAGAAAAGAAGGTGCAAAGGTGTCCATGTTGCTCTGAGCTGACATAGCTGCACTGAAATGACTGCAAAAATTGATAGAGCTTTGCTGATTGACACCAGCTGAGGATCTGGGGGGCAAGGAGCTGTGTCACTGGCCCACAACATTTCCTTGTGAGGTGTGCTGCCCTTTACAAAGGCATCCAGTAAAAAGAGTACTTCCTGTGCTATGTTCCATAAATTCTTTATCGGCCCATGTAATCAGATAGCCCCACTGAATGTTTACTTTGTTACGGTACCTAGAGCAAGTCTCTATATGTTAATTTAAAGCCATAAAACTACAGCTCAGGGTTTCAACATCCCAATTTAAACTTCCTTTTCTTTCAGGGATTGATGTTAAAGCAAAGAAATAATAATCATGAAAAAAGAGACTGATCAAATGAAAGGACATTGTTTCATATAACCTACTGATGTCAAGAGAAACCTAGACACCTGGTGTAAAGGATGCAGCAGTTTGGAGACTGCCCAGGCTTTTGCTATGGGATCCACCTCAGCTTCCTGATTTTCTCTTACTAGTAGTTTAGCCAGAGCATCTTTGCGAGCATCTCTGTGACAGAGCCTGTAGTCCTTAGGAATGTGATACATCTGCTCTTGCTACTTGTTCTCTGTTGACTTAATCATGTCATGATTTGGCCGTGGTCTTTGTGTTGCGTGCATTCAGAGTTCAATACTAGCAGGCATAGTCTGTGGTTGGCACTTGGCATTAACACACTTGTGGACATCTTGATGGGTGGGTGTACAGATGCTTCTGAGGTCCCAAGCAGGAGATTTCAGCAGCAGTATATAAATTCTCAGGCAACCTTGGATCTGATACTGCAAACACTGGAGTTCAGTGAAGGCCCCTGCATCAGTAAGTATTGTGCTAAATAAAACAGTAAGTGTATGCAGGGCTGAATGATAATATCTTTCTGCCTACTGCCACAGGGTAGAACAGTCAGGGGGACACAATACATCCAAGAGAAGTCGAAAATTGCTAAGAGAAGGAGCTAGAGTAGAGATGACAAGTCCCTGAGGGGAACACCTGGGACTTGGTTCCAAGCACACTGAAGGCTTTAGAAAGACTCCACAGCTTTCATGGGGCCATAGCTTGGGCCCTTGTTGAGTGCATCCAACTAAATTTGATCCGATCACATTGGCTGATCATTTGCTTCCAATTCCAGCCAAGTGCTGGCCTCTGTACAGCTGTGAGCCATGATAAACCTGAATGGGTGGTACTGTCTCTTCAGTTTGGAACCAGGCCTGGAACCACAAGTCACCCTTAGACTTGTTCTCCTTGCCTGCATCTACACGAGACGCTGACTGTGCAGTCATTTAGTAATTGTATAAGCAAGTATTAAATGACTACGCAGTAAGTTGAGTTACTGTGCAGTAGCACCAACAAATGGCTTTTTTGTGATCCCGACTGTGCAGTAGCCTGAGACTACCGCACAGTAGTGTCACATCACAGTTTCTGCCACACGATGCTACTGCATCTCAGGCTACTGCGCAGTCGGCGTCCCATGTAGATGTGGCTCCCATTTACTAAAGGCAGGCAAAGTGCTGGCAATAAAAAATAATGCTGCCATTTCTGCCCGCTGGCCACTACTAGGGGAGCTGCTGATTCCTCAAATACAGCCTTTCAGAGGGAGCAACTAGCTGCTGTTATAAAGCATGCCTCTGGGAGGCAAGGGGTTTGGAGTCAGAGAAGTAAAGTTTTCCTTTTACTTCTTCCTTCTTGCAAAACCAAGTCAAACCCTTATTTAGGGTGATCATTAATTTGTATTTTGCTAGATGCTTGCACCCCATTGTGCTGGATATTATACAAACAAATGCTTGCCCCAATGAATTTGCAATCTGCTAGGAAATGAGAAATAGCAGCTGGCTGAGACATGCATGCTGGATAGCAACGAGATAAGCAGTCACTGCTTGGTAGGTATGTGAAGGCAACCCTGGACCTAAATTCTCCCAGTGCTCCCCGTCTTTGCAGCTGGATTCTGCCTTGCATTTAGTGCTTTTCAAACTACAGATTCTCTCCCAATTTGGCCATTTGAATCAGTGCTTTGATCTTTTGTCTTTCCAATTTCACGGCTTGGGATTGCAAAAGGGAAGCAGGAAGCATAAGACAGCAGCCTGTTGATTGGACCATGAAGCTTGTACTTAATCAGTCCAAGGGGAAAACAAACCCACGGATGGATTGATGCCTGTAGTTTATAAGTTATTAAGCGGTAGGTAACAAGTTTGATTAATTTTGTGCCTGGAGGGTTTTTTTTTTCTCTCTTCTCTCTCTTTTTTTAAAGAATTGAAGAAAACAAAATATTTTTCTAATTAAATAAATCTGTGGCGCCCGCTAACATGGCCCGCCTGCGCGCTTGTCACAGAGCGCGGGGAGCGGTGGAATAATGATTTTATTTTTTCATTAAATAGAATTATAGGCAGTTACTCAAAGCAACTGTGAGCCTAATTGAAAGAAAACCATTTCTTCTTAATTTGCTTTCACGGTTCGGGATGATAAAAGAGCATGTTCACAAGGAAATTAAATAAAAAAACACCACCCGAGGAAGCCTGAAATTAGGCAGCACAGGCACAGGTGTGATGGCAAGGCTCACAGCAAGCAGGACTTGATTTTCACTTGAGCTAGAAGTTACAAGAGAGTTTGGATACCAGGGTTCCCCCTTAGTTCCTCCCTCAAGACTCGACTCCACTTTAGAGCTCAATCATTTGTCCTTTCTAAGTTAGTCATTCCCACATTCAGCTGTTTAAGGCTGTCTTCCAGTTAGACTGTGTAGCACCAGTCTGTATGTGAGTGAGGCCCCTTCTCTTGTGTCATGCATGTGTTCCTCAACACTTACTTGGAAGTATATGGTGCTGCTCACCTGCCAAGCTCCCCTGGAGGAGTGTGGTGGAGGCTGGAGAAGGCTTTCCTCCTCTCATGCTCATCAGCCAGAAGCATTGGGCTGGCTTAGAGTAGAACTGTTATCTGTGGCTGTTCTGACCCCCACACGTAGCAGGGAAGGAGCTGTGACTTAGAAAGGTGCATATGAGGTTGGTCCATTCATGGGCTGTTGTGTGGTCTGCACTTCCCTTGTTTCAGATGGGCCCTAAAGTTCTACTTCCCAGCTCGGAAGCATGGTCAGAGACCTGAGTGCAGGACTTGTGTGTGTCAGGTGTGCCACAAGCTTTCCAAGACCTGGTGGATCCCAGCATTGGGTATACAGGGCATTATTGCATTTGCTGTTCTCTCACAATTCTAGCTCCCAGAACCAATTTTAAGATTAAGATGGTGGCTACTCAGGATTTGGGCAGTGGAAGATCTCTGAAGGTGTCCCTATAACTCCTAGGTTGGCCTCAGTGGGACTGGAGTGGGAAGGCAATGAGCAGCATGATCTTTTTCCTCCCCTTGCTGCTGGGTTGGGACCTTAATCTTGCTTGAGGCCCCAAGGATGACCAGGCTGCCCTGTGGGGCGCACAGTCGTTTTAAATGCATGTTGCTAGCAGCCAAGGAACTGAAAAACCAGGAACTGATTCATTCCATTGTGAAGGTATCTCTCTGGCTATTCTGATGCCTGCAAGATGGACACATCTGGCAGGGTCGTCAAGCTGAACAGTGGCTGTAGCGCCAATGCGAGGGTCTGTTTCCACTAACCACTTTGCTACTCCTTACACTAAGTACTTCCTAAAAAAGGCATCAGATAATGTTTCACTGTGGTTGCTGTCAGATTTGCAGGGAGAGTCTGTGTTTGCTCTGCTTCCTGGATCTACTTGGTTCAGGACAAGATTAAAACCATCCTCCAATGTCTTTTTTCCTTTAGGAAAGGAATAGAGGCTTTTCAGCTGATGCAAGTGCAGCGGTACAAGCTCATACCATCCCTCTACTGGTTTTGTGTTTACTTTGTGCATGTTAAAGGTGCCTCCGAGGGAATCAAGAAGTTAATGCAAAGAGGTAGCTCTATGGCAAATAACCCACAGACCATTTTCTACCTTCTGAAAACCAGCACATGCTTTAAGGAGATAAAGTTGGATTCGGTTTAATGTCATAGGTCATTCTGTAGTTAGTTTTTTTCCATCCCAAAATGCAATGAAAACAAAGCAAAAATTTCCTGTGGACTTTTTTCCAGAAGTGTTGCTTGTGTCACACTGAACATATCAATGCGCCTAAAATGTTTCATTCAATTTTATTTTGTCATGTGGCCTAAAATAAAATTAAAAAACTGAAACAAAGTTATTTCAAAATGGAAAATCAAAATCTTCTTTTTGGAAAAGCTCATTTTGGCCTTTGCAGAACACACTTTAAAATGTTTTCCTTTGAAATGAGCTTTCATCAAAATTGTCATGTTCTCCCACAAACTGTTTTGCTTCCAAGTAAATTGGCATTTTGTGGTAGAAAAATGTTCCAATGGATTGTTTCCAATAAGCCTCTGGGAGGGAGCTTTGGGAAGGGAGTCTCTGGAAGGGAGTGGGGTTTGGGAAAGGCAGGCAGGTTGGCTTGGATCATTAGTATGTAATCGACATTCTCCCACTGTTTGGAAGTTTTATGATAAAAGAGATTTTCAGTGAGAAATGCCAATGCATCAAAACCAACTTGTTTTGCAGCAACATTGGTTCTGATGAGCTTCCAGCAAAACACGCAGGTTTCTGATGGATATCTGTCAGGCTTCTTGCCAGATCACCTAGTGAGCTCCTGTAGCATCTGGGCTGCCAAGGTCTGTGACTATGGCATTCCTAGACCATCTGGGTAGGGTGCCCCATTTGGGGCAATACAGCTTGTCATGGGTCTCAGGGCTTCCCAGCTTCCTGCAAAGAGTTTTTTGCTATGGGGATCTGAATTTCTGAGTTTAGCCAAAGTAAGTGAACTGGAGAATCACTAGTCACTGGCCTTACCCTCTCCTTGATTGTGATTATATGGATAATAGCATCCCTGGAGATAAGGGTCTCACTGTGCCAAGAGGAGTCAACACAGAGTAAGAGATGGTCCCTGGTGCCAGCTGTGCTAAGCAGAACAAGATAAAAGCTGGGAGCAGCACTGTACCTAGACTCCTGGTGGCCCTGGGTGAACTTTTAGTATTGGGCCCCCCTTCACCAGAGATAATGATAATAATAATTATTATATTCAGTGTTTTTGCTCCCCCTTTCTTTCCGGGCCCAGTTCATCCATGCCTGTGTCTGGCCCTGGCTGGGAGAAAGGAAGTCTTATCTACTTTTACAATCAATGGTGAAGCTGGCCCATTTCTGAAATGCTCTGCTGAACAGCATGGCCTTTGAATACCTGATAAATATCCCTTTCAAAATAAGGATTTCTTCCAAACTCTTTAATACCTTCCCTATGTGACGTGCCATTTTTCTTGATTGTAATCATCATATTAAAATTTAATATACAGTATTAATAAAACATACTTAATGGCAACCCACAGAATACTTTGGATGCTGCTGTTTGCTACAGATGCACGTGTGATCAAATAAGAGTGTGTGTTAATCCTTTCTGGGCATCCAGGCGGCGGGGAATTTATTTGGCACTTCATCTGGAGTACCCTTCAGTGCAGGCAGAACTGTTGTGTGGCACTGGCAGCACCCGACACCCAGATGCAGTGAAGAAAAAAATAATGTGTAGGCACCAAGCATTTTCTGCCTTTTTGCTTGAAACAGGTGTCTTCTGGGGACCTAAAAATAGCAAGAGCAGGGTATCTGATGGCTGAGCACTTCACAGAAACCTGTGTAAATTAACATCATGAACATCTGTTCACCAGAGTGCCCCAAGGGATGACAAGGTCCAACAGTCACAAACTCCTCCTAGACCATTTTAAGCTGGACAGAAGGAAAAATGTCTTTACTGTCCGAGCCCCCAGGGTCTGGAATAGGCTCCCTTGAGAGGTGGTGCAAGCACCTACTCTGGACTCCTTTAAGAAGTGTTTGCATGCTTATCTTGCTGGGATCCTGTGACCTCAGCTGACTTCCTGCCCCTTGTGCAGAGGGCTGGACTCAATGATCTCCCGAGGTCCCTTCCAGCCCTAATTTCTATGAAATCTATGAAATCATCTGGGACGGAGTCGAGGCTGAGAGAGAGAAGTAACGAGAGCAAATAAAGACTCAGGCACGAGAAAAAGTGAGAGGAGCAAGAGGAGTGTGGTGGTGAGTGTGAAGGATGACTTAGAGACAAGAGGGATGGCATTGAGGAGCGGCAGGAGGAAAGAAAAAGGGGGGCTGAGGGGAAGAGCAGGAGACATGGTAAGTTAAGTAAATTCACATTTATTTCTCCAGGAATTTGCTTCAAACGCTCTTC
>NW_005841851.1:4326582-4349046 GCF_000455745.1 Alligator sinensis
CCTCACTGAACATTTGCTGTTTGGACGTCCTCCACCAAGGGGAGGAACAAAACTGCTCTGTGTTACAGCACCGGTGGCGAAGGTGAACACTGGGTCACTGGCAGGCTGCTGCGCTCCATGCCTGCGTGCTCCACCTGAGGTGCACCGCATGTGCAGAGGGGTGAAGCAGAGGCTTGAAGTGCTCCCTCGGGGCTGCATTGTACGTGCCATATGGTACTGGAGACAAACTCTTGTGGTAATTATCCATCTCTAAATCCTCCTTTAGTTCCATGGAAACTATTATTAACAGCTATGTACAGCGGAGGCTAGTGACCCTGGTATTGTTCCACAGCATCTCCCCAACTCTGTTTAAATGCAGGGTGAGCAAGCTAGCCCAGGACTATGTAATCCTATACCACCATGGCCAGTCAGATGCGTTCAGAAGGAGGATAATGCTGCATGATAGCTCCCGTTTAAATTAGGCCCCTGAATATCAGCACCAATGAAAGGGTTTTCAGCACCAGGGAGGATAAAATTATTTTTACCCTTAGCCTAACCTCGCCGTTCCCTGCACAGCAGATAACAGATATGCTGCAGCTCATTGGGACTACAACAAACCTATTGTGTGGGCACGGTATAGGTTAAAATGAACAATGAGAGACATTGTTGGTGATCTGTTGCTGAAAGTTTTTTTTAAATGCATGTTATGTCCTTATTGTGAAGGAATAGGGCATCCACAGTATCACTGTCTGGAGACATGATGATCGTGTGTCTTGAAGGCTCCTTATTACACAGCCCACTCCACTTTAAAGAGGATTCCCAGTTTCCTATGCAATCCTATGTGATATAAGCTTTCAGTGGTCTCTAACATCTACATTAACGGCTTCTCTAGGAATGAAAAGTTGTCATGATTTAATGATACCACCACAGGGGAACTTGCAGCTGTTCAGTGCAAAACCAAGTTATACCAGTATCAAGGTGTTTCATAATACAATAGCTACTCCCATAACCCATGTTGTACTTGTTATGCTGATATAACTATTCGAAAAAAAAATCATACCCTCACTAGACAGGATTATGCGGGTTTGAACCATGTGTGGACTGTGTCCAGTGTCCTCATAACATAGGTGCAAATTCTCTCTCTGTTAAAAAAACTAGCATCTGTGTCGTGCGAAGAAGCTCATTTTATATGCCAATTAAGACAACACCTACTGACACAGATGTCCGGTGGGTCTGTATGAACAAGATTGAACGTTTAAACCATGTTAAGACAGTCTGTAACTTGGACTTGGTTGAAATTTCTTGTCACTTAAACGTTCAATTAATAAAAAAATTAATTTTGTATCTTTGAAAGCTGTTGAAAAACTAAAACATTTTCACCAGAAACATTTTAGAAAACAATAACATTTTTTGATCTTTTCCTTGAAAAATCAAATTGTATCTTTTCCAACCACCGCTGCACTTTTACTGTGGCTGCTACTGGTTTCAGATGGGATTGGGATGGGATAGGATTGGGAATATTTGGGAACTGGGAATATTGGGATGGGATTGGGAATATTTGGGATGGGATTGGGCAGTGTTTGACCTTTTAGCATGACTTGGCTATCTGAGCGGGAGGAAGGAGAAATGTTTGTAGGACAGCCACTGGTAGGTGACAAGGTCACAAACAAGTGAGGAGGCTATGGTGCAGATACTTAGCAATCCCTGTGTTACAAGCTCCTCCAAATAGGCAAGTTCTCTAGCAATTGGGATTTACTAGCTTTCAAACAGAACCACTGGCTGCAACAAAACCACTGACCCACTGGATACAAACTCTCAAACAAGACAATGCTTTGGGCCCTTCCCTAGTAGTTTGCAGTACATTTTAGGCTCCCACTGGAGGAAAAAATATGTGGCTAAGCTTTTGAGAAGCAACGAACAACTTTATAGTAGAGGTGACAGATTTGCAGAAAATTCCAAACTCCTTGAAATTACCTTAAGTCAGGTCAAGTCAAATCACTAGTATCCAGGCTTGCTTTGTCCCCCTGTGCCCAAAATGTCCCTGAGCACATTCCAATCCCCACAGGAGATGGAGAGTACAGAGATGGGATAGAGGCACATCCCCTTCTTGCCTATGCCCAGGCTCTCTCTACCATCCTGTCCTCTTTCGAAAGCCAGCAGTGAGCCAGCCAGTTCTGATGGCTCCACAGACCCATGTAGGACAGAAGGCAGCCTACAGCTGGATGACATTTTATACAAGTGTAGAATGTCTTGCAAGATGTTCTCCAATTAGTCATCATCACTCACAATATGTTTTACATATTACCACACAGTTTACAGTCAGTCAGACTAATACAATTGCTTTGCAGCTGCTCACAGCAAGACACAAAGGTTATGGCACTGTGTACATAAGCAAGCTGTGAAAGTTACAGCCATCCAGCGCCTTTACCCTCTTGTGCTTTTAAAAGCCAACAGAAGCAGAAACAAATAGCAAGCGCGCCTCTCGTCTCAGTCCTGGAAAAACATTTGAAAGCATGGAGTGAAAGGAGGGATTTTGTTTTTATAATTTGATTCCCATTGCTGCGGCTGTAGCCAAAGCCTTGGATTCTGGAAAAAGTTCAGAAGTGCTGTTTTTTGGAAGTGGTGGTGTTTATTGGAAAATTACATCTTGCCCAGTAAAAGCTGACAGTATAAGTACTCTAGTCTATTAAAAGCTACAGAAGACACTGTTAAGAGTTTATTTAATGATTGCTGCAGATGGGGTACAGGAGATTGGGGGCTGGCAGTGGCATAATGGGTTGGGGCTCTGTTCTGAGAAGGTGGTGATTGTTACACCTCTCACACTGACTTACAGCATTGTAGTGGAATGGGCAGCAGAAAACGGGTGGGTTTTGCATAAAAAAAAAGAAAGTATTTGAGGTTGACATAGCAACAGAATGAGAGTGGCTGCCAGCTAGGCTTGGGACAGACATTCAAAAAGCCTAAGCCTGAATTGATTCCATCTTTGCAGGTTAGTCTAACCTGGCTAGGCTGAACTGGTTTGTAACTGGATAGACATTCTCTCTGGACTGGGGAAATTCAGGCATATGCCTTCAGTGGCTCAGGCTAGAAGCCAGGAGGCACTAGAGCAGCCCTCCCCTCCCTTCCACAGTGCTGAGCTTGCAGAGGACGTACCCAGGCCTCAGCAGGACCTCTGATTAGGGAGGTCTGCCTGCACCATCCCAGGCTTTTCCCCACTTGCTGCTCAAGGGGCGGGAGTGTTGCCAGACCTCAACCTGGGGCTGCACTCTCAGAGCAAAAGGGGAAGGTGGGGAACACAGTGCATGCATCTATTCATTATACAGAGCTTTTCAATCTCTCCCTCCTCCTTTATACTGTCTGCAACAAACTGACAGGCAAGCAAGCCAGCAGGGAGCTGATAACAGTGTTTATTACCTCATCAGCAAAGCAATAGCCTCTCTCCATTAATTCAAACTCTTCTTAAACAGCTTACCACTTGACCTGTTGATTAGCTCCAAAAAGCCCTAAGCAGACACTGTTCTGTCTGCCTGTCCCAGTGAAACTGGAGACACACACAGACACAGACACCTCTCAGCATTAGCTAGCAAACCACATGCCTAGGTTCCATGGGACTGGGGTCCTTGCTGTGGGAGATGGGAGAGAGGGAGGAGGGGATTCCTACTTAAGCAGCAAGCAGCATGGCGGGGATAGGGCAGGGGGAAGCCAGGCTGACCCTGCTGTGCCTGCAGTCTGTGCTGGAGCTCCAGCCAGGGAGCAGAGGGCAGGGGCGAGCCCTGCTATGGAGCAGAGAGCCCTGCCCAGCCCAGAGAGCATGCCAGGATGCTGGGGGTCTCTGATTTAATTTAAACCAGCAAGGGGGCTGAGACAGACATTGCATAAACTGGTTTGACCCAAATCAGTTATGTCTGATACTACATTTAACCAGTTTATCTGAAACTGGTTTCAGCCATTTTCAAACTGGTTTATATGCACTGAACATCTGTTCTGTTACAGGTTTAAACCAGTTTCTGATCACTTAAACCAGTTTATGTGTAATGTCTGTCCCTAGCCCCAGAGACCAGCATTGCAAATCGCACTGAGAGAGGTCAGGACCAACGGTGCGTAAGATTGGCAGCCCTCATCTCCAGCAGGCTAGCTTTAAAGGAGACTCTCTTTGGCTCAGATCAGTGGGTGAACTTCTAATATTTCTCAAAGCTCTTTGGATTCCAGAATAAGAACTATGTGGGAGGTGAGGAAGAGGGTGATTCTCCTGCAGCACTGCAAGGCCTAGGCCAAACCCCATTGAAACAAATAGAGGAACTCCTTTTGGCAGGGGCAAAATTTGGATTGTGTCCTTAATGCACAATCTGTTCTTGCTTGGCACAATGGTAGCTGGACTAGGAGGAAGATTAACACCACTGCCCCAAGGGCTAGAAAGCAAAGGAATAGTTGCCCTGCCAAAGGGTTGGTGCTCATTAACTCTCATGCCAAAGCTGTCCTTAAGACAGCCTCCAGCTACACCTTGTCTGCCAGCTGTTGGTCTCCATTTAGAGATCAGTTAGCAGGTACAGATTCCCTTGCCCAGGCCTGATAATTTCTAGTTCTGCTTGTTGTTAAAGAAAAGCATCTTGGATGTCAGTCTGTGGAGTGGGGAGCACCTATATCGGTGTGATATAGAAACTTCTTCCGTTTCTTTATCACACCTACCACCACAATATCAGAGGCCCTTCCAAACTCCCCTCTGTCACATGCCTGTTTCTGTGTCATCAAGCTCTTCTATCATAGGACATGGTAAAGAGGCAAGGCCAATGCATTTGTTTGATACACTGTCCCTAAAGGCTATGAGAGAAAGGTCAGACAAGGGACTGGGAGCCAGCAGCTTTTTGTTGAAGACTTGACCTGAGTTCTATTGCTGGAAATGGGAGTGGGAGACAGGAGAGCTCACTTCCCCTCCCCAGCTCACCGCTGACTTGCTGGGTGACCTTGTTCAAGTCCCTTTCCCTCTCTGTGCCTCAGTT
This sequence comes from Alligator sinensis, assembly GCF_000455745.1. Classification (NCBI taxonomy): domain Eukaryota; kingdom Metazoa; phylum Chordata; order Crocodylia; family Alligatoridae; genus Alligator; species Alligator sinensis. The sequence goes on from NW_005841851.1 coordinate 4,331,559, forward strand.
TATTCCACCTTTTCACTCTTTTCCCGTCTGACCTATTTAGATTGTGACTTTGCTAGAGAACATACCATTCCTCATTATATCTAGCACAATAGGACTCTGAGCTCAGTTGAGGCTTTTAGGTGCTACTGCATTGCAAACGGTTAAAATGATGTCATGTGGAAACTTTCAGCGAGGCTCAATACCTCTCGGTCCATTTGAGAATTCCTTCCACTTCCCCATCACTAATGATGCCAAGTTGGTTGGCATGGCAGCTACCGGTCAGCCGACTGATGCTAACATACGGTAGTGAAGAATCTGGCCAGTGGTGTAGACAGTTGGCCTGCAGGGTTGGCTGGGATGGTGGCTTTTCAGACTGTCATCTGGAGCTGCCCTTCCCCCTGAATTACTATTGCACTACCGTCAGCGGAGCGCAGTTTTTGTAAAACAAGAGATCCCCTCGTCAGAGCTGCTTAGAGCCATCTCAGCGTAATTCAGTTTTACAAGTAACGTTAGGCTAAATCCAAATCAACATTGCTTTCAACAAACTAACATAATAATGCTTTTGGCCTGGTAGCGGAGTGTATGTTGCCATATTTGTCTCAAGGAAGCAAAATAAAACATGACATTTACTGACAGTTTGTTTCAAAAGCGGAAGGGCCTGATCTTACTTAGGCAAGCGTGAATCTGGAGTCAGTCCACTGAGCTGCTCCAGACTTTCACTAGCACAGCTGAGGTCAGAGCCTTCCCAATAAAGCAAGAAAGAGCAAGTCACATCAAAGTAGTGGCCTGACAAATCTGTCTTATCTAGGGAACTTGATCTGCAGAGCCATGGCTTTTTATGGAATAGTATGTTGTCCTGTCACATATCAGGAAGCTGATTTTTTTTCAAGATTCACCCACCAGACAAATCTAACTCAGGTGTTAACATTTCTTAGAGCTTTCCATGCTTAGCTCATAGTTAATTGGGGGGCAGGATTGTCAAGGATTTTTACATCCGTATTATAGGCTCATGCTCAGAGTTTTATGTTTTTTTTTGCTAAAAAGCAAAATGTCACTTAAAAGGCATTTTTAGCTCTGGGAAGAATTTTCCACCCAAATCAGAAGAGACACTTCAAGTCTCCATCAATCCTAGAACATACCAAGGGACTCTCAGCCTCCCATCTAGAACATCCAGTCCAGCCTTGACCATTTTGGGTCACCAGCCTCTAAGAAAAAATAAAACACAGGTAACATCTCTGTTTTCTTCTTTGCAGCAGGATTTTCTGATATTGATTTCATTCCCAGCCCACCCATGGCCACACACTACAGCAAGGGAATAATTACATGCGAGCCCAGGAGCCTACCCCCACCTGCTCTTCCTGAGACAAACCTACAGGCTCATGCATACCTGTGCTCACTCCCTCACTCTTCCATGACCTGAGTTTGCATTGTGCACACAAGCTCACCACTGCAGGATGCTATTTCCCCATACGGAAGCCTACAGAGATGAGCTCTGTCCCACTCCAGGCACACAAGCCTGCATACTTCCACATATACACACAGTGACTTTCTCTCTGCGCATCACTTCCTTGTAACAGTTTGCCCTTCATGCACACACTTGCATGCAGACATCCCATCCCCAGTTCCCCCGGACAGGGGTTATTTGAGGAAGCTCACAGCTGAGACAACATGTCCTGCTTTTTTGGCATTATTCTCTACCCCTTCAGATCTTGCTATGTTACTTCGGTGATAAATTGTCATAATAAACTCTTCAATAATATGGAGATAGGTCATTACTCATCATTGCAAGGCTCTGCAAAGATCATAAATCTGCAATAAAAGCCATTTGTTTGGTTTGGAGAATCCAAACCTTCACCGTTTGGAAGGATTCATTTCCCCCATCTTCCTCAGTTAATCATTCTCTAAGTCCTCATAAATATCACAGGCAAAAAAAAAAAAATGACCTACTCATGCTGTGCCATAAAAGTATGATGCTATGCTATGAGTTTTTACTTCTCAGCTATGTGACAAAAAGCTCAGCAGGGTCCTTGGGAGGTGTGATACCAAGCTCTTGCCTTGGGCATTTTCAGGTTAGAAAAGCACATGGAAGAGAGTGTGATGAAAGCTTCCATGCAGCTTAACCCAAATAGTAAGGAAATTGCTTGAAGCACGTGTGTGCATGCGCGCGAGCGCACACACACACACACACACACACACACGTGCACGTGCACGTGGTATATATATATATTGGGTATGTTTGCATGCATGTGAGATCATATATTCCTGAAAAAGCAAAATGATTTTTCTTTTGGACAGCATAAAAATCAATAGTGCAACAAACACATTCAGCAACTGTATCAGTTTCTTTTTTTCCTCACCACTAGAAAAGAACCACCAGACTTGACTTAATATAATGAAATTTAAAAAAAAAGAAAATTGAACCAAAACTGTTGAGTTCCTTTTTTGCTTATTTTTTTGAGCATTTGGTGGGGAGGAAAGGACAGTCACATTTTCTAGCTTTTATTCCTGCAACTGTAAGAAGTAGAACGCTTAATTTTTAAATGAAAACCGAGATCTCTAAGCCATGATTCTGGAAGGTTGGTGTTTCAGGAAAAACACTAAATATTGGCAGATAAAATGATGATGATTGGTTACAATTAAACATTTTGAAAATTGAAAAATCCAGTTTTCTGGTTCAGAACAATTTTTTCTTTCCAAATATAAATTATGGAGAGTAAAAAACAAAATAATAGTCAAAATGAGATGTTTTGAAACTAGAGGAAGAAACGTTCTTACATTTTTGATTCCAGGTTGGACTTTGTGGCCCATGTCAGGAGGAAGAAATTAAAAAAAAAAATTTTTTTTATGGGATAGCAAAGCAATTTTCCACCTTGCTTTACAGAGAGCGTTCAAAGCAGAACCCCTCTGCTGCTACAGTTTGAAGTAAGCAGATATGCTGTAGGTAGGGCTCTAATTGATTCGTACCTGTGTATCACCTACAGCAGTGAACACATGCATCAGTGCGTTACACAAGTTTGGCCCATATAGCTCTAGCAATGTGTTTCCATCCTGTTCTGGTCCATTTTTTGCCACTGCTCTTGTGGAGAGCCCTAATAACCTAACCCTGCATTTGAACTGGAATCACTTGGGGGTTTATTTCCAGCAACTCTCAGCAGCCATTCTATATACATGCAAACATAGAATGAGGGAGATGCAATGTTACAAGAAAGCTATGCTTAAGTCAAAATATCTGAGAGGCCATAAGCAGCAGCCATGCATTAGAGTTTTGATTGTATCATTTTTGATAGTTCATTCAGTTTCCCAGCTGTATTCAAGAAGTCATACATAATACAGAGAGGATGCGTGTGTGTATATGTGTCCAGCTCATATAATCTGCTTTGCAATTCATTCTGTTCTCCAAGACGCTAAGAAATATGCCTAGCGTGACTAAGCTTCAGTGCCATTTTTCAGATCTTTCTGGCCTTAGCATGAGAAATCCACTGATAAAGGCCAGCTCTGATCTCCTACACCACCCCAGTCCTGGAGCAGCTCCAGTTGGATGAGTGGAATGACTGTGGGTTATATGGCAGAGTGTGTGTGCGTGGTTTCTGCTTCTTGATCAGGGGACCATCTCTTCACCCATGTCAAAGCATTGACAGGAGGTGAGTGGGATGCCATTCCCACTGGAGTTCTTTCAGCACTGCTGTTTGCACTGACTGCAGGGCTTCACTTAGGGAAACAAACCCTCTGCTCTGCATCTTTCTCTTCCACTCCAGTCTATGCGAGTCTTGTCTGGTCATCACCACTGTTGCATCTCTGTCCCTTCCAGAAGTGGTGTGACCTGTACCCCTTGCCTCTGGTGGTTCTTCTCCCCATCCCTTCTGTCCCACTAAAGTTGAAGTGGTGTGGGGATTATATTTGCAAGCATGTAGTATTATATTAGATAGAAGCTGAGCTATGAGCTTCTCCAAAAAGGCCAGGAATGCTCTGGTTCCAGACACAGCCCTTTGTGGTAGAGTCCTGCTCATCAAGCACCATCAGCGGGGTTTGATGATGCCCAGCTTGAGCCACACTGATCAGATGACTAGTGATCACCTGTGACTCCTGAAAGCACGGGGCCTACTAAAGTAACTGCACCTGTCTTCCTTCTGTCTGCCTGCTGTCATCAGCCAGCCCTAGGGTCTGTATTAATGAGTGCGATCTGCAGTGTGGCAAATGGAAGAAGGATCTGTTCTCTTTTATGCTTTGGCTGAAAGTGGGCAGCTGTGCCTTTTGGGAATATATGGGTTTAATGAAATCCGGAGTGGGTCTTGCCTGGTGGGGGTTTTGTCATGGTGGCACTGAGCAGCCTTTCTCAGGGCTGCACGAGGGAAGTTGAAATGAATGTATGCTGGGGAGCAGCCCCCAGGATTGATTTATGCACCTTGGTTTAAAGCAGAACCTATATAAGCAAGCAATAAATCATAGTCTTGGTGGAACACAGAGTTATTGCCTGCGAAACGGCAAGTGATGGGGAGGGAGTTAGAAAAGAAAGGAAAGAAAGGAAGGGAAAGAAAATTGTCTATTTTTTATTAAATTGCTTGAGCTTCGGTATTAGTGGGTTAGGGTTTGATTTGGGATTAGGAGCTTGGGAACTAGGAAGTGCTATCTTTGCCTTCATATAACCTCATTAACTCTGTAATGTTAAACACATTCTTCCCCCTTTCTGTCTCTCTGCGGCCTGCTTCCTCCCAGAGTAGCAGCACATCTCTCAGATATCTCTGTGAAACCCTCACAGTCAATGTTCGGGATCCTTTCTTAGCTGTTATTGTCTCTGCCTTCAGATATCTATGCAGGTATACACTTAAGTCCAAGATAAACACTTCCTTGGCCCCTCATTTATTGCTGATATAAACTCCTATAAAGCTCACCACTATGCTAGCTATCATGCCCTCTATCGCCTTTTTGCAAAATGTAATCCATAAAATGCTTTCATGGTAACCTTATACATCGGCAACCAGTGATAACATCTCGAGGCCCCCGTGACAGACAGGAACTCGCAAGCATGGAGTTAATAATGCAAACTTTCAAAAAATGAAACTGGCAGAAAGAGACGAGGAAGGGAATAAAAGAGGCCGGTGTGGCTGTAATTGGGACCATGTGAGCTTCCTTAGAGAGGGATTAGGGGAAAGAGACAGGCCTCGCCCGCGAAGATTAGTTTCAATTAGACGGGCTGGAGGCGAAAGTCAGGACTTGGTGAAAGATTAAAACAAGAAGGGAGAAAGTTTCCATTGCTTTTGCTCCGGGCCTGCACAAGAGGGTTCAGTGAGATCAGGCTAATTGAAGGCAAGGCTTGCATGGAAGTTAGGAAGAACTCGCATTAATTGATTCGATGCTGTAATTTTTTTTTTTTTACTTGCAGTGTTTTGGGGTTTTTTAGCATTACTTTTTTATTATTATTTTTTGTCGAGACCCAAATGTTGAGGTAGGGGGAATCGCACACAGTTCTGCAAGGATAAAATAACAGAAGGGAGAGCAGTGCTCAGCCACCCCACAGCTGATGCTCTCCTTTTCATGGTCTCCTTTCAGCTTAGTATCAACTATTTGAACTAAATTGATGATGTCGTTATTACTACCGTACAGCTAAGCTCCTTGTTTCACACATTAAAAAGTCTGTTCCCTTGACAGATTTGTTTTTCCCACAAGGAGATCTAATTTAGAGCATTATTCAAAAGTACTCTATAAAACTACAGTACAGGAGTCATCATCCTGACTTGCATTTTCCAGCTCCCAGGTTGGGTAAAAAAAGCATATTCTCTTATCTCCCCAGGACTACCAGCCAGAATACATCTCCATGAAAGGGCAAAATTAAGAGAAATGTTAGCCTGCCCCTGATTGGGAACTTTAAGTGACACTGTAATAATAATGATAATAATGCTAGTGGGGAAGTTCTATTCCCCTGGGCTTCCATGACAAAGGGATTCATAGAAATTAGACATGAAAAAGATGTGTTGATATCCTCACCCAGTGCTAGATTGCTCTCTGCAATCTATTCTTCAATGCTTTGTCCAACTTTAGATAGAATGAGCAAAGTGGGTTCTGACTTCCTTTGATAGGTGATTATTCCAAATCACAGTAGATTTCCACATTAGGAATTTTTTCCCCCCGATAACACAATAAAAAATTTTATAGCCAATCTTTCTATATTAGATCAATATTTTTATTCCATTAATGTTGTCTCGCAGGGGCAAGATACAGCATCTTTTGCCAGATTTCTGTATCAGCTTGTCACTCCATGGATTTTTGTTTCATAAAGCTTCAGAATTACAATGCCTATTCAATTATAGTTAAATGCATTTTCACAGCTGGCCAGAAAAACATTAGCACTAATCAAAAACATCACATCAACAGGGATTCCCAAAGAGATTTTTTGTTTTATGAGAATGTTCTCTCCCTAGGAACATCAAAACCAATCACAAGCATGATCTATTAAAATGTGATAAAAATAATTCATTTGCTAACTACAGTGAAATCTGTCTCTTTTGCAGATTATAGCTGATCCCAATTTTTTTGCATTTAAACTAATATTGACAATCAGCAGGGGAGGTCACTCATGCCAACTTTAATGCTATAATAATGGTTTTGCCACTATTCTAAGCCTTTGGCTTCATATATGCAGATTGTTTCATTTCGCTGTCGTGGTTACTATTGTATTTTTCAAATACTCAGTGGAATTAGATATTGGGGACAATTGCTTACCTTTTTTGTTTGGTTTTGTTTGTTTTACACAAAGCAGGATGTATGCTGGCTTACATCATGTAGCCACTAGATGTCTCTGGGTACCAGTCAGATATAGTCACTGGTAAATAACGGAGACAAAGTTGGAACTCAAGCTGCAGGGAAACTTTGTGTCTAGAGTTGGTAGTTGTTTTCTGTAATAAATATTTCCTGTTTAAGGTGCACCTTAATTCGATGTCATGACAGTCAAGTGCTAGAGTGGGTCTTTTCAGTACAGTATCAGAGAACAGAGCAAAGATGGCATAGAGCCAATTTTCTATTTTCCATTTTCTGCCGGGTCAAGGACTCCCTAACTGGAGCTGAGGCTATGAGCTTCATGTTTACCAGGTAGAAAGTGGGGGGCACCTTGAAGACTAATTGGTTTACCAGGGTTTCTAGCTATGGAAATAATGTTTAGGGGTGGGGTGTGGCAGCTTGTAGCTGACTGCAAAAAACCTTAAACAGCTCACTGTAATAGTGGACTATTGTTCAAATGTAAAACCACTGAGCAGAACAAATTGACCTCATCTGCAACCTCTGTATGGCATCTAGACACAAACATTTTTTTACTCCCCATATTTCTTTAAAGGTAAACATTCCAGGCTTCCCCAGTTAAAGTCTTTTTTCCCATCCCTGGTTTCTTTTTTTAAAAGATTTCCCTTTTTTAATTTTTTTTTAATTGAAGCTTTTTTGCTATAAGTTATTGCATATAGGCCTGATAAATGGATGCTAGGAATGAAGGTTTTCCAAACATTGTAGGAACCATTAAAGAGTGGTTTTCCTTTCTTTCCCCCTGCAACTAACAGAACACAAATAGCAGTTTATGTTATTTTGGCCACTATCCACTATTCCAGGCAGGGTTCAGGAAATATGTTGATTTATAGCTTGGGCATCCAAAGGTAGCATGCTGCCTGTTTCCTTCAGGGTTGCTTGTTGGTGACATTTAATAAGTTTGAGGCATGGTATTTCAAATGGGAAATATTCATATTTTATTCAGATAGCTATATGTTTATGCTCATAAATTGATTTAGTAATGAAATGAATGCTTTTTGTGATGTCTGTTGGCTTCAGAGTCCTTGTTATGACATGCTCAGTCTATATTCTTCAAGCGGAGTGAACTCTTTACTAGCGTAGAGCCAAATTCTGTTATCCAGGCTCCCACAGAAAGTCCCACTGAATTCAATGGAGCTATTCACATGATAAGTGAGGAGGATTTGGAACCCAGTTCAGCAAAGCCATTAAGCATGTGCTGAAGTCTTGGTGAAGTTTTGGTTCCTAGGACCAACAGTGCTGGTTCTGCAGTGCCATATCATACTATCCATGAATTCCCATATTCTGTCTGCAAATATTCTGTAGATCCCAGCAACTCCAGCTGAGATTGCAACCCCATTGTTCTAGGCTCTGTATAGGCACCATGAACAAAACAATCCTTGCCCGAAGTAAAGGTCAAGGTAAAGGTACATGGTAAAGGTGGAGGGCATTATCCCTGTTTTACAAAGGGGAACAGTTACTGCTGAGGTTCCAGCCCTCATACCATAAACTAGGAATGATGTAGGAGATAAAGCAGGGGGTTATATCATGCTGGCCTTTCTGAAATGTATCATTGGCAGCATCGGTAGTCCCTTGATACAAAGTTAATAGTAAATCTCTGGCCACTAGTGCTGTCCTTTGCTCCAGTTGGTCAGTGCTAGGGTTGTCTGTCAGGGTGGGGATGTTCCACAGGTTGCAAACTTTGTCTTGATTTGGACCTCAGATAGACTGTTCACACTGGATGGAGTTTTCCAGTCAGTTGAAATGAGACAGATTGTATTTTGGGCACCTTTTCTAGCCCTGTCCACATACGTGATGAGCAGAGTGGATCCTAAATAGGCCTGCTCAGTCATGATTGCAGCTGCCAAATTGTACATTGGACTCAGTTTCAAATACAAAATGACCATCACATACATAACCATTGCCTTCATGTCAGTCTGTGACTAGTGCCATCTGGTAATGAGTAGCACCTGTCTCTGTTGCCACTTGCTAATCACCATAGGACCTGCTGTTGATGGGAGATGCCTCCACGAGTCTTTGTTCATTGAGGATGCCATTGTATACCACCATACAGTACTTAGCAGGACGGAAACCTTAATCTGATGGCATGGAAAACCTAGATGACTGGAGGTTTCTGTTCCACTGCAACCTTCATCTGCCTTTTCAGTCACTGTGAAGTATTCCTTCATCTGCCTGCTCCGCTGTTGAGGACTTTTATGTTTGTTTTTGGATCACCGTTAGTCTGGAAATTGATTGCTGATTGTGGAGTATGAACTCTGGAGAATGGAGTCCCCCAAGGGTCAGTGCTAGCACCACTACTTTTCAGCGTATGTACTTCACACTTCCTGCATCCATCTAAGCAATACATGTACATTGACAATGTTGCCATAGTAACCCGAGGAATTGACATGACAGAACTGGAACAGATACTGAGTCCTGACATGGAATCAATGCTGACTATCTCCACAAGTGGTACTTAACCTTGAGCATCAATAAATCAGCATCATCGCTCTTCCAAAGGGACAATTGCCAAGCCAAGAGTATGTTGAGTATCAGAGTAGGCAACTACATCCTTCCCACTGAGCATGCCCCAACCTACGTAGGAGTCGCATTAGACCATTCCCTCACCTATAAACATCACATTCAGAAGGTTAGCCATAAAGACTCTTCATGGGTGGCTGTCTTAAGGTTTTTAGCCAGTCTGACATGGGTGGCCAACTTCAAAGTGCTCAGAACCACCTCATTTGCAATAGTTCTCTTTAACATCTTTTGTACTCTTTAACATCTTTATTAACAATGTGGACATTGGTGTCAGAAGCGAACTGGCCAAGTTTGCCAATGACACCAAACTTTGGGGTAAAGCGTCCACACCTGAGTATAGGCTGGTGATCCAGGCTGACTTTGACAGGCTTAGAAAGTGGACGGATAAAAACCTGATGGCATTCAATACGGAAAAATGCAAGGTACTCCACCTCGGGGAAAAAAACCCGCATCACACTTATAGGCTTGGTAGTGCTATGTTTGCTAGCACGACGGCTGAAAGGGACTTGGGGGTCATGATTGACCACAAGATGAGCATGAGCCACCAATGCGATGTCGCAGCTGGTAAAGAGAACAAAACTCTGGCTTGCATCCATAGATGCTTCTCAAACAAATCTCACGCTGTCATCCTCCCGTTGTACTCAGCCTTGGTGAGGCCACCGCTGGAGTACTGCATCCAGTTCTGGGCTCCACAATTTAAAAAAGGATGTGGAAAAGCTTGAGAGAGTCCAGAGGAGAGCCACGTGCATGATCAGAGGGCAAGAGAACAGGCCTTATGATGAGAAGCTGAGAGCCATGGGACTCTTCAGCCTGGAAAAGCGCAGGCTCAGGGGTGACCTGGTGGCTGCCTATAAGTACATAAGGGATGTACATCATGATCTGGGAGAATATCTGCTCACCAGAGCGCCCCAAGGTCAAATAGTCACAAACTCCTCCAAGCCCATTTTAGGCTGGACATAAGGAAAAGCTTCTTTACTGTCCAAGCCCCCAAGGCCTGGAATAGACTCCCTCCAGAGGGGGTGCAAGGACCTACTCTGGACTCTTAAGAAATGTATGGACACTTATCTTGCTGGGATCCTATGAACCCTGCTGACTTCCTGCCCCTGGGGCAGGGGGCTGGACTTGATGATCTTCCAAGGTCACTTCCAGCCCAAATGTCTATGAAATCTATGTATACGCCCCAGCAGAATATTGTGCTCCTGTATGATCCAGAGGTTGTCTCATTAAAAAGGTTGACACTGTACTTAACAGAGTGCTGAGCCTCATAACTGGCTGCACAATTGACACACACCCAGATATACTTCCTGCACTCTCCGGCATTAGACCATGTGATATAAGAAGACAGACCCTAACGTCGCTCCTGGCAATAGAGGCAAGAGATGATGAAAATCACCTGCTCCATTAACTGTTAATGGAAGATATGAAAAGATGGAGGCTTAAGAGGCTTTAAAGTCATATACCATTTATACATGAACCCACAAGCTCCTGGAAGAGACTGAGGATGCTGCACCAAACCAATGGGCAGCAATAGAGTGGGCCAGCCACTGGAAAAAATCAGACCTATTCCTACAGTGTTTTATACCAACACCAAACAAGTCCCCCACTGGGCACCACCTTGTCAGAGAAGTGTGGGTCAAGCTGAAAAGGGCGAGATCTGGATACAGATGCTTCAAAACAACACTTCACAAGATGAACATCTTGGACAGCCCCCTGCGTAAATGTAGTGTCCAACAAACAGCACAGCACTTAATTGAAAGCTGCAATCCTTGTAAATGCCCAGATGGGGCAGATGGAATCTGCACATTGGGCAATAATACCAGACAGTGGCTCATAGGTTTGGAAGTTAATATCTGACACCACACAAAGGAGAAGAGAGTGGAAACCTTGCTCTCAACCTTGCTGCCATAAGTGATCCTACCAGGAGTATGAAACTCCAGACAACATCACTCTCAAGGTCACTGGTAGCACACAGGTCTCTCCACCAGGTCACAGTTTCAATGCCTGAGAGCTCAAATGTATCGCAGCTCCTTGCATGTACAGATCCATCCAGATGGGTTCTAGCTGGTAACTAACACCTTCATTGAATAGGAATGCACAGGAATGATGAACTTTCTTATTATCTCTATGAATTCTCCCAAGTTCTTGGCCTCAAAACTGTGACCTCTGTAGGTTTGGGGTGCTCAGCCTCTGGTCTGTGGGCCAAATGCAGGCCCCAGAGCCATGGCATCTGGCTTGTGGGGCTTCCCATGGGTCAGGGAATTTTAGCAGCAGGGGAACACTGACTATTAATATAGCCACCCTGCCCTTTTGCCAGATTCCCAAAACCCAAGGCCTATGGCAGGTCAGAGCCAGCATTATCCGGCCCACAGATGGACCAGACAATGCCCATCCAGCCCACCAAGGAAAAAAGGTTGAGCATCACTGCTATAAGTTAATTATGCATCATGTAAAAAGGCATTGCCTTGCTTCCATTTAAAATGTGTTACCTTTCAATCGTGGAAGTGACTACACAGAGCAGAGGGAAGGACCAGGATTTAGAAAGCTCAGGTAAAAAAAAAAAGCTAAACATCTGTGCTACTGTAATGGATGCTGATTAACACTGCTTTATCAATATTAAATTCCTATTAATGAGTAGTAGTCTTACCTTTACCTCAGTGAACCCTTAAAAATGCTTGATGGAGCTACAGCTTAAAGAGTAACAGATCTAAAATTAATAGGTGCAGTATCTGTGATGGAGAACCCATCAAACTTTGCCCCATTTTCCGAAATGAAACTGAAGCCAACATTTTAATGTTCTGAAAATTTCAGATCACTTTTTTTCTCACTGCGGAGATATTGCTTAGCAGTTGTTGCTCTTGCACAGTGATTCTCAACCAGGTGACAGGTTGTGAAAAGATTTTTTGAAGGGCATTGCAAGGTGTAAGAAGATAAGCAGATGTGAGGAGATAAGTGCAGGCTCAGGCTTGTCTCTGCCTGGCCATTGCTAGTCCCTCTATAAGGAGGCAAACACTGTAATAAGTAAATTTGTTTTTGAAATGGGGTGATGCTGAATTCATAAAAATTATGGAGGGGTGCCTTGAGTCCAATGAGGGGTGTCTTGAGTGAAACAAGGGGTGCCTGAAGTCTAAAAATGTTGAGAACCATTTCCCTAGCATCTCTAACTGCTGCTAGACCCAGAACTCACCCCGAAACCAAAAGAGCTCAGGGTCAGCTATGCAAATTCGTGAGTACAACTAGTTGAATTTTTTCATGTGCAGCGTTTTTAAGGCAAATTAGCCTTTTTTTAAAATGACAATTTGCACTGAACAAAGTTTTTAATATTTTCTTTGTGTTTTTAATGTTAAATTTGAGGATATAAATAATAAGTGTTTTGTTTTCTAAAATTGAATTGATTTTTGTTTTTCACTTTCCAAGTTTCTTTTCTTTTTCCTCCTTTTTCTCCATTTTGCCACTGAACAATAAAGCAGGGGATGGCTGAAGAAGGAAAGGGGAAAAATAAGAAGAGAGGGAGAAGTAAAAATATCCTGAGAACTTGACAAATAATTGTATTTTTTGTATGTCAGTTTAGAAAGCCAAAAAAGGTTTACCATGTAAGTGGGAGTTTTTGGTCTGACAGCTTAAATTTGTATTTTTTCTAGGAGGAATTTAGAGGAGGAAACCCTCATCACCTAACATTTTCTTGCAAAAACAGGCCTGCCTTATTTTGTCCAACTCTGCTTGAAATGAAAGAAAATGCAAGGATTCTGTTTCCCCCAGTGGAGTCTTGAGACAATTCTTTACAGACATGCTTTAATTGAGCCTCACAACACCCTGACCATTAAAGAAACCATTTCAAAAGATACGCAAGCAGAAAGGTCCCAGAGAAGCAGGACTGAACTCAGTAGCCTTGAAGCCCTATATTTTATCCTATAGTCCTATATATTAGGATTATATTCTAGGCCATACACAGCTGGTCATGGTGTCGTGTCATGATGCCGTCTCCTACACTTAAGTTCTGCTATCTTGTTGCCTCTTACCCAGCCGTCCCCCTTTGTATTTCATTTGATCCAGGCATTGTACCTGGATTGGCACTATGCCAAAAAGATGCCTTTTAGCAGGGCAGTAGTCTTTTTGTTTACCTAAATTTACTCGTAAAAAAAATATACTGCTGCATTTAAGGATGCTGCCAAGGGACCCAGCCCTACAAATACTGCACATGAGCAGGACCCGCTTTACTTGGCCTGAATAAGAGCGTCCTTAAAATCTTCCCAATGGAATGAAATGGGGATCAACAAACATGCATTATATAAAGTTCATATGACTTCCTCGGTTCCTCAGTGTATAATTTCTGCCCTCTAGACTTAAATTAGAGGTGGCAGCTGCTGTTTTGTGGGCCTAAGTGCTTCAAGGATCGCCAGATAAAATATGAAGAAACTTGTTGACAGTTGCCACTTTGCAATTTCCAATGCTGTATCATTAGCTTCATAAGTTAGGAGCATTTAAAAAAGCGACCCTGCTAGTTTATCATGACGGAATGCAGTTAAGAGTTGCCAGTTTAACACTGTACTTAATTCAAGCCTTTTTCCATTGGGGACCTGTAAAATCTTTCCATAGGAAATGCTAGAATAAGTAGGACTTTAATTTAGACTTTCCTTTATGTGAGACAGGACAGTCCTTGTGCTTGGAGGGGGCTGGCCATGAAATCTACTTCTGAGGTGGCTTAATCCTGGCCTTATAAAAAACAGCTTTGCAGAAGTGGGGCAGAGATTGTTTTGCCAAGAGGAAGACAGAGGCTTGGTTAAAGATGAACCACTTGTTTTTTTAAATAAGGTTGGGGAGGAGGCATTTGAGATGCATGGGGGGTGCTCACGGGTGCACGTGCACCCCCTGAGCGTAGCGGTGCACCCCCTGCAAAAAGGTGCCGCCGACACTGTCAGCAGCGCCTGTGGGCAATTGCCATTCACTACTCCCCGCCCGTGGCATCAGTCGCTGGTGACATCTGCGGGTGGTCCACAATCACTGCTGGCTGCCACCGATGCTGCTGGTGGTGTCTGTTTGTGGTCGCTGACCACTGGTTGGTGCTTGCCACCCCTCCACCCCCAGCCACCAACAGTGCTGCGGCTGCCTGCAGCAGCTCCCCACATGCCTCTGCCATGCTCCCGCTGCCGCCAGCACCACTGCCACCTGCGGGAGCTTGCCAAGCCCCCCCACCCCCAGCCTCTGGGGGAACACGGCGTTCATGGGGGGGGGGTTTACTGCGACCCCCTGCAATTAATAAAGCCTGAGTTTAAAGGTAAACATCACCAACTCATGCCCAATAGATAAGGACCTGCTCTGCTAAACAGGGTCATATCTCACCTGGGAAGACAATTCTGTACCTAGATGGTGAAGCAGTGTTGGGCAATTATTTGGGCCTGAGGACCACACAGGGAGCTTTGCTGAGCTGTCGCAGGCTGGGTCAGCACCCTCTGCAACAACTCACCAAAGTTCCCTATGTGGGATGGGGCCACAGGTGGTAGGGAATGGTGTGCAGGAGTGGGACAGGCAGGCAAGGCTGAGATCACAGAGCAGGGCTGCAGGGTGGAGACAGTGTGGGGCTGGGGCCCGGGGAAGAGCCACGATCTGCTGCCCACGTGCCCATGCGATGGGTGTGAGTTCCATGGGTAGGGATGTGCAGGAAGTGGATCATGCCTCAGCCCCGGCCCCATACTGTCACCATCCCAAGATGCTGGCCCTGGCCACAGACATAGACCCTGACTTGGCAGCAAACCCTGCCCATACAGCTCCCAACTGTGGGGTGGGTGACAGCGTGGGGCTGGAGCAGAGCCGCTATGTATTCCCCACATGCACCTGCCCGCAGAACTGGGCCCCAGTCCCAGCCCTGGCGCTGTGCTGTCATGGCCCCCTAATCCCAGGGTCTCCATGAAGAGTGGCCGGGAGCCACATGGGGAGCAGTGTCCACGGCTGGGGCGGGATTGTGTGGTGGTGCCAGTGAAGGGCTGCTGCTGGGGCAAAGCCACAATCTGCTCCCCACACGCTCCTACCTATGGGACCCGCACTCATGTTGGGGGTGTGAGAGCAGCGGCTTGTGGTTGTGCCCCGGGCCCTGGCCCCACGCTGTCACCACCCCAAGATCCTGGGGTCTTGCTCCAGGATGCCACTCCTTGCCAGCATGTGGCCCCATCCTGGCCACAAGCCCTGCTCACGTGGGTCTCACCTCCTACTGGCTGGACCATGGCCCTGCTGCTCAGAGCTGCCTCCACCACCCAAGCTGCCAGGAGATGAAATCCAGCTGCTGCACTGCCCCAGCCCTGCTGTGCACGTGGGGGTGTCAGGTCCAGCCACATGCACCCTGACCTGGGCTGCCCCTTGTGTCTCAGCTGGGCAGGACCAAAGGAACTGCCATGGGCTGGGCAAAACCCCTCCATGGGCCAGATCTGGCCCATGGGCTGTATTTTGCCCACCCCCATGGTAAGGCCTTGGAGGCAGAACTTTTTGTTTCATGCTTGTGCAGGACCTGATATAAAGTGGCCCTGATCCAAAATATGGACCCCTATGCTCTCTGTCAGAGCAAATGACTGTTGATAACAAATGCCCCAGCATGATATTCTTGCCTAGGGTGAAATTACTATTTTAAATTAATTGAGCATCTTACAGCTGTGACACTCGCAGACAGTCTCAATTTCCAGCCCCTCTCTGGGATAAAGCATCCAAATCAAGGCTCCAGGAAGGTGCCGCCACCCACTCAGGATCCCAAATCTTCTGAGTGCTGGTGCCAACAATTGTTCTTTTAATGAGCTGAACAAGCCTCACTGTATCCCTCTTCTATCTCTTTAGAAAACAACCTAGGGATGCCTAGGTTGCCCTGGAAGTGGCAGACAAGGCTCTTTGGGTAAATCCAATATTTTCTATTAGACCAACTCAAATAGTTGGAAACATTCTTCTTAGAGAGCTTTCAAGCACAAACACTGTCCATCAGGTTGAGCAAGCGTCTGTAGATGGTCTGTGCTCTTCCTGCAGGAAGTGGGACGCTCAGGTCAATTCTACCCTCCCCCTGGGGGTGGAATGCGGATTCCAGCCCACATCTCCCCCATCCTGGGTGGGGGGTTTGGGGGCACCCACCACCTGTGCAGAAAGGAAGGCTGGATCCCTGGGCCCAGGAGAAGAACAAACAGGAAGGTACTCTTGCACCTTCCTGTTTGTTCTCCTCCTGGGACCAGGGATCAGTATTTAGGACACTTAAGTTCTGCTGGCTATTCCCCGAATTATTTCTAGGTTTTATCCAATAATGGCTGAATGTAAATAGCCTTAGTACAGGGGGTTGATCCTGATGAGTGACTGCTGGAAGATGCTCAGCACTTTTTAAAATAAGCCTTAGAAACAGAAAGTATTATGACTATTTTAGGCCAAATTCCGTGCGCCTTAAGCAGCGCTGACATAGACACTCCCAAGGAAGCCAGCCAGAGCGTACACGATTCAAGAAATCCTTGGGAACTGGCCCATTATTAGTAGTCTTTTATTATTTCAGATATGCTTCTTGAATTGAAACAGTCTGAATCTGCACTGAGATACCTCAGTGCCCTTTTTGGGCTGTAACTGTAGGCTGCCTGTATGAAAAGCTGGCTCATAAATAGCTACTGTTTTTCCTTTGGTCCTTTTGTAATGTTCATCCTTCTATCATTGGGTCTCTCCAGCTTCACCAGTCAGTCCCTACCTTAGGTAAAGCCTTTGACAACAACGGTGGTGCACAATGGCATCATGCACCAAAGTGTTTGGGTTCTTTGTGTATCTACTCCACTTCTGAGTGGATTATGAAAACCTATAGAAGAAAATACTTCCAGAGCAGACACTGATCTTGCAATGTGTTCCCCTGGGAAAATCTCTGCAAGTTACATTCCTGATTTAAGCAAAACTCCCCCAGCTGACCTCTGGACCAAAGTCTAAAGAGACACCCTGATCAGAACGTCATTCTAAAAGGGCCCCGAGGAGAGTGATGTGAGGAGGAAATAAAGACGCAGCACAAAGTGTATGAGGAGCCTGAGTCTGTGTTGGTTTGAGTAGGCTCATGGCAGGATCCGGGCCTCGAAATCAATTTGGTAGCTCCTTTCCCCATCCTATTCCAACCAAACCTGCAGCGGAGCTCTCCGATTGTGAGGGCAGAGAGGGGAACAGCTGCTCACAATCTCTTCACAAGTGCTGGGTAGTTAGTAAACAAACCTCTTTC
>NW_005841851.1:4349077-4350235 GCF_000455745.1 Alligator sinensis
CCCTCCCACCCAAAAATTATACAAAAAATGTATTCATTTTCCCCGATGATGAAGAGTAATGAAGAGCACGTGCATGCTGCGCTGCAAAAGAGAAAAATGACAAATTAAATCATGTCTCGTTTGACGACCCTTTAAGTGTAACAGATCTGCACTTGTGCTGTCTGACAGGCATGATTGATACTGCAGAGCACTCGTCAATTTTTAAACACACAGACTGAACAAAGAGTCACTTTATTCTGGCCCGTGGAGTTTACAGGCGGCCCAGTGCTGTACAGGGTAAGCACCCCCTCATGCACTGGTGTTTTAGTTGGCAATGTGCTGCATCTCACTGTTTGGACAACTATATTTATTTTTATGATCCTTAAAATATTGTAACCCAGTCAACTCAACAGTCATTTAAGGTAATTTCTGACCTGACCAGAATCTATTTTCTAGACTTCTTTACAAAAATATGTATTTGCAGTGGTTTAAAGTCTTTGTCCAGCTTCCTTTATTTCTGTGCTAACCAAATTGCATCTAGCTTGCTATTATGTATGCACAGCTGACTTTTTCAGATCTTCCTGCATGCATTTCCACAGGAGCTAAAGGCGTCAGAATCTCCTAGTAGTTTTGGAAATGCTCATAGCAGACAATAATTTAGCATGGGGAAAGCCACTGCAGACTTTCCTAACTTTATTCTTGAAAACAACTATACCTCCCCAGTTGGAGCTTTTTAGAGACAGACACCTGCCTTGGAAAATGTCAGACTACAGTTAAAGTTTGGCAACCTTTTACAAACCACTGAAAACTGGTTCCTACAATTGGAAGTGTCAGTTACTTTATAGGTGTTTATAGCTATGCCAGTGTAATATATCTGAAGTGGGATTTTCAAACAGCCCAAAAGGATTTAGTTGATGACCTCCTATTATATTTCAATAGGGTTTGAGTGTCCAACTCACTTAGGCTATTCTTCAAATCACAGTCCTTAGCATTATACCTCTTCCACCCCAAAGGATAGCACAATGTAATCAAACTCCTGAATTATCCACCACTGAAATGCCACCACTTCTGGGCCAGCACTTGACAGCTACTTAATATAGAAACAATTTAATTGTTTAAGAAAGGAAATGAAGAGTAATAGCATATCCAGTTGAAACTGGAGGGGAAATTGATGTAGGG
>NW_005841851.1:4350266-4357903 GCF_000455745.1 Alligator sinensis
GGAAAAAAAAGCTGCCTTAAAATGTGATCGGGATCTACCTAGTCCTGTGGAGGATCTTTAATTGTTTTAATTCTTAAGGACACCCCCCTGTATCATCTGAGAGACACAGGATGCAGTAGCCATTAGACCTACACAGGGTGGGGTGTGGTGTAATCCACAGAGCAGCTTCAGAGTAGGCACACTGGCTTTATGGACAGCAGCAGTTCACAGGCCACAGTCTAGGAAACAGTACCTTAGAGGTTCACTTATCCATCCCACTGCAGCCCTGCTGAGCTGGTAGGATCACAGCATAGCATGGCATGGCTGCGTGGCAATGGATGTGACATGCTAAGGTGCTTTTCATTGCTTTTCTTCTGTTCTGTATCAGCCTTGGTCAAATGCGTGCTCCAAACACTGCACGTTATATGGGACCTTGAGAAAAGTTCTTAACAGGGAAGAAAACATTCCTCCTCTGCTGTTAAAGTTGGCAACATTGTTGTTTTATGGGGTTTTCTGCTTTTGTTTTATTTTGATTGACTAGAAGTACCCCAACACTTTAGAGCTATGGAGGAGATGTGAATCAGATATCGGCCCTCAGTGAAATCTCTCTGAACAATTAATGCTGCTTTGTGGTTCCCACCACCTGGCTGTTAACATTGAGAGGAAGTCATCACACTGTTGCGATTCATAAACTTTAAGGCCTGAAGTCATCACTGGCTCTTCTAACCTGACCTTGGATGTAACACAGGCCAGAGGATTTTATCCAGTTACTCCTATATTTATTCTTTTTCATGGTGCTCCTTGTCATGACTTCTGGCTTGGTTTTTTAGGATTTTTCAAGCTAAGTCATATACGGCCAACATCTAGTGGCTCTAGATGCTGGCATGTGCTGGGGGCAGTTGGGGGCTTTGCATTGCTAACTCATGGGTTGGACTCTAGCTCTGGGTTGTGTTAGTGGGAAAATTCATCATCATCTGCTAGCTGTCTAGTGGCTGACATGAAGGGAAGCAGTGGTCTGTTGAGTTCCTGGTGGGCCACTTCCTCTAGCATGCCACCGCAAATGAGACTTTTCTTGGCAGTCTCCCATGATAGGTCCTATTTTGACTGGGGTTTTCGTGGTGCCTAGGCCCCATGCTAGCCCTCCGCCCAGGGATGAATTTCATCCATGAGGCACTCAGTCTGTGTTTGTATCCCCCAAATGGTGTCCTAGTTTCTTAACTTTATTATGGGTAGATGCAGAACTCTGTTTATTTAGACTTTTTTAACCTGACAGCTCCAATCAAGCTAATTCACCTGAAACAGACCAACCATCCTTTTATTTATTTTAAACTATTTCACCAAAGTAACCCAATCCAGACCATCTCCATATCTTGTTTACAAGGGCGGCCTTGGTGACAACATCTGTCCTGTGTAAAAATGTTTAAAAGAAAGCATAAAGACATCAAAACTGTTGTTGTTCAAATGCATATGGAGAAGTGAGCCTCCAAAGACATGGCCCACACAATCAAGGGGGAAAAAGTCAGAAAGGGTTGTAATGACTCTCTTTTTGTGTGTAAAAGGAGGTATTCTCAGGGCCATAATTGAAGCCAAGGAAGTAGTGAGTGAAATGGGCTGGATGTAGTGGATAGTGCCTCTTCATGCTCTTCTACTCTGGGATAAAACTAATGAGTGTAACTAATGGTGAGCTGTAAAACCAGTTTGGCATAACACACCAAGCTGCTATAGTTCCTGGGAAGCCAGAAGAAATCTGTCTGGCTTTATTTAATGTCATATGTCCCAAGGCATAAGAGCCTATTGGTTAAATATTCACTATAGCTCCACCAATAACTGGAATTATTTCTCACAGAACCACATAGGCTGATGATAGTTTTACTGCAGGCTGGTCCTTTTGAATATGGATTGCGTCCTACACTTGTACTTGCATTACAGAAGACAAGCAATGATACATTTTATGGGCCTGATATTTAAAAACACCTCAATTCACCCTCCAGTTTTGTGTGTGTGTAAATTTGTGAGAGCAAATAATTAGCGGCATTTCCTAGTATTTACATTGTTATGGCCTAATTTCTTTGTGCAGTTGGGTACTTCAGGAGTGCTCAGATGTTGTGGTGACGAGCTTAGAACACAGGCTTATCTGTCTGTCTTGAAAATGCACCAGTAGTTACTGGTGACAGCAAATATATGTACTATGATGCACATACAATAGTGACATGCCAAATTATGGACATCACTATCAAAAGTAGTCCTTTTGTCTTTTATTTAGCATATAACCACCTGAAATGCAATGTGACTTGAAAGCTGTGTGTTCCAAAAGCAGAAGGAGCTAAACGAGAACTGTATACGTTCCTCCTATGATAGGTACTTCATAGAGCAGGGTTTATGATTCAGTAGGTATTTGTCTTCTCTTAGAGTTGATGCTGAACTGAAGGATCAGAGTGAACAGCCACAAGGAAAATATAGAGCGCCGAGATGCTGGCAAGCCAGTGCATTCTTTTAATTAAGTGATTTGAATGAGGTTTGTACAAGTCATTGCAACCGTGAGTATTTATCCAAACAGAGCTTCTGAATCCCATAGCATTTCTGGTGGAAGTTTGCATAGTTTCACTAACACTTTGGAGGGGATTTTGCTGTCAGTAAAAGCCATTCAAATCTGGAGAAACTTCCTTAAATGGACTTACAGGTATAAAAAAACTGCATATGACCTATTTGATATCATAAAAGTACATGTGATAGAATACTAAGAAACCCAGACCGAAATGATACTTACTCAACTCAATAAAATGACACTAGCAGAAGGAGACTGAAAGCTGCCTTTGAATTGTACGTAGATTCCTGTAGGTAAGTGTGACAGGGCTTGGTGGTCTGTAAATGCAGAGAAAAACTGAGCAGCTCTCATTGAGATGCTTTGTCAGAGCCAGATGGCTCATCTTGATCCTTGCTGATCCCTGACAGTTCTTGTATTTCAGGAAAAGAGGGGGGCCTGTGGAATTTATTTGTCACTTGAGCTAGTGAGGACCAGGAGAGACAAAACTTTTGTAGCTCATTGTTATTTGCTATTGGTTTCTTGGTGAGCAGAGCAGGTCAAAGCTCACAACTTCCAGTGAAATGCCATTCCCAGCCAGCTCTAGCTCCTCCAAGTTATTCACTCATTGACATCTCCGTTACAACAGCAGCAAGAGTCCAAACGGTTATAATATCTTCAGCAGCTGGCTCCATCTTATACCTGAAGCATAAGGACAAGGATGAACACGTACATGTTTTATTTGCTGGTGAATTCCACCAGACGGCCATTTCTGTTAGATCCCTACATCACGAAAAACACACCCACTACTCAATGCCACGATTATGTGTATTAATTTTATTACAGCATGGTACAGTAAATATATATGCAAATTAACCATGACCCTCAAGATCCCGACTCTTGTTTGCACCAAGGTGTGGGACTCTCGAGCTGAGTCATGTCTCAGGCACCAGGATTGCTGTCCTCAGTGCAGGGTCATTTTTGGAAGAGAACAGAGGGAGGTAAAGTCCTGGGGAGAGCAGTGTCACTGCAACGCTGCTGTTTGAAAATGGTATCTCAGCTTATTAGGACTAGCCCAGGGTTTGCTTCATCACAGCCTCTGGTGGGACTGCTGTGCAATGCAAAGGGCATATGGGTCCCATCCACAGGCAATACACTCTTAAAAGCCTTGGACCTTCATTATGGTAGTAGGTGAACTCAGTTACCCCTACTGCCAAGGCATAGCACCCTGCCACTTTAGCTAAGGGAGAATCATCATTAGCTGTTCATGATTATGGCACTCAAAGGGGAAGAGTTACACACACACAGCTAGGTCATGACTGTATTATCTAGTACTTTTCCACTGTGTTTTGGTCTCCATGTCCTCTTGTCTGTTTTTCTAGGTAGAACTGGTTGAAAAATGCCACTCACTGCTTGGGACAAATTTTTGAAATATTTTTTAGGACTTTTAAAAATGTTCAGTGATTTTTTAAAAAAGAATTTAAATGAAGAGAAACTCAAAACCAAGGAAGAAAAATAATTTTTGCTTGGAAATCAACCCTCTGAAGATTTGACCAAATATGAGGGGGGGGAAACTGTTTGCCTCAAAGGTTTTGGCTCCTGATTTTTCATTAAAAAATAAATTAGACCAAAATGATTTTTTTTTTGTTGTGGTCCTAAAGTCATTTTTCATTGAAAAGATTTTTCACTCAATATGTCAGCCAACTTGCATGTCTCCTTTCTCACGTCTTGGACTGGAAAGGACTGCAAGTGTCCTCAATGCTGCTTGAACTAGGGATTGTATAGATTTGCATAAAAAGGCTCTGCCGGTGATGATGTTTCTAACCCAACCCCAGCATTCCAGAAATGAATCTAATGAGAACCATTGTCCATATTTCAGAAAGGCCACACTAATGTACCTAAGACACCTCTTTAACTGTATTAAGCTCTATGTTTATATGAGCCACATCTGGCCTTGCTGCTGCTGCTCTCATCTATGCAAAAGCAAAGATTTAAACAAGGTACTGACATCAGAATGGATTGATATAGGAAGAGTAAGTGGGAACTCTTGAAAGGAGATTGTTAGAGATAGTGACTGCTTGGAATAAATCCAAACCCAGTCACAGCAGAAAGAAATTGGCTTTCTGCTGTACTGTGTTTTCTGTAATGCAAACCAGTGTGTGTGTGGTATGCGATTGTCATTATGGAATGCTTTTGCCAGCACAGTAGCTCAGACACTCGGGGATAATGCATTACACTGATGCTTTCCAGGACACCAACTGCTAAGGAGCTCTGGTGGGTTGTTGCCATTGTACACCATGAATTCTTGAACCTCAAAGCAGGAAGGTAAGCCCTAGTTTCCCATAGGGCATTATCTCAACAATAGAAGGTTAAGATTGTTGAATCCCTACTTCAGAGGAATGCCTCCTCCTTCCTAAAGTCTTCAGGTTTCACCTGCCATTGCTCTTTGTGTTCAAAGGCAGTCGATTCATATTTCAGACAATGGGACGAACAATGGGAAAAGCAAAACCCCCATTCTCAGTTACAGTATACCCCTGCACTGGGAAAAGGCATGTTTGTTACTTAAACCCCTTGCATGCTTAAAAGAAAACACCCTGCTAAGATCAAAGTGTCTCAGAAAAGGAGGCGTGTAACCTCCCCCATCCGAGGTTCTGCCCTGTCCCCTTTTATGAAACAGAGTGGATCCAGGACAGGGTTTGGCTGTGGAGCTGTGGTTGGAACAAGAGGTGCTGGAGGAAGTGTTGAGGTGCTCCACAGCACATCTCCAGGACTCAGCAGAGTGATAATAAGGAGCTCTGCTGGAGGCAGTGACATCTTTTGGATATAAGGTAACAGGGAGGTCCTGATGGCTTGTCATTAAAGAAATCCGGGAACGTTTTTGTCAAGTGCTGTTTTTAACAACAGCATTCTGGCCAAATGTGAGTAATGAGGTATTGCCGATACGTGTATGACCAGTGCTTGCAGCTTCATACAATGAATTTCCTTGCCTTCTGCCTTCCATTGCTTTGTTCTGTGCTGCTAGGTAGCTACTAGGGCTGTGCAACATTTTGCTGTTTGTTTCGACGCTGTTTTGACTGGTTTCAAGCTCGAAACAGCGAAATCGAAACAAAACAAAGGGCTTCGAAACAGCCTCAGAATGAAACGAGGGCAGTCAAAACATTTTGAAAGTTTCAAAATGTTTGGAGTTTTGAAGCTGAAGCTGGGCTTGCCTGCAGGGAAAAAGAAAGTAAGGAGAGGGAGGGGAAAGAAGGCGGAAGGACACAGCCTTAACACACACACTGGAGAAGAAGCTCCTGCAGGAGAGGAAAGAAAGGCTCTGTTATAGTTTGGCTGCTTGAGATGCTGCTGGTGCTACTGTGCTGCTCCTCACCAAGTTGTTTTATACCTGTTCTTATTTAAAGTGGTGGACCAAGCTGAGGCTGTAGGGGAGGAGGAGGCCTCACTGGGGCACACTACCGTGTTGTGTAGAGGCCCCAGTGCCAGTGAGGGCTCACCTTAACACAAGCACACAGTCACAAGTCATGAGTTCTGCTTGAGGTGCAGTTTCCCAGAACCCCCTGCACCTATCTACTTGAAACCTGGCAGGCTTTATGGCCTGCAGTTTTCACCCCCCTGTGCCCTCACACTTATAAGTGACATGAGTTTTGCTGTCAAGACTTTGAGGTGCAGTTTCCCAGCAACCCCTGCACCTATCTCCTTGAAATTGGCAGGCTTCATGCCCTAAGAAGGGGCTACCATCCCTGCTGTTTTCATCCAAATCTGCCAAAAAATGACAAAGTTATAGGCAGTTTTGTGCTTCTCCATTATAGTCTATGGGCAAAACGTTGAAACAGCGAAACAAGTTTCGACGAAACGAAACAGAACAGTGGTTTCAAAATGAAATGAAATGAAACTTAAAATTAAATACTGTCCCGGCGAAACAGCGAAATGGAAGTCAAAACGAAATGGTGCTGTTTCGTACAGCCCTAGTAGCAACTATGTTCTTCTCCAGAGGTGGCAGCATTTCACTGTTGAGTGGATTGATGCATATATTGATTGTAATGCATTTTGGGATAATTTATCATACATAACTGATAAAAATAAAATAAGGCATGACTAAGATGCAGTTGCTTTTCTCAAGGATGTTGAGAACCTGATGGTGTTCTGAAGTTAAAGCCTCTAGAAATGTATTTTTCTTCTAAGCTGAGGACAAGGCTTACCGTTAAACAAAGTTTATTATTTGCCTAGCACAGCTAGAATTGTATCCTCTTTCAAGTATATTTCCTTGAAATATAACTATATCATTTTATCGAGATGGAGGGGCAAGGGGGTGAGGGAGCCTCACAAGCTTCTGGAAAACTTACACTTGACAATAAAAATCCACACACCAACCCAGAATTTGGATTTATTTATTTATTTATTTAATGCTAGAGCCAAATGAAACATAAACATCAGGCATTTGGAGTATTTGCCAAAATATAGCATTTCTATGTGGATCCAAAATTCTGCAAACAAGTACTTCCTGCCAACTGTCCTCTCCCCACACCCAAGAATCTCAGATGCACATTAATGTGGACTCCATGCTTGGGGTGAAGAAAATTTTACTCCATGAGGTTTACAGGGCCTCATGAATTGTATTAAAAGCAAACTAGCAGGTTTTTTTTAACTGGTCTGTAGGGCCCTGGTGCCCTTGGCTGACAAGCTAATAGCTAGTAGGGCTATGCGAAGCTTTGGGTGGTGATTTGATTCAGAGGACATTTGGCCCGATTCGGTGGCCGAATCTCTGAATCTGAATTGAATCGGGGGCCAATTTAATGGTCCAAATCGATTCAAAGCTCTCTGAATCTTCGGCAAAGATTCAGAGAGCTTTGATGGTTCAGGCTGTCCCTGGTGGCTGCAGCAGAGAGCTGCAGCCAGTCCAAGCTTGTAAGTACTAGGGATTGGGGAGAGGAGGCTGGGGGAGGGGACCATGGGGGGACCCCTGCCAGCCCCCCTGATCCCTGCCCGCTCCCCCAGCCCCCCCATGGCTGCCCCCGCCCGCCCCAGCTCTGTACTTTAAAAAAAGCCCCAGTTCTCACCGGGTGCTGCTGGGTGGGGGGGCGATCCCCACTGCCCCCCATTGTCCCAAGCTGCCTGGGGGGTCTTGGACGAACCCGCC